>NC_139348.1:30615958-30923458 GCF_055883805.1 Amblyomma maculatum
AAGATAGTCAAAGTAGCCGAGGAGTTCTATACAGACCCCTACAGTAGCCAAAGCAGTCAGGACCGTAATGAGATTGGCGGTAGGGAAAACCAGTCAGACGTTCCACCAGTAACGAAGGACGAGGTCAAGAAAGCACTAGAAACTATGAAAAGGGGGAAATCAGCTGGAGAAGATCAGATAACTACAGATTTGTTGAAGAACGGAGGGGGGGGGGCGATATCATGCTGGAAAAACTGGCCACCCTGTATACGCAGTGCCTGGTATCATCGACGGTACCGGAAGTATGGAAGAACGCAAGCATTATCCTCATTCATAAGAAACGGGACTCAAAGAACCTTAAAAATTAGACCAATCAGCTTACTGTCTATTACGTATAGGGTATTTGCTAAGGTAATCGCTTATAAAATCAGGAAAACCTTAGTGCAATCACGCAAATGATCACGCAGGGTTTCGGAAAGTGTACTCTACTATCGATCAAATAGATCACTCCCCATTTCAATAATTAACAGTAACTAGTTCCCGCGACGTAGTCTCACTCGGTTTTCATGCCAGAACAATATTTTACTACCAAAACCCAAAACTTATTACGGCAAATTCACGGTTAATTTCTTTTTTTAATTCATTACCATTCAGAATAAAGCAATCATCTAACATTCATGCTTTTAAGCGTATTTTTCGTACTTTCCTGCTATCGAGCAAAATATTTTTTTCATTGATAAGAAATGCGCATCCCACATTCAATTGTTTCCTCTATTTTACATTTATATAAAATGTGCCCAATTCATGTTCTGTTTATATTTAAGACAACCTGTATTTCTGTGTGTTCTAAATTTATATTGCATAACAGTTTCAGTTTTCACCCGCTGTTGTTTGCACTTAATCATTTTTGTTTTGCATGCTTGTAATAGGAGGTACCCTGTGCAGCCATTGGCTTTGGGACCTCCTCCTGTATTTACCAAAATCTTGTATTCAGTTATTGCGTTAAATAAATTTTCTCGATTCTTGATCCATACCATCAACCAGGTGATAGAAAATTGTTCGGAATATAACCAGCCTTTATACATAGCATTCATTGATTACGAAAAAGCATTTGACTCAGTAGAAACCTAGGCAGTGATGCAGGCATTGCGAAATCAGGGGGCAGACGAGCCATACGTGAAAGTGCTGGAAGATATATATAGTGGCTGCACAGCAACCATAGTTCTGCATAGAGAAAGTAACAAAATTCTTATTAAGAAAGTTGTTATGCAAGGAAACACAATCTCCAAAGTATTATTCACAGCTTTCTTAGAGGAAGTATTCAGAGACTTATAATGGGAGCAGTTAGGTATAGTACAGTGAACTAGAATATTCTAGTTCCCTGTAGTATAAGGGTAGATGCAGAATACTTCACTAATCTGTGATTTGCTGATGATACTGCCTTGCTAAGTAACTCAGGAGATTAACTGCAAATAATGATTGGTGACCTAGACAGGAAAAGTAGAAAGGTAGGCTTGAAAATCAATATGCAGAAGACTAAGGTAATGTTCAACAGCCTAGGGTAGGAACAGCAGTTCACGTTAAGTAGCGAAACACTGGAAGTAGTAGGAGAGTATGTCTGCTTAGGACAGGTAGTAATCGCAGATCCGGACCATTAAAAGGAAATAACAAGAAGAATAAGATTGGGATGATGGGCACTTGGAAAGCACTCCCAGATTACGACTAGCAGCTTACCGGTATCGCTCAAGAGGAAAGTATACAACAGTTGCATCTTACCTGTGCTTATCTATGGGGCTGAAACGTGGAGGCTAACCAAGAGGGTTCTACTAAAGTGGAGGACAACGCAGAAGGCTATGGAAAGAAAAATGGTAGGGGTAATATTAAGAGACAGGAGGCGTGCAGAGTGGGTAAGAGAAATAACTTAACTTACTGAAATTCTAGTGGAAATCAAGAAGAAATGGGCATGGGCAGGACATGTAGTGCAAAGAGAGGATAACCGATGGTCGCTTAGGGTAACAAACTGGACTCCAAGGGAAGGAAAGCGTAGCAGGGGGCGGCAGAAAGTTAGATGGGCGGATGAGATTAAGAAGTTCGCAGGGGTCAAGTGGATGTAGCTAGCACAGAACCGGGTTAATCGGAGAAATATGGGTGAGGCTTTCGCCCTGCAGTGGGTATAGTCAGGCTGATGACGATGATGATGATGATGAATGCAACTACACGTGTAAACGCCTTCCGACAATCTACCAGTCGTATAAAACTTGAGGACGCAGGGGACTTGCTCTTTGACTCTGAACGCATGATACCCGCTATATGGTGTCGTCGCAAATATTAATCGCCAATGTCCCACGGGCATTATGGCAGCGTTTCCGAGGGACGAAATTGTCTCCGGAGCTGTATGTCGGTGACAAGGACGTTTGCCGTAGCTTGAAGCGATGGTCGACTATTAGGCTGCAACCTCCATGGCATTCGTGACATGATCTCGGTGGCTTTCAAATTTCAAGATTTTCGCATGATATCTCCTCTTAGCGAAAAATGTAACGCCCGAACCCTGGCGCGTAAATTTTTCACACCTGAAACAACTGCTGACGTTGATTTGTTATCTAAGAATGCGTTGGCATAACAGCTCAATAATCGATATAGTACTCGTGTAGTGCACAGCAAAACGTGGACGACGCGTTGCTGCAGAGGCTTCCGAAGTGTAAGGGGCACAGGATGACGATAACAAAACTGTGCTATAGACCTCGTGCGATACTCCAACAAAATGCGTGCATAGTCGTCCTATCAAAGACGCTAAATCACAGCGCGAAGACTACAGTCACCGTTTGGTCTCTCCTGAAGCATCTGTCTCCCCTGAAGCACCACTGGATGCCGCTAGTGGATCCTTACCAAAAAAAGTGAAGGCATTATTCGATGTCGCCACTCAGACGACGAAACCAGTTTTATTATAAAAACAACGAACATATGTGTAATGAATGCGTAGGCAGCTGCATAAACGATACATCGTGGTCACGTGATTTGTTAAGGGAGAGCTTTATTTTCAATCGAGCGCGTATCACGTAAAATTGATCTTGTTTTGTGGTATTGGCTGTAATTTTGCCGCGCTATGGGGCTCTGATACGTTGTTGGTTTATTGTGTTGATAGATAAATAAAGCAAACAATGTCACCATGTAACAGGCGCCAAAAGGTTTCCCGAATGAGTGCAGGAAACACGAATGACTCAGCAGCGTCCCCAGCGGCATTTTACCGTACAAGGTTCAGTGTGTTCGACGTCTTCTATTTGGCCACCTAAAACCTGGATCTCACTACAGCCACTGGTGGCAGGAAGCGCCTATTTTCTAGCATCTGCCTCACTCTTCGCTTTTCTTCAAAGCATGCTTGCACCGAAAACTAAAAGCACTGTTTTTTCTAAATAAAATATTTGTTATAATTTATGTTGTTCTTTATTGTGTCAAAAAGGTTAAACTTTTTGCGGAGAGAATGCCCTTCACGTGCAATTTTTGCCTTCGAATGTGGACAGACAGAAGATGACTAAAAGTGGTGACGCGTCCCCAAACCTCCCGAAACGCGCGTTACAATAGGCTTCCAGTGAGTGTGCAGACAGATAGTAGTTAAGTCATGATATTGTGTCTTTTGATGTAGCATTGATAATAATAAGCGGCTGTATTGGGCAAAAAACAGTTCAACAACGGAGACAAGAGAAGAGAAAGAAGACGGGACCAGCGCTAACCAGCAACTGAACATTTCCTTGAAAAGAACACAAATGTATACTTCATTCACAACCAAGATCACGCATGGGCAGAACTAACAGCACTGATACCTGAAAACGTGAAACTTATCAATCAAGATACCGCAGTTCAAAATCATGAATGAGAACAGATGGGGTGCTAACACATGTGTCGTGGTTTTTGTGAATGTGAAATGCTCGCTGATTTACCTGGCTAATATATCGCGGTGCTTGTAAAGAATCCTGGCATCATTAAAGAGCGGACTGCATGGATCCGACTTAGAACTAGGAGGATTACGGCGGCATTCTCTGTAGTGCAAGGCCAAGAGAGGAAGGGGCCCCAACCAAAGGAGCGTTGTGCTCACGTATGCGGGTATTCACGCACCTGCCTGTCTCGCCTATTTTTTTTTTCCACAGGTAAAGGAGACATCATACACTGCGCCCGGGCTACCGGGACAAACTTAATGTCATAATTTATTTGGCATTTTTCTTCAGATTTATCTCTTTTCTGTCTTCATTATTTTTCGTTCTTGGCTATCCTATCCACCATGGCACAAATTTTGCCTAGCTTATTAGGGGCAGAAAAGAGTACCTGTGCACCATATCTGCGGCTTACATGCTTTAAACGATGGGACAGCTGGTGAACGTAGGGCAGGACCGCTATTTTGTTTGTCTTTACTTTGAGGATCGGGGCTTCATGCCTATAAAATATTTTTACCATTTTAATTATCTTATTGCATGCTAGTAATATGCCTTCATCAGGAAATCCTGCTGCCCTGATCATGTAAACTTGATGGCCAAAACTCTGACCGGCAGCATGCACGTATGATTTATCGATCGCAGACGCTAGGCTAGACGTTAAGTTTCACGTTTTCAGGTATCTGTGCTGTTAGTTCTGCCAATGCGTGCTCTTGGTTGTGAGTGGAGTATATATTTGTGTTCTTTTCAACAAAATCTTCAGTTGCTAGTAAGTGCTGGCCCCGTCTTCTTTCTACTCTCTTGACTCCGTTGTTGCGCTGTTTTGTTTTTTTGATTAATTATGTACTAACTCGCTCAACTTGCCGTTTTACTGAAGCATTGTATTACTAAGTCTGACATGCTTGAAGGGAGGGAGCGGCACACGCAAGGTGCTCTCGTATAACTTCATGTCGGCACTCTTTTGTCTGCTGCGTTCGTGCTTCAGCTGATAGCCACGTTCAATGATTGTCTCGAAATCTCTTTTTAAAACCCGCGCCAGGGCGGAATTCTGAGTATCCTGCACTGCGCGGCAGCAAACCTACCGTATAGCCGCTAGTGACAGCCACAACGCGTTTATTGATGACGATGTGCACAAGCAGTCCCTCGTTCTCTCTACAGGTTATCGCCTGAGCATGGTTATATTAAGAAAAAGGTTTCTTTGTATGCAGTATCATGAGCTTTGTGGGATATGTGTCGATCGCGCATACCCTCACATAAATCCTCTTTCGAAAGGAAGTATTGACATCGTCAGTGAAGTAACGATCGCATCATTGTGAGCTAGGAAATCGATTGAAAGAGTAGGGAACACGTACAGAGCCGATCAGAAACGTGTAGAGCGCTAGAGCGGTGTGCTTCGGAGTAAATTAAGTGAAATCTTAACACACCTACTTTGTGAGGAGAAACGCCTTTGTGCCGGTGCGGTTCACATGACTTTGCGGCCGCTCTACAGCGCATGTCTGATCAGTTCAAGTCAGTACCTACCTCAGCATTTCAATTTATTTCCTCCACAGACCACCACTCGAGAGCTACAGAAAAGTGTGATCACCTCCACGTATTAGCTTTGTTAGCTTTGGTCTGAGCGCGCAGAAGCAGACAAGTATTCAGCGCTTCTCCGCCACCTTCGTGCACGGTGGGGCAGAGCTGTTCGCACACGGCACTGCAAGGCTAGCTCTCATAGCCATCGCTTCACTCAAATCACGCGCCCTGTCAGTCATATTCACTTGGCGACGGGAGGCTCCGTCCCCAATAAAGATTTTGTGCATGTCGTGGTTCCCTCGTGGAAAAAGCAGAGTGTAACAAATTACAAGTTGTATTAAAGCACAGTCAGCACCCATCTTGAAGACTATGAAATGCTTGTAATGTACATAAAATGCCTAATAAAAGCGCGATAAGAATATTTATTATACCATTTTGTTGGTCAAGGAATGTACTCTATAGAATAATAAACAAGTGAAGGGTTACACTAAAGGTTAGATCACGTGAGTAGCACTTCGGGGATGGTCCACAAGGTCATGAAACGACGTCTAATCGATGATGACCCGAGAATACCTTTAGACAAGTCAATAAAACCAGAAAGCATTTCCGGCTGTTGGATTCCACGTCTTGAAGGCATTAGTTAATCATATGGAGGCCTCATTAGAGCTCGGGGAGATAAATTTAGCCAGCGCCACCTAGAATCAAAATTCTAGATGGCGCTGGTTTAGCCATACCCGGGACATCCTGCTTAGCGCGGAAGGTCCTCTATAAGCGTGATAAGTTTGGAACAACCGAGGTTTTCATTTTATGCTTATGCGGTGTTCCAGATAATATGGTGCGTTACGACTCCACATGCTAATGAACGTGCAGTTGGTTCACCAGCTTCTGCCGCATCACACCCATGGGGCGAAGCTGGATAGCCTCCATATTTTCATATACAAGTTTTATTATATCTCTATATTGGACTCGTAATGTACCATACCTCACAATGTCGAGATAGTGGCCCCATACCACGTGATTGGATTAGCTCTGCTTTTAGAGACGCGTAATGACACCGTTAATTGCTTTCGTCTGCGTCTACCCTTTGGAATGCTCGTTCAGGTACCTGTACTTGGTAACTCACGTAATCATTATTCCTTTAATTCGTGCTGCTGTTATGGGAGACAGCCTTAAACTACAAAACAATATGTGCGCGAGCACCTACGTGAATAAAAAGCCTAGTCTTAGCCACATGCTGAGTAGGACACAGTCGTAAGCTAGCACACAACATGTACATGAACACCGCACATAGATAAAAAGCATCGCCTTAGCCAAGGCGCACGAACGTGCCAGCGCACTTACTCCTCAGCAAAGCAGGTCCTGGAGGGCTAGATGCCCAACCCACTCTCATCTGAAGAGACCTACCACGGCTCCTGGCACCCGCGAACTCGACCGCGTTATAAAGTTTTGTTATCTTAGCCAGGTCAGTTCACCTAAAATCTGCCACGTGCCATGGTCATGATTTCTTATTTATAACGCAGACAGCGCCGGGCTTTCCCCAGAACGGAACCGTAACGCTATCGAGTTAAAATCAGGTTACTGCTCGCGCACACGGGAGGCCTTAACATCACTCTTTGAAAAGCAGGCCAGCTATGTACGTACATCCTTCTAGTTCTTCCCTCTGTGGTTACCACCCCAAACCATGTACATCACGTACGAAGAATATTTTTCAAGCCACCCCATTCATACATTCTAATTTAAACATATTTTCACCCAGGTGCAGCTTTAAGGCCTTCGTTTCTGCCAGAGTCAAAGCACCCTACACCACGCTTAGCACTTTGTTCTGAATATGCCAGCCAACTTCGTTCTTCCTCTGATTTAAGGCACCTACACTGAGAAAAACAAATACTTGCTTATTGGCAACGTTGCCTAAATAGTTATATTTTAAGTACAAAACGCTTTTTTCTGTTCACTTGCTTACATTCCAGATGAACTTACTGAGGTGCGAAGGCCCTTTGTCAATCTTATCTGCAAAGAGGACAGTTTAGAACGTGTTAGTAGTATCAATAATTTTTACAAAACATAAATATGTGGTCCTAGAAGGATAAGCATACCGTTCTCGTTCGGTATGCTGTGTCCCTGAAATGCATTTATTTTTTTTTCAATTGGCTCATAGGAAGGGAAAGACGCAGTATCTGTCACACTTACTCTGTAGACACCTGAACCGCGCCGTAAGAGAAGGGAGGAAGGTGAGAATGAAAGTGGAAAAAGAGAAAGGGGAGCCGTAGTGGAGTGCTGAGGAGTAATTTTGACCACCTGGGGATCTTCAACGTGCGCTGACATCGCACAGCACACGGACGCCTTTTTGTTTCGCCTCCATCGAAACGTAGCCGCCGCGTTTTGATGGAGGCGAAACTAAGGGCCATCTTTGTGCTTTTCAATGTCAGCGCACGGTAAATATCTCCAGGCGGCCGAAATTAATCCGTAGCCTTCCACTACGGCTCCATTTTCTCTTTCAACTTTCACTCCCACATTTCTTCCTTCACTTACGGCGCGGTATTTAAGGCTGTCAATTTTGGGTGCTACCAGTGCTTAACAGGATTCGTTTTGCTGCGCTCTGCCGCAGTTGATTTACTCCTCACGCAGTGTTTTTCGCGTGCCTGGTCTGTGCTTCTGAGACACTGATTCGGCTACTGCAATAGCAGCCACTCCACCCTGAAAACCCCTACGTCGTTACCCAAAGCTGCGTGTATTTCATGTCGACACCAGAAAGCTGCGTGTATTTCATGTCTGACACCAGAAAAGGCGAGAAAATATATTTAACAACTCCTCTGTTCCGAATTTGGTTAAGCATCATGAAAGACAGGCTAATTTTTGTTGCCGTAGACGTCAGCCGAAATATTACGAACTCGTCTGTGAATGTTCCAAGGAACGGAACACAAGTGTCACGCGCAATGGGGGGCACACAGAATACATTGTTGCTGTCCCGAATGTGCGGTGTTTCCGTAAAAAAGCTCCTATTACAGTCCTTCTGGCTGCATCCAGCATTATTGACGTAGGGCACATTACGCGTGGCCGATCGTCCGAATAACATTTCTGGATTTGGCTGTATGTGTTTTCCATGCTTTATGTGCGCGGAGGACGATAAATACTGTCGTTTATCTACGAGTAGAAATTTTTTTTCCTAGATTTCAAGGCGAACGTCTTTCTTGGATTAGGGGTTGTGTCGAGAGAAATATTACCAGGAAATGTTTTCACGAAACGAATCGTGTCTCAAATGGGAATCGAATCATAACTCCTCCGAGGCGCAGCCGAACGCAGAAATCCCTACTCCACGTCGGGATCTTGAGGAAAAGATCGTAACTCTGCTTCCTGTAATTTGTCTAAACTAGAAGGAGCCCGCCAGGGGGCGCTGACTGGTAACAACGTAAGCTCTAGGCTTCAGTTTCAGCGCCATTAAGTCGGGTCTGATGATTTTCAACGGCTCAGCTGATCAGGGTCTTAAAATACAAGGCCTTGATATACCTAGAGTAGCAGAATATAAATATCTGGGGGTATAGGTAAACGAAGGATTGGCATACATTGGAAAGCATGAGCAATCACTTAAGGCCAAAGGGCGAAGGAATGCCGGGATAATGAAGCATAAGGCATTGTGGGGATACAATAGGTATGAGGTTTTGAGGGGTATTTGGAAAGGAATTATGGTGCCCGGACTTACTTTCGGAAATGCGGTTTTCTGCCTAAAATCAGAGGTACAGTCGACATTAGAAACAAATCAGAGATCCGTTGGACGATTAGCACTAGGTGGCCACGGCAAAACTACAAATGAGGCGGTACAGGGAGATATGGGCTGGGCATCTTTCGAAGTACGGGAAGCTCAGAGTAAAATATTATATGAGGAACGCCTGAGTAAATTGGACAGTAACAGATGGGCAGCTAAAGTATTTAAATACCTGTACCTAAAAAGCGTTCACTCACAATGGAGGAAAAGAACTAGGAAACTAACTAGTAAGTATGCTAGTAAAAAGGACGGAGAAATAAAGAGCATTAAGCAACAGGTGAAAAACACAGAAGGCAAAAATTGGATAAATTCGATGGAAAAGAAACAGAGTGTGGAATTATACCGAAAGTGGAAAATGCAGACCAGGAAGGAAGATTTATTTGATAACTCAAGAGGCAGTGCCCTACTTTTTGAAGCTAGATCAGGGTGCCTTAGAACACGCAGCTACAAAAAGAAATTTAACAATGAAGATGACGCACGTGCTGTATGTGGTAACTCCAGTGAAACAATTGACCATATTATACTCGAATGTAATGGTATCTATCCGGAAGTTGGTGCAGGCGCAATCACTGTTCCTGAAGCTCTGGGCTTTAGAGATAACAGTGGCCGGGTGAATAAACCGGCTGTGGAAACTAGCAAAAAACGACTGGAAGATTGGTGGCTTAAAAGCAGAGGTGACATAATGTAGAAACAAAAAATTTAAGAAATAGAATGGTGGTTTAGATAACCAATCTAAATCAATAATTAAGATATAGGGAGAAAAATGAGCATGATAGCTACTGCTACCACCCCGTTTCAAAGGGGACGCTCCTATATTCCATTCATCCATCCATCCATCCGTAAGCAGGTGGACTCTAGATTTCAACTTCCATTTCGCGGCACACCTCCGCACTGTAAGGATCACAAAAGAAAGCAGCAAGTATTCCCTCACACACCGACACCAATGTGCCCGAAAATGGACAGAAGGCTCTGTTAAGTTCCGTGAAGTCGCCACCGCGCTAAGCCTAACCACCCAACGACAAAACGGCCGCGTTCGCCGGACGCCGACCCACCGCCCGTGCTTCTACGGAGCCTGTGCGTGCTACGCCAGTGCCCTACGCACACAATGACTGACCCCGGCATGCAAGGGGACGACCTCCAACTCTTAACGACAACAATGATCTTCAATCAACATATCCAGAAGCCACAAAATAACGACTTGTTCATGATTATCGACGAAAAACGGCATACGGCTGCAGCACACCATACCAAACGATGCATCGCCATGACAACTATCTGCCACTGGCCTTCCGCCCCCCCCCCCCCCCCCCCCACACACACACACACACTCGAGACGACTCCAAGAGCGTTCTTAGACTGAAAGACTGCGTCGTAATAACCATATTTCGGCACTCGAGCTAAAAGCAGCCGCCGATGAATGCCAGACGGCCGTCATTCCCTCCTTACACAGGTGTTGTGATCAGACGAGCTGCGGACACCGCCACGTCGGATCTTAAAAACAGCGACGACTGGAAAAAGGAGAGGAAACGACCAATTTCCTGTCCCTTCAAGTGTCGAGCATATCAGGGGTCCGGCCAACAAGTTGACTACCGGACAAAAGAGAGGAAAAGACATACTTCCGGTCCTTTCAAGAGTCAAGCATACTAGGGGTCCCACCAACAAGTCGGCTACCGGACAAAGGAAAGGAAACGACCCACTTCCAGTCCTCTTCAAGTGTCGAGCATACCAGGGATCCCGCCAACAAGTCGAGAGCCGGACAAAGGAGAGGAAACGATAAACTTCTGGTCCCTTCAAATGCCGAGCACTGCTACAGAGATCAGGCCAGCATCCTTCCTTTTCTTCCCTTGGTGGGCCACGGGGACAGCTTTCGGCTAAGTTGCCTGGTTGAAGCCGCCCGGCGGCGTCAGGACGGATGAGCCAGCCGACGTGCAAACACGCGCGGCGACAACCTGCTGACGCCATCTACGCCGTCTAGACGACCACCTGCTCACTCTCAAGCCAGGACCAGTCAGAGGGGCGTGTCAAAGGGTGCGAGCAGTGCTGGTGCATGTGTGTGAGAGTACGTGAGAGGGAGGTGACAAAGACACTCCCTCATAATCTGGCCTGCCTCTCATCTGGGGAAGAGGGAAACAGCCCTATAAAAACTGGCGACAAGTGTGTGTTGTGAGTAGTAAAAAGTCTCCCACTAACCAAACGCTACCATGTAAATACTGTATATAAAAGTTTCCCATCTCATTTCAAAGTCCGTTTCCAGCCGTCTCGTCCTTGTTCCTGCCCAGACAACTCAACCGGGCCTACAAAACTCAAACTGGGTCATGACACCAAGCCATCATCAGAGTCAATGAAGCAGAGAGCAGCTGTTATGAACACCAGCGGCGAATCCTTTGCTGCAGCCCTCTGAAACCTGGAAACCTGTAACATCCAAGTAAATGTTAAGTAAATAGCCACATAAGCCGCAGCCTGATGTATCTACCAACGGGATGGTAACTGGTACCGATCCTGCCCTGACACCAACTGAGATTATGAACGTCTGAACTAACGGACCAGCCCTACTTCAAGCCTGCATGCTCGGTAATTCCAACGCCGCTCTTTTAACTTTTGAATGAATACATGTCCCACTTCGCCTACACTACGGAGGGATCGAACCCCGCTGCCCCAGCTTCGAATCTGCGCCATATGTTGGCGACCAGGCCACAGGGCAGGCGTTGGCCTACAACCACAAATCCGCAGATACTCGAAATACGACACCCTTAATACTCCTACTCCGCACCCATGCGAGCCAGAATGCTAACAATACGTAAGGAACCACGCCCCCACTGATCCCAAATGTCCAGTGCAACAAAGCAAACTCTTTAGTAAAAGCTGCTTACTATGAGTGCCGCAACAACAAACACCATCTTAGGACCCTGGTAGAATGACAGGAAGCCGATGGCCACACAGCTGCATATCTTAGGACCCAGTGACACTAAGCATACCACCATCTGAAGCCTTGAAGACCCCGATCCTGTTGCTGCCTACACCCAGCACTGGGCAACCAAGACTGCGAATGTCAGGCAGAAAGGAGCAAGCCATCCAGCGTCTCCTCAGCATCAGCCTACGAATCAGGGAGCAAGTGCCACCGAGACAGATACCACAGAGCGACTTACATCTAAAAGGCCACTGATTCAACAGTCAGCAGCTCCTCGTCCCATGCAGCTTCAACGTCTTAGAGTCAGGAACCCTGCAGCATTATAACGGATACTGCCACCGAGCCACAGGCATACGCCACAAGGGAAAATGATTCAACAGGTGCGCAAAAAGCAGGAATGGCTCCCAGAACCTCCCCCAACTTGCCCTACTACTAACCTGCGGGCTCCACTTCTTCGTCGCTTACCCGATCCCTAACTCACCAAGCAATCCATCAATACATTCAATCGCAAGAATTCCGTACTGATACACTTGCATAACTGCAAATGTCTCCGCCGAGGAGCTTGTGATTACGAAGCAACTTCAACAACAAACCCAGCTCATGGACACCATGTTTGGCAGTCTAGAGCTCATTGTGGGACAATTACATTGAAAAGCGCTAAGCCGGCATTGGCCATCTCTTTTAACTGACTTCCCATGACCTCCCATGTAAGCAGCGCATTGTCCCACTCTCTACATCCACTACAAACACGCACCCGCTACCGGGGCCTTCAACTCAATCGAATTCCCAATGTGGGCCCATCAACTAGGTAGTGAAACACAAGTGGAGCCACCATAATCCATGATGTCAACAGAGGGAGCAGCCAGAAACAGTCATTTGGCAGTAAGTGCCCTAGCATTCGCCGAAAACAAGCTCAACTCAACCTCAATATTGGCCACTTCTCACAACTACCCCATGTGACTCCCTACAAAAAACGAGAATCATCAACATAGAAATTACGGCATATCAAGTAGTACCTTATCCGCACAGTGGGCACACGTAACCATGGCCTGTCGGAGAAATAAACCCTTACTCTGTGAGATGACTTCATCACCAGCCGGCTTACCTATCTACTCCCCTTCTATATACTACTAAAACACAACTAAATGATGTCTTCATCAGAAAGGCGACCACGTCAGCACTCCGCATACTACAGTCTGGTAGCACCAATCGCTTACTTGCAACGGTTGCATACAAAGCCATCTCAGAGGAACTCGAAGCCCAACGCAGCAACCAGATACTTCGACTTACCCGCACTAAATTCACCCAACAACTCCTTCGGCTCCTCTGCCTAGCCCTCACGACGCCTTATCTGCTCAAAACTATGAAATCATACCACAGATCGATATTGAAGGCCAACTATGCCTCCAATTTACAGCCACTGCCCAGAAACATGAACCCAGAGCCACATAAGGGCAGACGCCAAGCCCGAGTTTAATATTATACCAAACTCTACAGAGCCAGAACTGGCACCCGCTACGGGGACGCAGCCCAAAACTCACGACCTGACAATTATGCGGCAGTCGCTGCGTACAAGGATGGTACAATTGCGGCCGCAGCCACCCATCACGCATACAACTCTGCGGGGGCTAAGTGAGCGGCCATCAGCTTGGCACTCATAGATGCTATTTACGACGACATGACCGATATCTGCACCGGCTCTCAAGCTGCGTACCGCAAATACCAGCAAAGCATTGCCATCTTAGCCACTTGACGCATCCTCACATGAATGCAAGCCTTTACCCAAGTGATAACCATGACGTTGATTTGTGCGCATGCGTCGATCTCCGGTAATCATAGCGTTCATGCTGTAGCCCAATAAATAGGCCTCCGGGCCCGGAAGATTGCACAAGAAGCTCCGCACAGGTCACTTCCAGCGCTCTACTCACGCAACAAGAAATCAATACCTGTTACAAACATTAGTAGGAGGCCACCATTGAGGACCCCATTCTTTGCTTTTCCTCCCTTTTATTCTCATGACAGAAATAAATGCTGTTACTTTTTCGAATCTAAAATGGCTATAACTAGGCAAACTGACGTAGTCCAAATGCGTGCCTTAATGTTGACAGCCCGAATTTCTAACAAATCCTGCTTTCAAAAAATTAGGCATTTAAATTAAATAATTTCGAATGTGTCATGATAACTGACGTTTTAGTTGACCAGTTCTAGCGTGATTTCAATCTTCGTTTTATTCATAAGAAAACTCCTCCCACATTTACGGTCTCGTGGTTCTAACTACCCGCTGTAAGCGACGCAAAAATGGTTAAAGGGAGATCATACTATTATTATATTTATAACTAACAAACAATATTACAAAGTCGCATAACTATAGTGGCGCCACAGAATGCTGCATTTGTGTATTTAAGAAATTCCTTAAAACGTAGAAAAAATCAGAGGTAAACAGTGTGTATACTTGTTATTTATTAATCGCTTTTACCGATATTTTTATGCGGAAAATGTCACCTTGAACCTCAGAACGCTAAATATTACATTAGGACACAACTGAAACAGCCTGCTCTTTCTATATTGTTTTCTACGAGCAGTTTCATATTTAAAGAGTAAAAGAATTGGAGCGCGCCAAGTGTGCTTAAGAGCGCAAATGGCGAAAGTCACCTTACACCATGTTTTCATTAACCGCGTCATCATTATCGACAAAATTCACCGTCATTGGTATAGCTACTGCCATCATTATCATTGTCAATAGCTACAGCCTCATTATCATCACTACTATTATCATTATTACTAACTGCATCATCATTTTCAGCGCTACTATCAATCTCAAGCTAACAAGGAGAGCTATACGATCGGCTTTTCACGAGCCCTGTGCGGAGTCAGCATGCTCGGCTGGAGATAGGAGGAATAGTGGCTCAACATCCCGTGAAGAAAGATTTTTTTTTCCCTACACTTCTGGCAAATATTTCCTGCGGACGTAGCCTGCGAATACTTTTGCAGGCCATGATTATGCAGGCCATGATTATGCAGGCCATGAGCCACGAAAGGATTGCACCTTAGTATGGAAACGGCAAGAACATTATGGTACTGTCGATGTGCTTACCACAATTCTTCTTCTTTCCTGCCACTATAAGAGAAGGAAAGAAAAACCGGCTATTTAAGCATGGTTTTAACCTATTTCAAAGAGCGAAAGCTCTGTTAATTATGGTTTTGCGTGGTCTAGCAAGGTCGTACACGGTTTTAATGTTTCAATGAGAGGAACGCTGAAGCTTTGCCTTAGCTGTGGACATGATAGCGCCGTTAACACCCCTGTTTCTGTCAGCGATTTGTATACAATATACATTATTTTTATATTTTATACTGCGTTGTCAGTGCGCAGTGAAAAAACCACATTTGGTCGAAATTTGCAGAGCCCTGTTCTACGGCGTCTCACGTAGCCCGAGTCGCTTTGGGACGTTAAGACCCTCAAACGGAACCAGTAATTCGGACCTGTTCATTTTCGAAATTCATTCATTCATTCGCGTGTGGGAAGCTTCGTGTAAGATTAAAACACCCATTAAAGTAAAAGTGTTAAACTAATCATCTAGAGTGCATAAAACCACTCTCAGAGAGTTACCGCATCCCATTATTGCGAGAAATTTTGCGTAAACTGTAGAAAATAAGACTGGGAGCCACATGGCAGAGCATTTTAATCAGCCCCGCCATCACTGCCCTTTATTATCCCGACGCAAATTTTCTCGCAACAGCAAAAGACAAAATAGAAAGAGAGGTAATTTACAATTTTTACATTGCAAAGGCTGCGAACGTGTGCATCAGCACCCCTTCAATTTCTCTTCAGGAGAAAGAAATGGCCTTTTCGGAGAGAGCTCGGATATTGCGTTTTAACTTGAGCTAGGCATTTCGATGTACGTGAATTGCCGTGTTTGTTTGCGTGTGCTTGTCTTTGTCGCTTAATTGCTCCCGATTGTGTAGTTTTTTTCTGGCGTTTTAGCGGCATGGTTGGGTAGTGCGTGTTATCTATCGGCCGTTTGTCTTTTCTTCATCTGGTAATGTTTTTACTGTTTAGCCATGTTAATTGCTTTGCGGTGGTTACTGTTTTGTTTGTTTTTAGCAACTGACTGGATCTTTGCTCAAAGATAATTGTTTAGCTTTGTTTGCGGTTTCTTTTTTTAGCAATTCACTGGCCATTTGCCTGACGATGTTGCTTTATACTCATTACGCACTTTTTTTGCATTCCGATTTTCATACCTTGTCCATGTTGTTATCATTCATGTGTTGCTCGTTACGTCCCTTGTCCTAATATTAGGAGCGCATGCGGTTTCATTCCCTCCGTGCGTTGTCGCCTCTGTGATGTTCTTTTATGCACCAGAGGGAGTACGTACACATGCAGTTTTGTTTAATTTTAACGTTTGCAGTTTTGTTTTAATTTTACCTTCCAACATGTGATTATACCAGTACTCATGTTACTTTGCAGGTCGGTAAGCAAAATGTGTTCAGGAAGTGTTCATTCTGACTGGGCAGCAGGTGATTGCACCCACGTGGTCCATTGTAGTAGGTATAAAACGTGCTTCGGCTTTACATGCAATAAAGTTGGTAGTCAGCGCCCGCCCCCTCTTTTGTGTTGCCTTCTTGTGTCTGGTTCCTTTGTGGTTTGTTAATTTGTTAAAAGCTATCAACCAACAAGGCCAGACTAAGGTGCTGATTGATGTTAGTCACGTCATTCATGTAGTTATTTTCAGCATAGGATATCATAGGGGCGTCTACAAATAAAAAAATACTGATCTAATGTGCGACACCTCAAGAGGAATAGTTCAGTGAAATATGTATTGTTTGTGCTTAACATGCGCGGGATATTATGGAAAAAGTTGGTAGTCAACCCTTTCCTTAGCGATGATGTTTGTGCATAGAAGATGCAATGCCAAACACACCAACCTGCAAGCAGCGCCAGTAAAGCAATGATCACAACCAGGAGAAGAAACACGACGATCAAATACACATTCCGGTTGGAGTTGGAGAAGCCAGAGGTTTGTTTCGTGCTCACCCTGCAAAAGGACACCGGTGCAATCATGCAAGTGAAATGTTAACACCTGCACGTGCGTCCACTACACATCTAGAAACACACTTAGGAATCTCTGTGGCTTTCAAGAGAGAATAAGTATATGTGTAAAGAAAGGCACAAAATGTATGCATCACGTCCTAAATTCAATAGACAAGTCGATCGTAACATGAAAGAAGGAAATGAGAATTTAAAAAGGCACACGTTTATTAAAACCGACGCGACAGTATAGCTTTCTCTTTCTTGATTTTTTGACAGATAAATATCAGCTAACAGTGTTTAAATATGAGTTTGTTCGTTTTTTACCGAATACATATCTATAACCATGTTCAAGATCCGTACGCTTCAGCCGTGCGATGATGCAATATTCACAGCTCTTTGCTCCATTAGCTCACAAAATGGCAAGGAATGGATGTTAAGTGGACTAATGCCAAAATTCAAAACATGGTGATAAAGGCTGAAACATTATGAGCAAAATATAACTGGCACAAACATTATATCTACACCTTGTGCAAACCCGCTACTATCCTGAGATAGTGTATGGCAATACTGGACACGAAACCAGGGGTGCTTTATCATTTGGCGCCAACATGCATTGCGTCATAGTTTTTGATACGTAGTGACAGGAGTTTCTTGTGCTTACGACAGTATATGCGCCCAGAACCGGCCATAATTTCACTATGCACTAAGGAGCCGTTTCTCTGTTGGATGGACACCGTATGAAGAATACCTCCATTTTCCGAACACGCTGGCCGCCTGGCTTCAAAATAAAACGTTATGCAGAGAGGTGATGCTAGTTCATCTATTGTTCTTTTTTTTATAGAAAAAGAGAAAAGACAGCTATATATTTGCATAAAGTTCATACTCCAGCTGGATTAAGCCAGTGCTGAAACAGGGTTGCTCGCTGCCTAACATATTGCTGCGCTAAACCACGAATAGCGCCTACACGCAAGTTCGGACTACATCTAGCGCTGCACTGACAACAACGGTGGCTGCCACAGCACATTCGTGGCAGTGTGGTGACCAAGGCCAAAGTGTGGCAGAAAATACTGTTAATGAAGAGGCTGCGAGGAGGATATTTGTGTAGATTTTCAACTAGAGTAAGCCGGCGCCAAGCAGTGTTAGGTTTTTATAAAGAGGATTATCTCACTTATACATTTATTCAGCTTAACTTCACTGAGTTAACTTCTATATGTTACCGGGCATCTTGCATCAATGAACGCATACTTATAAATTTCGTTGTCTCGATGACACGACAAAAAAAGAAACTGTCGCTGATGGATTGTCTCTCAAAAGTGAAACTGATGTCTTTTACAACAGACTTAGTGGTTGTGTTTGGAGAGAGGCGTGCTTTTCAAATAAACGATATGAAAATCGTAGCGGTCTTTAGGAAGTGTATTGAAATTCATGCAAGCAGCAGTTGCGGCACTTACTCTCGTTTATCCGCCGAAAGCACGTCACTGGTGTTCTTTCCACCAGACACTATCGCCAAAGCCTCCTGGGCGGTGATGGTCTCCTTTGGATTATCCGTCGCAAGCACATCCACAGAGGTTGCCCCGCTTAGCTGATTCTCGGAGAACACTCCACCTTCGCCTGATTTCTCCACCGAAATGACATGAGCCTCCTTTTTCTCGGCTGAATTATCTAGCGCGTTCACGTCCACACTAACTATCCCACTAGGTAGGTTTGGCGTAGTCGCACCGGCGGCAGTGCTCGAAATGGGCTCTTCCTGCGGTGGCATGTCTATGCTAACCGTGCCGCCCGGATGTTCCTCGGGAACCTCCCCTGAAAGATACGGGAAGCTGCGTCATCGCAAGACCTCGCAGTGACGAGAACATATCGCAGCCGAATAAGAAACAAGCTTACCCTCTGTAGATTTTGCCTTCTTCTCTTGGATCGGCGCGCTTCTGGGTCCCCAGAAGCGAGGGAAAAATCCACATAGTTTCGTTGGTGGAGCTGTCCTGCGATAAGATACTTTTTCGTTTGTACATTCACCGTTAAGTTCTCACGACACGAATATTGCCGTTGCTATAGAGGCCGAATGTTATATAACTAGGGATGTGATAACTGTGTTGCCTTGTCTATCTGTTAGGGCCGACAAATAGGAACGACTCATTGAGAAAGTTTTGAGACTGGTTTGATATTGACAGCGCTAAGCAATGAGAGACTTGTTTATTTATTTACCCTCAAGGCCTTTCAGCATTACAGAGGGGGTGGGTACATGGGATCAACATAATAGTCTTTTGCGAGGCACGAACAAGCAAAAATAAAAATAAAAATACATGCCTTTCAAACATGAAGAAAATACATAAAATACATGAAAGAAAAGAAAAAGTGACCAAGCTATACAGAAAGGGGATGTCTTATCGCATTTTTGAATGCCGTGGGAAAAATTATACAGATTATTTTCTAATTACTATAGCAGTCACTCATGATGACGCTCAGTTTGATGTGCGCCCGGGGTTATCAACTGAATTTGCTCTACTGACAAAAAGAAGCATTAATTTCATGGAATATGAAAGAAAAGCTAGTTACACTAGGTATATTTATTGATTTTAGTAAAGCCTTCGACTGCATTAATCATAACATTCTACAACATAAATTGCATAGGTATGTAGTCAGAGGAAATGCATTGCAGCTTACTGCATCATATCTCTATAAACGTAAACAATATCTGTTCACTTTATATCTTAATCTCCTCGCGAAAATTACAGATGTAGCGAAATATATAATTTAACGCCGATTACGCTAGTCTGTTCCTTTCCAGGAGATTCTCGTATGAATTAGTGACTAACGGAAATTATATTTTAGAAAAGTTGCTACACTGATCGAATCTTAATTCCCTAAAATTCAAAACTGATAAATCCTTTTCGTTTAGTAGGCCATATTAAACCAACACCTATGTTCCTAACACTGAGAATTAATAACATTGAAGTCGCCACGAAACAAAAAACTCTAGATGCCACTTTTGACGAGCATCTTAAGCGGCCTGACCATATTCAACACCTCACTCTTAACTTATCGAAAACAATAGGTGTGCTGTGTAGATGTCGTGAAATACTCCCTGTGGAATTTAAGAAAATTATATACCATACCTTATTTCACTCTCAAATTAAATAATGTCATTTTGTCTGAGTCGAACGACAGCCCGTAAAAATATCAAACAGCTTCTTACGCAAAAAAGACGATTTGTATTGTTTCATCTGCAGGTTACCTATCACCTATACCAGCATTATTTGTGTTACGTAATATTTCACAAGTGAAATAAATTATGAAATTCTGCTTCTAATCAAATCTAAAGCTTCGCAACGTAGTAACGTCCTCGCAAATCAGTATCTTAAACCAAATCGACCAACCTAGGCATACACGCCAAGACCTCAAATGGGCAATACCACACCACCGTACTAACTATTGAGGAGAAATGAAGAAGTTCTTGATACTGCCTTTATTGAATTCAGATGACTGATGAAATGAAAATTCCGGTCTTCAAATAAACATATTTTTGAATTACATTCTGAAATATATCAAGCATAGTAATAGTTTTTCCCTTGGATATCTAGTGATATCCAGTGTTTACATATTTTCACGTGCTTTTTTTGCTATCTATGTTATCTCAGAAAAAGTATTTGCTTACTAGTGTAGTCCTTTTTCGCTCTCATGAATTGCACAAGCGCTGAGTGGTAGCGTCCTCTGAATTTTTGCATTTGATGTTTGCTTATCTGTATTTTTTCCTCCTCCTTTTAGCAGTCACAATATTTCCACTTTCAGTTGGATTCCATTGGTGAAAAGTGTTAAGATGTATGATGTGTGTGTGCATTATTAAATGAATGCTTTATGTTGTATGTTGCCCTGTATAAAGCTCCGGGCTCATTTAAGGTAATATCTAACTAGCTATTTGCGTGGTGGCATTTTTGCCGCTTGAGAGAAACAAGAACATCTTGGATTTGAAAAAAGAAAAAAACCTCGCTTGAAGCCATTCCACTCACTGCGACTTTTCTCCCGTAGGCGCCAGGATTCGAGTCTTCTCGCCTGAAGTACGCATGAAGCAGTGTTACTAACAAGCCCCAAAAGCAACGCCCAGCTCAAGCTTATAGGTTCAAGGCACATAAGTATCCTTAATAGATGCGGCATGCTTAAAGTACCGTCCTTATTTGATCGAGTCTATTCTGAATATGGCTTCAAGGCCAGTACTTTAAATCTGGACATATCTCTCTAATAAATCGAATCCACGTGGATAGGTAAGTAAATAGGATGAGAGAAAATAAATGGCCTTTTTTATATTAAATGCGCCACTAAATACAAACGGAGAATTCATCTTTACACGTGTTTTTTCCCTCTCATTTATGGAACAGGCCGTAAGAAAGCTATCGACACACTCTTCTGCCAGTGTGCTCGAGGGAAGCGGTCGCGACGCAGCTCGCATAATACATTAAAGTGCGGCAGCACTTTAATTCTGAATTCAATGCTTGCATTAAATACAAAAAGAGCGTTTTATTTACTGTAAACACAAAGTCATTCATAAAGTCTCTACAGTTTTGTAGAGTGAGGGGGGGGGGGGGGTCAAGATTCATTGTCAATACCGACAGCAGATACACCCATTGCGTTGGTTGGCTGTCTTTCTTACTTTAAGCGGTGGTCAGGGCACAAATAGCGATTAACTGTCTGCTTACATGTTGAACGCTTGTCTTTTTATAAAGAAATATATTTATTTCCACGCAGCCATGTGCATGAATTCCTCTTCGCAAAACAAACCCTGTCCATTGTAAACAAGATCTTTAACTTTTATTGAGCTTAACACAATGCATAAATTTTCATTTATCCCCTGAACAAAACAGCCAAGAAGATAAAATTGAAAGCCAGGACGACCTCTGGGGGACCTGCCGAAGAAACAGTGAGCGCGTTCTGTTCTTCCTTCTAGGCGCTTTCTCGCGTCAACCGCCCAGAGTTTAAAGTTATCAGCTCACGACCTTCCACGTTCATTTCACGTCACACTATCTCATTGAAGAACACTCGTATTTACAGAACCTTGAAGGCTTCAACAATATATATATATATATATATATATATATATATATATATATAAACTTAAAGTAGGTGACACACGGTGGAAAAAACAACACTTTATTCCGACGTTTCGGCCGGGGTCCGGCCTTTGTCAAGGAATCTTTCTACATTCCTTGACAAAGGCCGGACCCCGGCCGAAACGTCGGAATAAAGTGTTGTTTTTTCCACCGTGTGTCACCTACTTTAAGTTTGTGCCCTACCGGACCCATTCGAGCTTCAACCCCCTCCCTATATATATATATATATATATATATATATATATATATATATGTCATATAAGGGGAGGAAGTCATCTCGGCTTTGCGGCCGATGCTTAACACCTCTCACAGGCAATAGTGCCAAGCGCGCGCTAATGTGGGGGCCATAACGACTCGACCTCCAAAAGAGCCTTATTTCAAAATGTTGTTCTCACCAGTATTTTCTGCTGAAGTAACGTCGCCAACGTTCTTCTCGCCTGTCTTCTCCTCTGCAGCAACAGCCGGGGTACTTGTTCCACCTGAAAAGCAGGTAATTCATTGGTTGAGGTAAAGGAGATTGGACATGCATGACTTTCGCTACTTACACACGAAAACACGAATACGAGGGCTTCCGGATAGCCGCAGTACATTTACAGACTTGTAACAAAGGCGATTTCCTCTATTGCGAATAGGTCACTGTCATAAGATTGTGGTGGCACAGCTTTGGATCATAAAACTTTTTGCTGAGATGAGCCAATTTCATTACAGACGCTGCCGGCTTTTCTCGTATTGAACTGTAAGGCTTCCGCCTTAAATGTGCCATACTTTCGCAAACATGCAGACGTTCTCATACTTGGCGAAAACGGTATTCACCGCGAATAATTTTTGCATGAAACCTTTACTATATATTGATGTTAAAATTGCTTTATCATTTCTTGCTCCTATGCGTCGTTTTTTTTTTTGTCGTTTTCTGCCTGTAGCGAAACTATCCGGCAGAAGATTTATTTTCTTCGAAATTGCAATGGCAGTGAAGCCAGCAAGCTCAGTCACTGGCTTGAGTTTCAAGAATATGAACCTGTTGATCTCATTGTGCTCTCCTATTTCGCAATTCCTAAGCATAGAAACCTTCAGCACCTACAAAGGCGTATCTGAATTATACGGACGGGTTCCTGATTTAACTTTGTGAGCGTTAATTTTATCATGAATTCAAAATGCTTACATCACCATCATCATCATCATCATCATCATCATCATCATCATCATCATCATCATCATCATCATCATCAGCCGGACTATACCCACTGCAGGGCGAATGCCCCACCTATATTCCTCCAATTATCCCGATCCAGTGTTTGCTGCAATCTCTTGACCGCTGCGAATTTCATTACGTGTTTCTCCCACCTGATTATTTGCAGCCTCTTGCTATGGGAATCCAACTTGTTACTCTTAGCGATCATCAGTTATCTTCTCTCGCACTACTCGCCCTGCCCTGTCGATGTTTACTTCTTGATTTGTGTTACAATGTCATGAACTCAAGTTAATTGTCTGACCAATTTACACTTTTGCCATTGTTAACGTTACACCTAACGTTTTCCGTTACATAGCTATCTGCGTTGTCCTCAACTTTTTACATTTCCCCTTCATTCTTAGTAGCAATATCTTGCATTTGTGATAAGGGTAAAAGTAAGTACACCGTTCTGATTAAAAAGCAGCTTTAATACGGGCTGGAAAAGCAAGAGAAATTTCGCGTAATTGAGAATTGAATTTCTCTTCATGAATAAGATAAGCTGTCTTGCACGTCTGCCATGTTGAATGCTGCGTTATCTTTAACGTCTCAAAGTGAACAATGCGACAGCTACAATGTTCACTACCTCTGGATAGGCGTCCTTGCTTCTTTGAAAGCTGGGTGTTTTTCACCAGAAACTTCGGCGTGGTTTCACCCGTTTTAACGAAATAATTTATTATCACAACATAGAAAGTGGTTCTGGGCATTTTGAGGTTACAAACTTACGTGGAACATATTTTTCAAATAAGGATCCGGACAAGCTGGTTGTGCGCCTTGTAATTGAAAAAATATTTTGTTTCATTACAGCATTTTTTTTTCTTCATATGAAAGGTTTTCTATGCGTTTCCGTTTCATCTGTACGGGCCTCTGCGGCCCGATAGATGTGTATTGCAGCTCCGGAGTCCAGGATCTCAGTACGGAGTCAGGCAAGCCGCCGCCGCATTTTGATTGAGACGTAACAGTAAACCCTTCTATGTTGAGCTTATTGCCCTTGCCTGAAAGCTCCAGTAATGGAAGTGCGAGGTACATCACTAAAAAATAAAACACAATAAAAAGAAAGAAGGAAGAAAACAAAAAGCCTTTTGCTTTCTTCGAGCATACACTGCAGTATGCAAACTGAAATGCAGTATTAATAATTATTAATTATTTATGAAATAAAATTACTTGCAGTAGAGCTTCATACATCGGTTGTGTGCTTCGCTCCATCTTTTCTACGCTGAATAAGTTTACTTGGATATCGGCGCGCGGTAATTCCATTTTCTCAATTGTAGGGTTCCATGAAAGAAGTCTCCTCACTGGTTGTCTCTCAGCGAGTTAAACGGCGATTGTTGCTGAGAGATGTGTGTGAACGCAACCTAAAGATAACATACACTGACTGAAGCAGGAATTGATTACGGTGAAGGTAAACTGCGTAAACGGTTGGAATAACGTCCCCTCGTGGCTGTGTTCCAGCTGGGTTTACGGCTACTTGAACCAAAAACATCACATTATGCAACCTAAGAGGGTACACACCCCAGAAAAGATGTTAGTTTATTTTAATGATGTGGATTAAAAGTTAAAATAATTGTACTCACAGGATTCGAACACACGTTTTAGTGCTGATATAAGTAGTGTTAAGCTATTGCGCAACACAAACGACGGAAATTTCGGGCTTTAAATGCGCTCTCATTCGTTTTGATAATCAAGGCGGTTCTGGCAAACTATTTCCCCTTCTAAATCTAGCATAATCTCAATAATTGATCATTCTGGACTGCCATACTCCACCTCAAATGTTTCAAACGTCCTAAATGAGCAGTTTTGCTCTGTATTCACTCATGAATCTCTTGATAACTTTCCTTTACTCCCCTATGTTTACAACTCTTCTATGGAAAACATCATCTTTGAGCCAAACGGAATAGTAACAATCAGAGAATCATTACCCAATTCATCATCTGCCGATGTTGACGGCATGAATCTTAAAATCTTGAAAAATAGTAAAATTATGGGCGGTGCTGTATTATCTCTCATTTTCCAACAACCTTTTTCTTCGTCATCGCTACCCCGCGACTGCGGATCGGGAAGGTCCTTCCAGTCTATCGCCACTTAACTACAGGCCAATCTCGCTAACAAGTGTTTGCTGTGAGATTATGAAACATGCAATATATTCCCATACGGCCAAGTTTCTGACATCGGTTAACTTTTTTCATCCTAACCAAAATAACTTCCGCACGGATCATGCTTGTGACACACAACTCATTGTTTTCTTTAATGATATACATGCATGCTTAGATATAAACATTACTATGGATGCCATATTTATTGACTGAAAAAGCATTTGATAAAGTTCCTCACTCAACGCCTTATTATTAAAATTTTATGCTTAAACCTTCATCCATTAGTTGTGGAATGAATTCATGTTTTCTTGTTGGACTGTTATTAGTTCGTTCATGCTAATTCTCATTCGTCTTCTCTTTCCTCGGTTTTATCTGGCATTCCCCAAGGCACTAATTTAGGCCCTCTTTTAGTTCTCATCTATATTATTTGATTTGTCCTCTGACATCACTTCTAACATCCGGCGGTTCGCAGATGATCTATCGTCCAATGGTTAACCCGTCCAACGTAACCAAGCTTGAAGAAGACCTTTTACGCATTCAAGAGTGGTGTAACACTTGGATAATGACATCAAATTCTACTAAAACCTATCTTCTTTCTTTTGCAACGCCGTCGCAACTACCTGGACGCAATTTATACGATTAAAAATATCCCCATCACATCAGTAGACTCAGTAGAGTAAGCGGAGTGGCGCTTTGATGACGCAACAATGTGAAATTGGGGGCTATTAATATAGCGGGACTTACGTTATTGAATGCTTAGCGGGTAAGTGTGCGTGAGACGCCAACCCAGAAATACCTTTCGCGCCTGCATGTAGTTTTCTGAAAATAGCGCTGCGGATTTTGCATACCTATATAGCGTGAAAACCTGAAGGTGCACTTAGAAGCTAGAGCCGTTCGCTCTAGCTTCTAAGTAAGAAGACGTTTTGGTCCTCTCTGACCTTTGCACGATACTTACTGGCGTTTTCGCTTCTCGCTGTGTCTGACCATGCTATCCTATCGTCTGCAATTGGTTAGATCGGTACACAGCTAGTGTGAACGTAATAAAAGTGGGATTGATCCTTCATGATGCAGTTTTATCTACTTTAATACGGCAATCTATATTAAAGTCACAAAATTATTTGTACCATTGCAGGTTTTGCGATGGAAAGTACACTACTTCCCTACTGAAAAAATTGTTCGAGGCAATAACCTCACAATTTTTCATACAATCATACTCAATTCGCATAAGAGATCATATAAAAATCGCCTATAATTGCATAATATCTCATAGCTTCTTGTAGATTATCATAAATTATGCGAAATATTTCATGATAATGATGTCCACCGTATGACAGTTTATGCGATCTGGTGACCTTTTGTGAGGGTATTGCCCGGTAGAACTTTTGGTTATTCAGTAGGGTTCTATCGGTTTGTATTTCGCATTTAACTAAATACTGCCACTTCTACGCTTCTTCAGCCTTTATGAGACCAACCCTTGTAGCAGCCTCCCGTTTCAGGTGAGGGCTGGGTTTCGACGACTGAGTGACCAGCGCCTTGTGCAGACTAGCAGAGCGAAAAATGAGAGGGCCTCGGGACTAATCCGGTCAGTGCCTCAACTCTGCAAGATGAGTTCGGTTTCCGTAATAATGAGGAGAGTAGCGAAAGCCACGATGCCCTCTTATACAGCCATACCCAGCAAGAGTCGAACGCTGTGGCTGCCAACAATCAGCGATTGTCTGAGTGGTAAATAATTGTGATGACTGTGTTCCGGGCCTGCGGCTAGGCGTCGAATCATTGATCCAGGAATTGCGGATTTTTTCGTTCCCGTCTGTTTCTCTCTCTCTTTTTTGTAATATTTCTTTCTTCAGAGCATGGCAAATCGTTTGTGCTTACCAGTTGTAAACGCACCAGACACTACTACAACATCATCATCATCATTATTGCGCTAACTTTAGTCACCGAAGAACTGCTTTGTCATTTTGATGGGAGAATAAGTATAAGTGTTATTAGTTGACTTCAAATCACTCTGAATAACATTTTGCAACTCAGCAGCAGTAGCAACCACTGTTAAAAGATATTTCGCCGGTTTGAATATGCTATACTATAACTCTTCCTTTGACAACTCCGATAAACCCCCGGCCCTCAGTCTCCAGCAGCTGCGGAGTAACTGACCACGGCGGCGGTCAAATTTGTGACGCAGCGGAGGGCGCTAAGAATATTTCACTCCGAACAGGCCGCATTTGAAAACTTACCCTGGCTATGTTTAATGCTAGAACCCTAGCTAGTGAAGCTAGTTTAGCAGGGCTCTTCGAGGAACTATCGGGCACGAAATGAGATATCTTAGGGCATAAGGAGGTTAGAACGCCAATGAGGAATATACTGAATGAAGGGCGGGCCTGTATCGTTTATTCAAGGTTTACCGGACACACGAGCACTACGAGTAGAGTCCCTTGTCAACAAGCATATAGTTTTTATCATTGATGATTTTTTAGCATTGAGCCGAGGAGTTATATACTGACAGATACAATAGCAGAACTAGTCAGGACAATAACAAGATTAGAGAACAGCAGTCAGACATTTCGCCATGTAACGAACGAAGAAGTTAAGAAAGCATTAGAAGCTATGAAAAGGAGAAAAGCAGCTGGGGACATTAGGGGACTACAGATATGTTAACGACGGAGGGGTATCGTACTAGAAAAACTGACCACCCTGTATGCGCAATCCCTGGTGACATCGACGGCACTGGAATTATGGAAGAACGCAAATATTACCTTAATTCATAAGAAAGGTGAAGCTAAGGACTTCAAAAACCGCAGATCAATCAGGTTACTATTAGCTACGTACAAGGTATCTACTAAGGTAATGGCTAACAGAATCACGACAACGTTAGACTTATATTTGACATGAACGGAGCGGCAGGAAGAGGCAAGTACAGAAGACACACAAGGACGAGTGCCATAGCGCAAGAGTGTCCTCTGTCCTCGTCTCTCCCTGCCGCGCCGTTCTTGCCAAGTACGTATGTCTGGCCAAAACGTTCACGCTTCTCATCCTTACACTTCATTCAACCACAAGATCAAGTAGGTTTTCGGAAAGCGAACAATACTATCTATGAAATCCATACTATCATTCTGGTGATAAAAAAATGCTCGGAATATAACCAGCCCTTATACATAGCATTCATTGAAAATGAAAAAGCATTTGACTCAGTCTAAACATCAGCAGTCGCAGTGCGAATTCAAGGTGTAGGTGAGCCTTATGTGAAAGTACTGGAAGATATCCAAGTGGCTGCACAGAAAATATATCACTGCACAAATAACGTAATAAAATTCCCATTAAGAAAGGTGTTAACAAGGAGAAGGGATTGGCATAGTATTATGCGCATGTTATTCAGATAACCTTTCAGAGACATGGAATGGGAGCAGTTAAGAAACGAGGCTGATGGGGAATGCCTCACTAATCAGTAGCATCTGCGATGGCATTGTCTTGCTAAGTAACTCAGAGGATAATCTGCAAATAATTATTGATGACCTCGAGAGGAAAAGCAAAACGTCGGGCCTGAAGATCAATTTGCAGAAGACTAAGTTAATGTTCAGCCCAGCGAGCGAACAGCACTGGAAATGGTAGGCGAATATGTCTACTTTGGGCAGGTAGCAACCGCAGACCCGGATCATGAAAGTAAAATAATTGGGAGAATAAGATTGTGATGAAGCGCATTTGGCAAATACAAGCAGATTATGACTAGCAGCATACTGATATCGCTCAAGAGGAAGGTATATAACAGTTTGCATCTTACAGAGTTTGCTGTTTAATTAAATACGAAGTTTTTGCTGGCGTGAATATTCGCTGATATGCTACTCTGCGTAGGAGGGGGGGGGGGAAGGGTAGATTTGGGAATGAAGATGGAAGAAGTGTAAGAAATAGTGTGGTCATTGGCAACTCATTGTTAGTTTCTTGGTTCACACCAACGTGCAGTACTGTGTACGTACTGATAGTCACTTTCAGTACTAAATTAGATATTAAGGGAATTCGGTAAGCGTAACAGGGGGCGGCATAAAGTCAGGCGGGCGGATTGGGTTAAAAAGCTCGCAGGGGTCAAGTGGATGCAGCTAGTGCAGAACCGGGTTAATTGGAGAAATATGGGAGAGGCTTTTGCTCTGCAGTGGCTATAGTCCAGCTGATGATGATGATACTAAAACACTATTTGCTGAAGCTGCTTGCGGCTCGCTAAAGTAATTTACCCTATTGCCGCTTTCGCAATAACCGTGTACTAGAACTCACTATTAGCAGAAATACAAGGTGAGGGTGAAGCTTGCACGACCTAGCACTTGCTCCGAATTTTACGGTACGATCGAAATAACACCAAGAGACGAGATAATGGAAAAAATGAAAATGAAACATTGAGCAGTTCGAGTGTGACGAACATGAACGCCGAGCTTCACCTCACTTCGCTTATGACAAATATACGTGCATTTCGTTATACCCGAGGTCACATGTTCGTTTATATCTGAAGTCTGAGATCACGAGTTATATATGCCTGGGTCGTAGTTAAAACAAGGTTGCGTGTTCGGTATATACAAAATCGCGTGGTGTGGACTCACTTCCTTGCAACCGAGGTTACGCGTTTTTTTATTTTCAAAATCATGGGATAAGCTCGCACATTCGTTAAAAACGGGGCTGCTTATTCGGTATAACAATAATCACGTGTTACAAAGGCATCTTTGTTCGTACGACACTACTTGAACTCTTTCTTTAAGGGTATGGACACGTTAGCATAGGCTACCAGCTCACATATAAAGCCTCGCGTTAACCAAGTCGTATGAACGTTACGTGGCATATGGGTCCTGACAGGCTGATTCCGATATCACCCTACCATATAAAAGCAGTTCACAGATCCTGCCAAACTTAACATCATCATCAGTGCAGTCGCTCCGCGGCTATGTCAGCTACCACCTGCCATGGTCGTGATTTTTCGCTCACAACGCCAGCGCCGGCAGCGGCGCCGAAGCCTGATTATCTGTGAACGGGCCATTTACCGCTATCGCTATAGAAATTTGCAATTCGAGACGGCTGCTTTTTTCTCACTTATGTCAATTCAGGAATAATAGTAATGATCCAGGTTCGACAGAGGAATAAGGTGACACTCGCAAATGAACGCCGCATAGGTAACAATCTAAATGTGAAAGTCGCTAGAAGTGATTCAGGGGCCAGGTGCGCGACCTGGTTAAAGCAGCATGAAAACCAAGAGGCCCTGACCGTAACCACCATGCACCTATAATGAACGTCCTGTTCTCATTTTTCTTTCCCGGCGAGCGAGTACCGTCCTTCGCAGCCTCATTCTCGACTCCAAGAACTTGAGACGTCTTCAGCGCACCTACGAGAAAGGTTCACTATCGCCACTGGCACTACATAGGACGCCATACCTGGAATTGTTGCCGCATGGTAAGCTGAACAGCCGAAGCCCAAATCAGGCTAGTGTTCTACTTCGCTTCAAAGCCCGCCACTTCGCTTCAACACGTGCCCGCTGACCGATTATGGTTAGCACACACATTCACTGAAAACCCTGATACCACAACCCCTCATTGATGAAGACAGTGAACACAGCTCAGGTCGCCACCAATGAAAAGAGGATCAAGAAAAACAGTCTTGCGGAAAAAAAATAGGCCCATAATGATTCGAACACTTCCCTTTCAATTGCAAGACGCAGCGCTGTCTTTGCACGGAAACCGTTCGTCTTTGCGAATTTAGAGGCCTTGCGGGGCAGCAGACTAATGAGACTTCGGAACGAAAATAGCCCAAAAAGGGCAACCATAGGAGAGAAAAAGACACAAAAGAGGGCTACTATCAACTGACTTTATTTTTTCAGCTAGTCAAATTTGTATAGGCAGTCACATAATATTGTGATATATATGCCCTGCATCGCCGGACGTAAAAGAAGACAACGATCAGAAGGAGTGACACAGAAGACGACAAAGTGGCAGCAATGTTCAGTGCTAGAAGAAGGTTAACGCTGCTGTGATTCTGTGCTTTGTGTTCTGCGTCATCCTGGACTAACCTTCGTGCACTAACCGTCACATTTTGGCGGCGCCAGCTTATTTTGACATCTTTTGGCACACTAAACATAGCAGTATTTGAAGTGATTTATCGAGTATTAAGGTGTTAAAGGTAGCTATTGTAAGAGACCGTTTACAACAAAGAAGGAAATACAAACTGCACATGACATTGGACAAGGCAAAAAAGGGCTGTCAGACTTGTAAACTTTTGTTTTAAAACATTTTCCAGAAAACCACGCTCAGCCGAGTACAAGCTTACACATGGATCGCTTCTGCAATTTTCCACTTCATTTTCGATGTGAAACGATATACAATCGGTTTAAAAGAACGTTTGGACGGGCTAGGTGGTTTTCAGCTTCAGACGACATTCTTTGCGCAGAAAAACACACATGCACACGAGAGAAAAGGAGGGACACGGGACAAGCGCTTGTCCCGTGTCCCTCCTTTTCTCTCGTGTGCGTGTGTGTTTTTTTGCGCTAAGAATGCCGTCTAAAGCGATATACAATCGGACAGGGGTCTTTTTTCAAGTTGAGGCCAGAAGGAGCGTGAAATACTGGAAGCATTTCTTATTGGCATAGAACGACGGTCGTGCGCAAGCAAGCCATCCTTATCGTTGTCATCAAAAAAAAAATACAATTCTTGAACCCGAAGGTGCAGTTGCATATGCGTTTTAGGGTGTGATCTCTTTTACATGGGTTGCCTATATATTGAATGTGGGGTCTGGAATAAAACCAAGTTGATGTCTAGGGTCCGTGGTGTCCCTCTCTCTTCTGTCCTTGTCTTTTGCGCTAATTACCACGTGCCTTTAATCTAAAGACCACCAACTGGTACAGTTCTCCCCTTTAAACTAAAAAAACAATATTAGAGGCATTTGTTAGATGTGCCATAGGAGTGATGTACATCATCATCCTGTCCTGCAGAAAATGATCAATCAGGCAGATAGGGCGTGTCTCGATGACCGTTTAAGGGAACATTCTCAAAATATAATGCAACAAGATAAGCTCGCGAACTTCGTGAAGCATGTAATGGCATGCAAGTGCGTACCCGTCTTTAAAGAAGCAAACATTTTGGGCTGGAGTTTTAGCATGAAAGCAAGAGTTCTGCTCGAAGTTTTCTACATCAAAATTAAATTGTATCAGTGCATAAGCGATTCCTCTGTAAGCTTGTACTCGGGTGACCGCTGTTTTCTCAAAAATATTTAAAACAAACTTTTTAAGGCTAGCAGGCCTCCGCTGCCTAAAGTCATGTGCATGCCGTTTATTTATTTCATTGTTTGAACCTGTCTCTGACAATAGCTACCTTTAACTACTGAAGAGTCAATAAAACCTTTCAAATTCTATAATGTGAAGTCTGCGAAAAGATGTCAGATAGTTTGCGCCACCCAAGTGTGATATGTAATATAACTGCCTATAGACTAGGCGGCAAAATGAATTCAGCTGATAGTAGTGCTCTTTTGTGTCATGTTCTTTTCTGTGGCTGTCCTTTTTTGTGCTGCCTTCGTTTCGAATATGAATCGCCAACTAGCGCCTGCATCATGTTCTTTGAAGCCTATTTAGAGTCACCAAACTGCGCTAAGAACTGTATTGCGAATTAGAAAAACTAATGAGCACTAGTAATAACACATATTAATTACCATTACTACTTAACGTGGACGCTAACAATTCGTCTGGTGGTTAAGATTAATAGCAACAACGCATAATATCAATACGGCAATCCTTTCGCATCCACTTATGAGAATGTTGTTGTTGCAACATTGCGCTCGTTTTTTTCTTCCGTTTTCTCCCTTTGCTCTCCTCCACCTCACATGCAGGAGAGCCTAGTGGGCATCCTCTAGTTGCCTCCCTGTCTTTATGATGTGTTTCTCTCTTTCTCTGTTGCTGTAACTAAACTAAAGATGAAAAGAAAAAGCACGGGATTGCCGACTGGCACTAGCTGTGCTGCCACCGCTGCTTCGTGCGACGGAGGAAAGTTGAACTCCGCCCCAACACCTGAGAACATTTAAGCGTCACTTTATTTTTTACTCCCGCATTAAGCAACTCTGTAGTGCGTCGTGCGATGAAACGTAGGTGTTAACCCTTCGACAATTCCACGCTATTTGTATTCTTTTTTTTTGAATTCAATCATTTTATTGCAATAAATATACAAACTGCAAAAAATGTTGGGCCAATAGCCGAAGCTAGTTTAGGTCCGTACATACATACATACATATACACAGCAGTGGAGACACGCTAAAGGACATGTAACAAATGTTTTCAGGCTTATACACAAGCAAACGTAACAATCAATACACACGAAGTAAAGTACAAAAAAAAACAAAAAAAACATAATAGCAAAGAAATGAAAAGCAGGCATGCACATACACAAATTATTTTAGGCGACTTGCATAATTGAGAGATCACGGAATACAGTTCCCTATCTGAAGAAAATGAATACAACCAAGACATACACATATGGTAGCGCCAGAAATGTAAGCATTACTTATATCTTTTATTTAGTGTTATAATAATATAATTCTGTCAAAATAAAATCTTTTGATGGAAAATAAAAAGTTATTTGCAATTTTAATTTCAAGTGGAATATTATTCCATATTTTTACACCGACATACTGTATTAGGCGCTGGCCGTAAAAGTTTCTTGTGATAGGAAGGTTAAAGTTTATATTGCTTGCATTTCTGGTGTTCCTGTTGGGTGTAACAAATATTGTAATTGGTAAAGGGTGAGAATTCAGGAGAATGGCATTTACTACACAGCAAACTTTCATTTCCGACGCAAGAGTAAAAGGGAGTATATGTAGCTCTGAGAACAATAAAGGTGTAGATGATTGCCAGGGCGAGAAGGTCATTATGCTTACGGCTCTTTTTTGAAGACGAATGATGGGATCTAAGTATGTCTTAAATGTGAATTCCCAAGACTCGCTGCAATAGATAAGGTGAGAATAAAATATGGCAAAGTAAACCATTTTTAATATATGGGTACAGAAATATAATCGTGTTCGAAAAAGAATATAACAAGCTGAAGCAAGTTTCGAACACAGATTTGTAATGTGTTCTTTAAAGTTCAATTGGTTGTCAATTGTAATACCTAAATATTTTATTGATTCTGTCTCATCCAAGGCTGCTCCATCGATTAAAATATTGAGGCTAGAAGAATTAAAAAAACTTATTTCTGGGACGAAATAGAACGAATTTTGTTTTTGATTTATTTAGCGTGAGTTTATTACAGGTAAACCATTCGTTTATTCGACATGCTTCGGAATTAATTACTGCTTCCAATTCTAAAAGTAACTTGCCTGAAAATATTACAGCTGTGCCATCAGCGTATAGGACAGCCTTAGATGAAGATAAAATCTGAGGGAAATCATTATTATATAAAGAGAACAAAATAGGGCCTAGAACAGAACCTTGGGGAACGCCTGTTTCAACTGTTTGAAGGGGGGAGGAAAAACCATCAAGATAAACGTATTGCTTCCTGTTTGAGAGATAACTAGCAAAAAAGTCAAGTGTAGACCCGAGGAATCCGTAGTGTTCAAGCTTTTTCAACAGAATAGAGTAACTAACAGTATCAAAAGCTTTTTTCTAAATCAAGAAACAATACAATCGGAATTTCACTATTGTGTAAAGATGTATATATAGACTGCGTAAGTTCGAGAACCGCTGTGAATGTAGATCTATTAGATCGGAAGCCATGCTGACATTGAGAAACAATATTATTTTCTTTCAAATAATGGCGTACTTGAAATGCTATAGCTTTTTCAAAAATAGTATTTATTACACTAAGCACCGATATTGGACGATAGCTGCCTGGATCATTGTTATCATCGTTTTTATATACAGGGATAACTTTTGCTATTTTCAGTATGTCGGGATAAAAACTTTTCTCTATTGCGTGATTAAATATATGGTGCAAAAGGGTACAACAATCTCAACATTATCTTTCAAAACTTTCACTGGTATCCCGTGTGGCCCTGTAGCTTTGGCGCTACTCAAGCTTCCAATTATATCAGTAATTGTCACAAGTGTTAGTGCAGGTAATGTAATTGGCAGGTCCCGAATGCATCATCCATGGAGTAAGTGGTATATGTTGTGCCTGCTGCGGGCCTATGCTGGTAAAATATGTATTAAATCTCAATGCTGTGTCGTTATTCACTACATCGAGATAGACGCACTTTGTAGGAGGCTTGCCAATTACATCACTTAGAACATTCCATATTCGTTTAGTGTTCCCATTAGCTCGTTCAATAAGCGACGTGTTATATTCTTTTTTCCTCCTTCTTATCATGGACAGCACTGAATTTCGAGCAATGCGAAACTGCTGCAAATAATACACATTCTATTTCTGCTTCTTCCACTTACTGTACCAAGTATCCTTTTCTTTTATTGCTTTCAGTATCGTCTCGGTCATCCAAGGATTAAGAGGCCTGTCGTATTTCCTTTGATAAGAAATTGTGCATTCAGATATTGTAGTATTCAATACATTTACAAAATTTGCACACTCTGAGTGCACATCAGCATCAAATATACTCTCTGGATTCAGTAGCTGCAGTTTTCTTTTTAATAAAACGTTATTAAGTCGGGTGGTCTTAGAACGCGAGTGATTAGTACGTTGTTGAACCCTATGATAAAGTGCAAATACTGGAGAAGGGTCAGTAATCATTGTATCATACACACCTGATGTAATATTTTCGATATTGCATAAAATATGATCTAATATTGTAGCAGTTGTAGATGTTCTCCTGTTTGAGAGATAACTAGCAAAAAAGTCAAGTGTAGACCCGAGGAATCCGTAGTGTTCAAGCTTTTTCAACAAAATAGAGTAACAGTATCGAAAGCTTTTTTTAAATCAAGAAACAATACAACCGGAATTTCATTTCCAATCGCGTCTTCTCTTACCTTTCCCCTGCGTACCGAATTATTTTAAAATAAAAATCAATTGATTACTGGCAGTGGTTCCGTAGCGAGTTCAAATATTTTCTTGACCGCCGCTCACTATTTAAATGGCGATGCATAACTGAGGAGACCAAATAACGGGGACGCCATACGTTACGAATCATGCTTGACCGAGCCACTATTAGTGAATCAGAGATGCCATCGTCGCACTCGATTGTCGATTGTCGCAGACGACGGTGGTTCCAACGCATGTTTCGCTTTTTTTCGCTTCTTCAAGTCTCCTCTCTCCGCACAAAGGTTGCGTGCAGGCTCAGACGAAGAAAGTCGATCGGTAGGTGCTGTTTTGTTTCCGCTTTCATAACTGCCAACAGCAGTCAACTTATGGATTTAGTAAAAAGAAGCATTGACGGACGAAGCGGATCTACTGCAACATTTACTCGCGTAATAAAAGTGCCTTGCGGCTTTCGTCTGAAGTAGACAAATAATTCCCTTCGCGCAATAAAAGCTTTCCATGTTTGTGCGCACTACCTGTAAAAATGAAATTCAATATCAAGAAAATGATTTATTTCAAGCTGGAACAACTGCGCCCCTCGTACCTTCTGCAGAATGAAAAGACACGTAGAATGCTAATAAATACCACATACTCAATGAACAAAAACCATAACTTATACTTCTCAAGAAGTCCGAAAATTATTAAAAACCATACTTCGTCCGAGATGGTCTCTGTACAGGTCTGCCTTATAGATAATTATGACAATTTGTTGCGGTTGTCTGCGATTAGAGAGCAGTATGTTGCCCTGGAATTAGCAATAGTTGGTACGAATTGCACCGTGGCGAAGAGGTCACTACAGGACATAAAGAAAACTCCATATAGATTGCTTGTAATAAAATATGGCCATGAACAGGGTACTAGGTGAAATGGTTTATTCTATCGATAGGATTTGTCGCAAGGGTTGACATATTGATCTCGTGAGGATAATTCGGATATATTTCTTAATCACCACTGAACTTCCGACCAGGCAGTTGCATGAGACTCTTTCTCTCATCAGAGATTGTCATGACTTCCGGGTCAGAGATAAAGGATCACGGAATGAATCTGCGTGAGCTGCCTTACATAAAGGACACCGAGAGGACACCACGTGACTCGATTCAGATCGGCACTTGCACTTTCATTTGCTGCCACTTTATCGCCCATCCCTTGTCATGACGGAGGGTGCGCTGGCCTTGTTAAGATCTCGGTGGTGACATTTGCTACCTCCCCCCCCCCCTCTCTGTGAATATTATATTCTGCGTAGTAAATGCAGCTTCTTACATTTTCCTATATTCGTGTAAAACAGGTGCGTTCGGAATGAAACAGACTGCCGCATTATTCTGCTCAGGCTGTGCTCTGAATTAATTTCGCACAGAGAATCCCAGTAAAAATGAGTTTACTTCCGTTATGTATAGCTTGATCAAGAGGAAGCTTCATAATATGGCAAAACTAACCTGAGTCGACTTCGTTCTTATCTGATTTGTGTGCAATCGGGCTCGTGAAGCTGGTAGCCCAAATTCGAAAAGACATGCTTAGCACCATCGTACCTTCCTCAGCAACAGGCTTGGTCTCCTGAACCGGGGCTGGCGCCTTCTTTGAGCCCCAGAATCTTGAAAGGAATCCTTTCTTCTCGGTTGGTGGAGCCGTCCTGTGTGTTAATCCTCATGTGAGCGCAATTAATTTTTACACTGATGCATCATGAAAGCAGAAGTAATAAAATACGCCGGTGACAAATATTAATTAGTTCTTTACCTCCTAATTGTTCCACGTTGTGAGATGAACGAGACCGAGAAAAAAGTGCTATACTAATTGATAACCCCCCCAATGTGACTCTGCCTAATACCTAATGGTTGTTAGCCGCAAAACTGCACATTGCATACATAGCGAGGATTTCGCTTTTGGATGTGATAAGCTGTTTGCAAACATTCATGGATTTTTTTGTCGCCGCAGATCTGTGCCCAGACGGTCAAGTGAACGGATTCTCTGAAAGAAACCTTTAAAGTTTTGGCCGCACTATGGATGACTAGGCTCCACTTTAATTTTTATTTTACCGTATAGCCAAGGCTTGTATCTAAGCTTTGGGCTCAGCAGTTATTCATGACGATCCATGAAGATCTGTCCAAGGGTTGAAAAAAGTAAACTGGTTTATAGTAGTAGATTTTTTAAACACCTCATAATCCTGTTCGTGTTTGTGCACGGTTGAAAAAGTAAAGCTGAATCGGTTAAACACGCAACTTAGTAGACGTGCATTGCCTGCCATAATATAAATGATAAGAATCAGTGTGCTGGTGTACAAGTAAAAAAACCGCGTTAGAATGCGGTAAAATACAAACTTTCAAATTGACGGGTGCAGGAGGAATGCATAATGAGCGAGGGCATTTACACTACATGCGTCTGCTCCAAAAGTGACCAAACGTAGTCTTGGGCCTCTCTTGCTTCTGGTTCTTCAGCGGGCAATTTACTGCCACTTGCAGAAGTTTTTAGACATAAGTCTTCTTTCGTCTCCAAAGGAAGTTGGCAGCACCAGTTTCGAGACTGCAGCGTACTGCGTACAGTAAAGATAGGTAAAGATAGCAGCATTACAATTGGCTATATTTTGTGAATGCTAAAAATGGCCTTTTACCATATTCCTACCTCGGTTGAGATATTTCAAGTAATTGTTTCGTAAGTAAGCGAGCTTGTTGAAATGTCGTATTTTGCGGGTATGACGTAACTAAAATGTGCTCCGTCAACTTGTCTTCACTCATTCATCTTTTTTCCGCAGTTTTTCATTCGCACCAGGCCGTTGTAATGTAATGGCGTCCGAGCGCCGTCGAGTGAGCTAACAATCACGTTTTGTCCCGGGTCCTCATTTCTTCTTGAATTGAAAACAAAACACAAACTCTAACTCGTTCTTCTCGGATATAGTAGCTTTGGTTGCTTTCGTTGGATAGTTGGAAATACAGGAGTGCGTCGTAATACCGACAGCTGCAAGTCATGATATTAGTATTGGCATGGGTTCTTCCGGCAACTGCTGAAACTGAACTTGGGAAGTTCTGAAGCAGAAGGCTGAAGCAAGAGCTCAAAGCTAGGCGGTGGTGGCCGAGTTAACACGCACTCTGCGCGATCCTCGTCTTCGGTCCCGATCTTCTCCGAGTAGACAGCAGGAAGTGATCCTACTCTGACACTACTCTCCCCCAGAAACGCCCTCCGCCTGGATGCATGAAAATACATATCTAAATGTTTAAACGAAAGCAGAACGAAAACATTGAAAATATGTAGTCTTAACGGCCGTAGTAAGCTTTCAGACGATCCACGTGAACTTCAGATTTAGGCCCTGCGTACTCAGACACTCTGAACAACTATAAGGGGGTACGAATCCGCTATCCACCGCCTCATCGCGTTCTAAATCAACAAGGGGCAGTGTACTAGCGAAGACTGCAGACAGGAACATTCCCAAACCTACATATCCTTAGCAAGATTTACCCGCCGCAATATCGGGACACCCGCCCGTGGTATAGTAGCAAACCTTCGTTATGCCACATCACGTGGAAATGTAGTAATAACAATAGAGTGCGGAACAGTGAGAGAGCCGGCTCTCTAGCGGCAATCTGGGTTGCCAACTAGGTCTGATCCAGCACGCCCAGCGAGCAGAGAATCAGCGGAGCCCTGGAATAGGGGCACCGAGCCATTGACAAGAAGGAAGATGGACCTCTTCTTTCTCGTCTCCTACTAGCACAACACCTTTTTAGGGAAATTACCGTCTCTCCTCCTCAGATGAAGGGTGTCAACGGGAAGCACCTGGCAATTTGAATGTTCTATAACGCGAACTATGTCGTACGATCCAAAGCAGCGTTTTAAGAGTTCTTCATTGCGACCGCGACACACTAAACTCTATCATCAGGGTGAAATAAATATTAGAGGTTGTACCTGCTGACATCGATACACTGGCGGCATTGAATGCGTAATCTCGCCAGGTGTCAGCATCCTTTCACTTGCTTGGCGAAGAGCTGAGCGTCGTCATAAGCTTAGGCTTCTTGTTCGTGGGGTAGCATAACGTCGAACATTGTAATCCCTTCCTCGCTTTTCACCAATCAGAATGGCGAAAACCTGGTGTTTTCTTGTATTGCGATGTTATAGGGAAAGGAAGAATGTCGTCCCATGTTCTGTGTTCGGCATCCGAATGCTTAGATCATGACTGCCGTGGTCTTGTTAAGGCACCCAGTGAGCACATTCGTTTGATACTGGTATATGCTGTAGTTATGCGGTGGTGGGTGTGGCATAAGCCCTAGACCTCTGCCATGACTGGCTACGTAAACATGGCGCTGCGATAAGCGATAAGGACCTCTGGGGTACTACGACGTAGGGCGATGGACTCGACGAAAAACTTGGCTACATCCACAGGGTTGGTCTGTAGCGTGAAGTGATCCATAGAAACAGCGATCCAGAGGTGCACCGTGTTGGGCGTAGGAAGAGGGCCTAACAGCTCCATGCCGATTTGCTGGAACGGGGTTATCGGAGGTGTGATGGCCTGAAGATGTCGAGCAGGCTGCACAGGCAGATTCTTACGCCTTTGACATTCACGGCATGTTCTGGTGTAATGACGAACCGTCGTAGATAACTGAGGTCTGTAGTATACTGCGAATCTGTGCAAGTGTTCGACTAAACCCCAGTTATCCGGATGTTGGGTCTTCATGGCAGGCCTCCGTAACCTTATCGGGCAGGTGAGTTGTTACAACTACCAAGCAAGAGCTTGCATTCGGGGCGAAGGTCTTCTCATACAAAACATTGGTGCAGGAACGTAAAGTGCGCAGTACACGCACGATGCGTGGAGCGGTACGTTCTTGACAAACCGAATGACCGATCACTTTGTAGAATTCAGTGTCGAGTCCTTGCCATGTTGCCATATCGACCGTCCTCTGGTGGTTATAGAAAATAGTCTTTACTAGCGTCGTCATAATCTGTAGGTTCTAAATTTACTGGTGCTCTTGAGACGCATTCGGCAACAGTGTATCTGCGGCCGGACTGCTAAAATGCCATTATGTCGAACTGTTGAAGCCGATGGCCCACCGTTCTCTAGTCGTCTTGCAGGGTTTTTAAGGGGAACGTAACCACCTGAAACGGGAGTCCCTACAAGTAGGACCTCAACTTAGTAATCGCCCAAACTACAGCGAGATACTTCATTGCAGTTGTCGAGTAGTTAGTCTCTGCCCCCGAATATATCCAACTTGGGGACGAGTTGACGCGAACGGCTCCGATCTTTTTCTGAGTGAGCACGGCTTCAAAGCCCTTGTTTCTAGTGTCTGTATGGGCGTCAGTCTCTGTGTCCTGGTGAAAGTGGCCGAGTACAGGGCTGTATGCCCTGTTTCATACAGTCTAATGTACGCTGCTGTTCACCAGATCACTTGAAGATAACTTTCTCTTTCGTGAAGTACTAACGGGTGCACTGACATGCGAAAAATTAGGAACAAAGTGCCCATATAGTAGGCGTAAAGGCAAACAGCCTCCGCTCGGCGTTCTTGTCCGATGGCGTGGGGAAGGAGTGGCAGCGGCAGTTTATCGGAATCCGGATGGACCCATTCATTACAGACGTGATCAAGAAATTTCCATTCGTCGTAAGCAAAGTTAACTTTATCCAGAAAGGCCTGTACATCTTATAGCATGTAAACTACGTTCGGGCGGAGAAAATGGTCGGGGAATGTGTTTCAGATCAAAAGCACGATCCCAACGGAGTCTATAACGCGTGGAAGATCGTCAAGGTAGTAGAGGTCGAAGGCCATTATTTTAACTCACAGGTCATCTGGGCTGACAGAGGCAATCATTAGGTTGCTCTCATTGACTTCTATCGGCCAGCACCCACTTCTCAGATCGATTGACAAAAAGAGCTGGACCACCGCAGACATACGATAAGAGATTTACTCTTAGTTGTACAGAATTTAAACTTAGTTCTTTAATTTTATTACCAACATGTACCACGAAACAACAATTTTTTTTCATACTACTTGCACCTCTCTTCGGTCTCTGGTTCCCCGCCACAGCCCCTCGAACGTGGCAACCGATCACGAATTATAGAAACAAAGTCATCAAGGCGAATCATTCTCACGTGTTAGGACTCAGTACGAAACCGTATTATGTGCACCAAATGGTAACAATTCTTTTTACCAATTTAGAACTCTATATCGCAGACATTTTGACCAAAATGTTGGCACCGATTGCGATTGCAGGTGGTGACACACCCATTCCCAGGTGGAATATATAAGGCCAGTCCATAGTATATAGTTGGAATGCAGCGGTAGTGTGGTGGAGGGGTTCTACCATGTGGCTTTCGGGAATCAAGACGTCACACATGGTGGACGGACCAGGTGGTGTACTCCACTGTATTTGTGGTCACGAGGCAGCTAAGAAATTATTTCCTATGCAGTAGCTATGATCACGTGCCTTGGCCTCCACCACGGTGTAAGAGTAGCTTCCACCTTCAATTTGGGAGCAACGGAGAAATTGACGAGTAAGCGGAAAATGCCATTAGTAAGAGCTATTTCTTTTAAAATGAGAAGCAGTTCGTAGATAATCAAGTGCGTCATCTATGCGCAGGCAGCCCTTGGTGATGTCCTGGAGGTGCTGATAGTCAAAACAGGAGGAAGAGTGCCATCTTTTCTCTTCACTAACAACACCGGAGCTGCCCATGGGCTGTGCGAAGGTTGAATTATATCGTAGGCCAACATTTTGCGCACTTGATTCTGGATACGCTTGTGTCCTTTGCAATAACCTGGTAGCCGACTGACGAAAAGGATGAGCAACGTTGTCGGGAATAATGATGTGCTTGGCGATGGTCGTCTGGCGAACTCCGTATGACGTAGAGATGCAGTAGATTATGTCTACAAGCAGCTAGTGCTATCAGTTTGGCTCCTTCGCTTTCCAAGGGATTTGGCGCAATGTCTAAGCCCAAAGGTGAGCAGCCTTCTGCTGTGAAGAGGACGGAGAGGAAGCACCTTCGGACAAGGTCAAAATGGTAATAAGGGTGATGGTGCCAATGACCATGAAGGTGCTGTTAAGAACTCGAAAGTTGAATGCAGCCTCCACCCATCTGCGCGAAACCTCCAGCAACGCCAACACCATGTTCTAAAAGTAGCGAAACCCTTTCCTCCTATAAGACTTCTCCAGAGGCCGTCTTGTCGGATCTTATACCCAGAAACACACTCGACCGAAGCGGCAAAGTCACGTGGTCCTCTAAGACGCATGCAGTGTAAACTATCGGATTAGAGTTCTTTGCAGTATGAGAGAATGACGAAGCGTGGCTTCAAGGTATCAAGCACAATTTCGGAATGGTTCATGAAATAACCTCACCTCGCATATTCTGTCGACAGTAAGCGAAGCATACAAGGATGCAATATAAATGTGAATGAGCACTTTAGTGCATGAGAAATAGTGCAGTAATCGTGAACTGGGATACAATGTGGCGTGTCTATTTTTGTCGGTGATGTATATATTAATCATTTACAGGTGCGGTGCTTGGAACGAAAAAAGTTTGGACATCATGTGTCATAATTGATGCAATAAAGAAGTGTGCTGGATGCTTAGACATCTTGATAATGAATCATATGGATATGGAAGTATACAGAAAACCGGCGTTTGCAATGGGCCTCGTGGGCGTACAGCTGCGCGATATAATACTCGGAAAGGCTGGCCGCGGCATACAGGAAGGGATCAGTGGGATACCCTCACGCGTGTTGCATTTTGTGGATGACTAGCTTCTCATAAAGGCTGCGCTGCTTAGTTGGACACAGACAAAGGAATTGGACAAACGCTGAGTTAAGCGCAATCTACTAAATGAAGTTTTATTCCTTAGAATAGGAAAAAAGAAAACACAAGCACGCGACGTAATCGCTAGCTTGTGGTTTTCGACTGAGCTCTGCTACCTCGGATAGACGATGATGCACTAAAGGTTTTAAAATGTTTAAAATGAAATGAAATTTATTTCAGCAGGAATTGGGGTACATGTACTTGAGAGTGTTTGTTGTTACATCTGCTGAGGTTCACGAGGCAAAAGGCGTCTATATGGCGCCTGATGTGGCCTCGTGACCTTCACGCAGGCTGCGCGGCGAACAGCGCCAGTATTTGCTCAAGGAGACCTTGAAGGCATTTAGAGGAGTGTGCGATGCGTTTTAGCTTCGCGTTGAAACTGCCGCAAGGTATGCATTTCCTGGAATCGCGTTCGTGTCTAATCATGGTCAACTTGTGCTGGGCTAATGAACCATTAGAAGAGTTTATTCGAATTGGCAGGATTGGGAATAAACCTTTTCTTTTCAGCTTTCCGACCATTTCATATCACTTAAAGAAAACCTCTCAAGCTGCTGTGTATGCGATTAAAAATTTCAGCGCAAGCAGAAACGTTACAGTAACAAAGTACTAAATAATAATAAATAAATATTACTTACGATAAGAATAATATTCATAAAAATTATGATGAAAATATTAAGTAATAAATACAGGAGTTAAGTATGCTAGGTGTTTGCAGCACTCCTAAAAATAAGTCACACAGCCTCGAAAAACGAAGTGAAAAGAAATCCCACCTAAAGCCATTGCACTTACTCTGGCTTTTCTGTTGTAGGCGCCAGGGTAGGAGTTTTGTCGCCTGAAATATGCACGAAGGATTATTGTTAACAAGGCTCCAATGTTAAGCCCAACGCAAGGTTGCAGGTTTGTGGTATATACAGGCACTTAATGCAGGTGTAAGTCAGGCTTAAAATAGCGTTCATAATTATTTGATTGAGTGCATCCTGAATATGACTGTTGCAACTATGGTTGCTGTGCAGCCACTATAGATATCCTCCAGTACTTTCACATGTGGGTCACCTAAACCCTGATGTCGCAATGCCTTCATGACTCCTGAGGTTTCGACCTAGTCAAATGCTTTCTCGTAGTCAATGAATATTGTGTATAGGGGCTGGTTATATTCCGATCATTTTTCTATCACCTGGTTTATAGTGTGGATATAGTACCCTTTGCAAAATCCTGCTTGATCCTTTGGTTGATTAAAGTCTAATGTCGTGATCCTATTAGAGATTACCTTGGCAAATACCGTTTACGTAACTGATAGTAACCTGATTGGTCTTTAATTTTTCAAGTCCTTAGCATCCCCTTACTTATTAAGATAATGTCAGCGTTCTTGTATGATTCCAGTAGTTTCGATGTCGTATCAGGCATTGCATATACAAGGTGGCCAGTTTTTCTAGTACGATATCCCCTCCATCCTTCAACAAATCTGTGGTTATCTGAGCTTGACCAGCTGCTTTCCCCCTTTTCATATCTTTTAAGGCTATCTTAACCTCGTCCTTCGTTACTGGCGGAACTTCTGATTGCTCTTCATTACAGCCAATTTCAACTTCTCTTGACTACTATGGCCACAGTAGAGGCCCATATAGAACTCTTCAGCTACCCTGATTATTTTGTCCATGTTAGTAATGACATTGCCCGCCTTGTCCCTCAGTGCATGCATCTGATTTTTGTCCATGCCTGATTTCGTGTTCACCGATTTAATGCTCTCCCCGTTTTTTAGAGCATGCTCAATTTTCTCAACGTTATGCGTCCTCATGTCGGACAATTTGCACCTATTCATTAGATTTTACAGCTCTGCCAGTTTTATCCTGTCAGTTGGGTTGGATGCTTTCAGACTTAGCCGTTTTTTATTCAAATCTTTCGTCTACTTAGACAGTTTACCGGTATCCTCTCCAACAATTGTAACTTATGATATCTCTTAAATGATTGCTCATTGCGTCTGGGCTAAGGTCGGCTTCTTCGGTTAGCGCTGAGTATCTATTCTGTAGCTAGAGCCTGAATTCTACTTATGCCTTACCGCTAATTTTTTTATGAACGTTTTCCTCGCTAATCTGTTGAGCTCCCTCATCATATTCAGATTAATTCGAAACCTTACCATCCTGTGGTCACTGCATCGCACCTTTACGATTCCCTCTACATCCTGCATAATGCCGAGTTTAGAACACAGTATGAAATCAATTTCATTTTTAGTCTCTCCGTTATGGCTTTTCCATGTCCCCTTCCGGTTCTTCCGTTTACTGAAGAAGGTATCATGATTCGCAGTTTGTATGCAGTTTACGCAGTACGCAGTTTACAAAGTAACACGCAGTTTTTACGGCTCCAGTATTTCTGTGCCCCCCTCTCCCCTTTGTTAAGTCGCGAACTTCAGTTATGCAGCTATCGGTATCTTGTTTTATTCTTCGCTGCGCATGTAAGTGCATTGTCAGTTGCTTTTTCCGACAGAATTCCGACTTTCTGTCTATTCCCACTCGTCTTCATTCGATTGCCTGTTTAATTTTACTATTTCGCCTGCTTTGTGGAGTCGTCCCACCTTTCCACCCATTTAAGCATTTTGCTTGTCTAATTCTTGCTTCCGCTTTCGCTTTCGTTTGCGCAGCTTCTGAGCTCCTCCCACATGCAGTAGTGCTGAGCGCGCTGTAAAGTGGGGGGTGTCATGGCTTGACCCAAAAGAGCCTTATTTCAAAATGTTGTTCTCACCCGTATTTTCTGCTGAAGTAACGTCGCCAACGTTCTTCTCGTCGGTCTTCAATGCAGCAACAGCCGGAGTACTTGTTCCACCTGAAAAATTCATTGCAATTCATTGGGTCAGGTAAAGCAGGCTTTTTCCGTCTATACGCGTGAAATGTTGAGATATTTTGATAATTGGGGTGGTCGTAGCTGCTAGACTATACTGCTCAGAAGACGACCCTGTGGCCTGAGAATGTTTGACTGTCCTTGTACATGTGACTTCGCTTCGAATCCCAGTCGTCAGCTACCCTTCAACGTGACAGGATATATATACTGTACACAATGATAAATAGTATACCACCACTCGGGATGCCGTATGAAAAACATGTGCGTCGCAAGTTAGATATAAATCTAAGGAAAACTGCCGCGATATGGAGGTATGCAGTGCGCAGCATAGGGGATGTCTCAGAAAAATGCGACGAAAGTGTTAAAGGATACGATGCGACATTGAACCGTGAAAACAACTGAAAGTTGTTGAGAATACCTATCGTAACCTATGGTACTGCTCTGTTCGCCTAAGTTCATTATTATCACCCTCTTAATGGCTGACTTTAAATTATTGGATTCAGTAATAAATTGTAAACGCTGAAGTTGTAGGTCGTCTCAAAAAAACCGCTAGCCACATTGTTTCCTTCAAGCTATACGATTTCCGTATCTTTATTTATTGACCTTCAATAAATGCTTCCAAGTGACCAGCGGTTAACTCAGGTCATTCGCCGTGTGTGCTCACAAAGCTTCATTGAAGAGACTGTTCCAGACAAAATGAAATTTTGTTTTATCTGAGACGTGTCTCAGGGTTTCTAAGTGGTTCCTCTGCGACGGGGAAGCTTTTATTTTATAGCGAAAGTTGTGCTATGCAGTCAATAAAAAAGTACATTACGTTAACGAAAGCTTGATGCAGGGAACGTAGCTACCCATTTTTGAGACGATGTACAATTTTTCCATTGACAAGTTGTTCCTCAAGCCAATAATTAAATTAGCACCTAATTAGGCTACACTCATTACAAATTTGGTGATGAAAAGAATATCGGAGACAAGGAGAGGCAACTGTCAACAGCTCATTTCGTTTCACTGAAGTCGTTAGGTCACATCGTTTCTTTCAAAACTTTGCTTACGTTTAGCTGGGGCACTTGGAACGTTCCATGGGCACATGAAATGTTCCATGGGAACATGGAACATCGACTAGTCACATGGAACGTTGTCATCGACCGCGAATAGTTCAGTGTCATGAGATTTTGTAGCTATAGATTTTGGTTTATACAGCTGCTTGATGAGGTACTTTAGGACTACGCGAGTACACTACAGCGGCCGCCGGCGTTTCTTGGAATGGAACTGTAAGATATTCGCCTTGAAATATTTGTACTTCAGTATTGATGCAGCGTTATGTCAGCGTTAGCGCCAGCACACCTTAAGTACTGCGTGATGAAAGTATTCAGGGCATGAAATTTTATATAATCCTTTAAAATATATTTTTGCGAAAATCCATGTTTCAATTTTCTATCCCATCTATTCTTTTATACTTTTGTCGTGTTCTCCCTCTCCAGATTCGTTCCAGCGGGGAATTTTGTTTTCTTCAATATCGCGATTGCCATGTACCCGGCAAGCTCAGTGACTGTTCTGGGGTTCAAGAATATGAATTCGTTGATTTTAAGTCGTTGTCCTTTCCTGAATCGCAATTCCGAAGCATAGACATCTTCAAAACCAACGAAGGGACCCCTTTATTTACGTGGAAGAGTTCCTGACTTCATTATCGGAACTCTATATTTAGCCTAAACTAAAAAACCTGTTAAAGCTCAGCTACTTTGATCATCTGATGAGAAGAGAGGAGTCGCTGGAGAAAGATTTGATATTGGGAAAGGTTGAGGGTCGCCGGAGAAGGGGTAGGCAGCGAACGCGATGGTTAGATGGCATCCTCGAGGCACTGCAGATGAAGTTATGTGATGTTAGAAAGATAGTGAGAGACCGGAAAGCGTGGCGTGACATGGTCCATAGGGTCACGAAGAGTCGGACACGACTGAACGACTGAACTGAACTGAACTGAACTGAAAAAACCTGCACATCAGCATCATCACCTGCAGCCCGAATATATCCACTGCAGGGCCAAAGGCTGTCTGATATTCCTCTAATTATCCCCTCCTCTGCTAGCCACATCCACTTGACCCCAGCAAACTTTTTAGCCTCATCCTCCCACCGACGTTCGATCGCCCTCTACCACACCCTCTGCTCATCCTGCTGATTCGTTGCTCGAAATACAATTTGTTACCAAACCATTCGTTATCCTCTCTCAATTTTCGTATGCCCATTACTATTTCTTATTCTTGATTGGTAGTACAAATGTAATTAACAGAAGTTAATTATCTGACGCACACTACACGCTTCCTATCTCTTAAAGTTACACGTGCCGTTTTCTGTTCCACAGCTCTCGGCGTTCTCGTCAACCTTTTTACCTTTCTTCTTCAATTTTTAGTGGCAAAAGGTCTGTTTTTGCTTAAAACAGTCAATATAAATACCGTGCTCTGATGCAAAAGCTGCTTTAGGACCCATAAGGGCTGACAAAAAAACTGGGACAGCTTTTCAATTCTGCAAAATTTAGAACTGAGTTTTTCTGCAAGAATAAGTTGCCTTCGCGCCTGCCGTGTTGAACGGTACGTTATATTCATAGTCGCGGTGTACATCATGTGACAGGTATAATGTTCGCAATTGTCTCCCGTTTCTTTCCTGTAGGACAAGCGTGAGTTGCTTCCTTGAAGGCTGGTAGCTTTTCTTCAGACACTGGCGAGATTTCGCCCCCCCCCCCCCCCCCCCTTGAATAAAAGTAAGGAGGAGGAGAAAACATTTATTTACGGTGATATGATTTGGGAAGGGAGGTGCGTTTCGTTGTGGAGCTGTGTGGCAGACCCTATTCCGGGATGCCATTGACTGCCGCCGCTACCCGAGCTCTCTGGACCGGGACACTCTGGGCCTCCAGGTCCGAACTGGACAGGGCCGCCTCCCAGCCCTCCCTAGTTGGCTGTTTTATAGCTTTTATTTTTCTATTTTACTGGCAGGCCCACACCATGTGGTATAGGTCAGCATACTGCCCGCAGAATTTGCACCTACCCGTGAATGTTGGGTCCATGTGTTTTAGTATGGCGGGATTTAGAAAACACCCAGTTTGGAGCCGTCTAAATTATTACAACTTATAATGCTGTTCAAGGCGTTGTGAGGCTCCAATGTTACGTGGAACGTATTTTTCAAATCAGTATGCCGACATGCTTAATGTGTGTCTTGTGGTTGAAAAAACATTTCGTTTTATTAAGGACGTATTCGTTCCCACCACATAACATGTATCTCGTGGGTTGCCTTTTCATCAGTACGGGCCGCTGAGACCAAACTGATATATTTGCAGCTCCACAGTCCAGATGTCAGTAGAGCGAGGGAAGCCCCTGTCGCATTTTGATGAAGCCATAACAGGTAACCGTTCTATGTTGCACAATGTGAATGGCCACAAAGAACAGAAGTCGGAATTATTGCCACGTCCTTTGCAGCACTGATTTACTGGTAGGTAAATGCCCCGCAGAGATGTAAACTTGCCGTAGTATACCAACTCTTCAACGAGAAGGTGCAGAGTACCGGTCACTGAACATTGTTCGAGCTTGTGTGCCGCGAATTATATAAAGCGATAGCTTCTGAGAGTGCACATACTACTCACTTTTCTTTCCGGCCGAATGGTGGTCTGCGGAGTCCTTCAGAGTCGCCTGCTCCACCACGATGGCTTCGGGGGTGCTCCTCCCACCTTAAAGCAAAGAGAATCGTCATTTACGCGGGGAAAGTGGTGTTTTTATTTTAGTTTATAACCCGACGCGCTTCCTATCCCTGGACAAACGTAATTTCACAGTCCATATGAAACACTCCTGCGAAAAGCAGACTTTTAGTAAACACCCGGTTTCATGCACACTTCATGACAGCTTATAATCCCTACTCGCTTCAAGTTGGTATATCGTCCTGGGACTTGTATTTAAGAAACAAATTAAATATCTGAAATTAAAGTACAACAAGCTGCTTTAAGCCGTGTTCGGTTTGCTTCCTTTTAAACATTTTGCATCCTGTGTTCATCACTTTTCACAACCTTAGTTTATGCGTTATTCTTGGAGTCAGTTGATCCACTCGGAGGCCAAGGCAGAGTATAAAATTTCTATAAATGTAATGTGGGAGGAGTGTCATAACTGTAAATAAAAAAATGTCTCGAAAAGTGGGATAGCGTATACGCAATAAAAGGAACGTTTTGGCGTGCTCCCATCACCGTCAAATCGCGAAAAAACGGCCCTCTCCAGCAAGTCGAAATTGTCGGCAAAACAACTGCGGGCGACCAGCACCCAAATAAATATGAGTGGTCCGCAGAAACTTCGTTGGTGTCCCTTACGCAATCATCGTCCTCCGACTGAGGAAGAATCCGTAAGTTGCTGCCAGCGCTGTGCTTGTCGCTCTTCACCTCTAGTGTTTTTTACCGGTTTTCGCTGTTTTTTCACAAGGTGTTTAACGAAGAAGCCTGCCAATACGTTCCCACGTTTATGTGAGCTGCTCGCTAAACCCCTGCCGAGACTTTCTTTCGGCGCGCCATATAAATATAATATCGGTCGTCACATATCCTTGTCACGTAATGGTGACAATGCCGCTGCAAGAAATGAGGAGCCTTTACCGTCACTTGAATAAACTATTTATTGGGCTGACTTGCGCCCGTAAAATAACTAAGGAATAGGCAGCGGCGATAGCAACAAGCGTGCTCGGCGATCGTAGATCTACCAATACCTGTCGCGCACGTCAATGCTCAATATAAAGGCGGCTAAGAAACATCTAGATAAAGCCGCACATGGTTACTAGTAAAACCTAGAGCATTGCAGAAACACACGCGAGTGGCTGGAAACTTCAAGATACATCTGGACGCATGGGTGGATGCATGAGAAAACGTTTATTTTCATCGGCTTTAAGAGGTGAGGGTTAAGTTTGATTGTTGGCCGCGCCAGATTCTTGAGTGACAAAGGAAAGGATGGAGTCGTCTCGCGACAACGAGCATGAACAAACGAAGAATACAGAAAGGATCCCTGTGCTGGAATCAGTGATACGGCCGGTTTCTGGAGGCTGCCGAAAAATAACAAAAGAATTAAAGAGCACTACAGAATCTGCATTGGAGTAATGCGACAACACGAATGCTGCTGTCGGTTGCTTCTGGTAACTTCTAGTTGCTAAATTCCCTTCTTGATTACCAATTTTAGTCTTAGGTACTTTCAAATTGCGCGCCAATCCCTTCCTATGCCTTTTTTGGCTCTAATTCCGGTTGCCTGACGTCACACCTTTGACGTCACCCTAACTGACTGCCTTAATTACCTACTTTAATCTTTGGTGTTGCCAAATTGCGCGCTAATCCCTTCCTATGCCCTTTTTGGCTCCATTTCAGGTTGCGTGACGTCACATCCTTGACGTCACCTTAATCGGCTGATTTAGTTTACTGTTTTAGTATTTGATACAGTCAAATGTAGCGCCAAGCGATTGGCTATTCAGACCATTTTCTCCTTTACGTTAACAATTTTTGCCTCTAATTAACTTATTGGCCTAATTATTTGTGGGACAAAACATTACGTCCCCTTCTATCGATTGACACCATTCATCACCCTTTACCACTTCTCAGTTACTCACAACTGCTGCGGAAAACCTTTACATTTTTTTCTGTAATTATTTACCTAAATACATTATTGGCTAAATATTTTTTCGGACGCGACATTACGTGACTCACTATCAAACGAAACCACTCATTAACCTCTACCACTTTTCAGTTACTCGTAACTGCTGCGGACACGACTTTGCTGACGCGATCTGCGGACAGAAATCTGTGAACATAGCGAAATAATTCTTTCGCATTAATAAACATTTCAATAGTTCACGGCATTACTCCCCCTTAAAGGCATCGTTTCGACGCTAACAAAATAAACACAGAAACTTGAAAAATCCACCAAAAATTAAATTAGCAAGAGCATTTAGCTCGCGTAATAAGGCTTTAGACACACAACGTGGACGATTTCTGGGCTCATCCGGTGCCGCTGGGATATAGTCGTGCCGTCAGCGATGACTTCATAATTAAGCTACTCGATGCGCCGAAGAACTTTGTACCGAAGTACCGCCGCAAGAGCTTTTCGCTAAATCCACGATGCCGTACCGGTGTTCAAACTCAAGCTTGATCTTCTAGTTTGTACTATGCGTTTAGTCGTCGCAAGTTGTATCGTCGGGCGTCGGTGCGTTGCTGTCTTCGATGCGCAGCCGGGCGAGTCTTCAGGCTTCCTTTGCACGCTGCAGGTAGGCGGCGACGTCAAGGTTGTCCTCGATTACGTGCGGCAGCGTCGCGTCGAGCGTCGTCGTGGGCTCCCTGCCGTCATAGCATGAACGGGGTTGCTCTGGGTGTCTCCTGGATGGCCGTGTTATATACCAAGACCATGTATAGTAGGATGCCGTCCCAGGTCTCGTGTTCGGCGTCAACGTACATAGCATTCATGTCCGCAACCTTTTTGTTTAGATGCTCCGCAAGACCATTTGTGTGGGAATGGTACGCCGTTGTACGTCGGTGGATTGTATGACTATATGTCAAGATGAATTGCGTCAGCTCTGCCGTAAAGGTTGTTGACCTGTCTGTGATAAGCACTTCTGGGGGGGCTCCATGTCGGAGGTGAATTTGTTCGACAATAAACTTGGCGACTTCCACTGCGGAAATTTTAGGCAGGGCTTTTGCTTCGGCGTAGCGGGGCACGACGACAGCGGTCACGATGATCCACTTGTTTACCGTCGATGAAGATGAGAAGGGTCCGAGCAAATCCATCCCGATTAGTTGAAAGGGCTTAGTTGGGAGTGGCTTCGAGTTCAAAAGCCCAATAGGTCTCGTTGGGGGTGTCTTGCGTCGCTGGCACTCACAGCACATTTTCATGAAATGGGCGACGTCGGCAGCTGACCGAGGCGAAAAATACTTCTCCCGGATTCTGTACAACGTGCGTGCAATGCCAAGATGTCCTGCCGTTGGTTCATCGTGAAGCGCCTGTAGAATTTCCTCTCTGAGGTTTGCAAGCACAACAAGAAGGTGTGCGGGCTTCTTGGATGCAAAGTTCTTCACAAGGACGTGGTTTTCTAATGCGAAAGACGACAACTGACGCCTGAACACAGTTGGAGGGGGAACGGCCTTTTCTTCTAGGTAATCGGCGAGACCTTTTAACTCAGGGTCTGATCGCTTCTGTTTTGCGAAAGTGGTGGCGCCTAGCGGTCCCAAAAAGGCGCTCTCGTCATGTTCTTTCGATGGAACGTCGACGGGAGCTCAGGATAAGCTGTCCGCTTCAGCATGCTTGCATCCAGATTTCTATACCACGGTCACTTCAAATTCTTGAAGAAGTAGGCTCCATCGGGCAAAGCGGCCGAACGGGTCTTTCAAATTTGCCAGAGAGTAGAATGCGTGGTATTCGCTTACCACATTTAATGGTTGTCCATATAAGTACGGACGGCACTTCGAAGTTGCCAGATGATCATGAGGCACACTTTCTTCACGGCCGCTCGATGGAAGCGCACTGGGTGCGGCCTGCTGCGTCGCGCCGCCGTCAATGGGCAAGCGCGTCCTTGGGGAGTTTACAGTTGCGCCCGCTATTACTGCTGAGGGCGCCACTGTTCGGGGACACGTCGCCGGCTCTGAGCGCGCGGTTTGCTTTCTTTCTGGGCGCGTTCGCCTCGCGCCTGCGTGGTAAACGCAATCTTTTTTTGTGTGAGCGCGTGTGCAACCAAGTTAACGTTGAGACGGGATGCGTTTGTCTTTTAAGGCGAAAGCCGTTCTAAGCTCATGGAGCGAAAATCTGTGCGCAAAAGCTGTGCCTTTAATCTATGCGTCGCATCTGTGCACTGGTGTGTCAGTCGCAAAAGCGGACGTGCAAGGAGGGAGATTCAGAATGAAAATGATTGATGGTGATAGGTAATCAGTAAAATTTATAAATAGACATTGATAGAGGTATTGACTAATGCTAAGGACTAATAATGTTAATAATGACTAAAATAATTTGTAATGACCAGTATATCAAACTACGACATGTAATGACCGCAATTTATTAGAAATGAGTAAAAGTGCTTAGCGATATGTGGTACTGACTATATAGCTAGGCATGACTCATCATTACTGTTAATGACTACGAAATGACCAATATATGACACGACGACATGTAATAGTCACCGCTGATTCTAAATGAGTAACCTGCTTAGTTATGAGTGATAAGGGCTACAATGACTACGCAGGCATACTCATCACGACAGGGAAACAACCAATATATTGTCATGTAGTGGTGACGAGGTTGGCGGCACAAATGAAGGGGGTCGATGATTGCACTAAAGAAACTCTTTATTTGGGCTGACTTGCGCCCGCAAAAGAAATAAGCAACTCGGCGGCGGCGATAGAAACAAACGTGCTCGTCGATCGTCGAACAAAGAATGCTCGTCACACTCGGCAACGCTCAATTTAAAGGCTGCACAGAAGAATCTAGATAACGTCGCAAAGAGCTACCAGCACGGGCTGGAACATTGTGGAAAGACAAGCGAGTGGCCGGAACCTTCGAGACAGATCTCGGTGCGTCTTGCGCTACAACAAAACTGATAAAGGTGTGACTCGCGACATCGAGCAGTAACAAACAAAAATTACGGAACTGATACGCAGTCCGGAATCAGTGATAAGCCTGTATACGCCGGCGGATGTTAAAAAACAACAAATACTGTTTTGAAGGTTGCGCGGCATTACTCCCCCCTTAAAAAAACATCGCCTCGATGTTTCAAAACAAAGAAACCTAAACATAAACACTGCAAAGTTTAAACACCACAGATTCTTTAACGCGCGTAATATGGCTTCAGTCGTACAAGATGTACAATTTCTGGGCGTGCGCGTCGCCGTTGTGATGCTGATGTTCCGTCGGGAATGACTTCATAGTCCAGTGGTCCGACGCGGCGAAGGATTTTGTATGGCCCAAAGTATCGACGCAACAACTTTTCACTTAATCCGCGACGGCGAATTGGTGTCCAAACCCACACTTGGTCTCCTGGATTGTACTCTGCGTGGCGTCGTCGTAAATTGTATCGTCGACTGTCGGTGCGCTGTTGGTCTTTAATGAGCAGCCGTGCGAGTCGTCGGGCTTCCTCTGCACGCTGCAGGTAGGCGGCGACGTCAAGGTCGTCTTCGCTGTTTACGTGCGGCAGCATTGCGTCGAGCGTCGTCGTGGGCTCCCTGCCGTACACAAGCTTAAACGGGGTCGCTCTGGTCGTCTCCTGGACTGCCGTGTTATACGCGAAGATCACGTACGGCAAGATGGCGTCCTAGGTCTTGTGTTCAGCGTCGACGTACATAGCGATCATGTCCGCGATCGTTTTGTTCAGGCGCTCCGTAAGGCCATTGGTCTGGGGATGGTACGCAGTTGTTCGTCGATGGCTTGTGTGACTGTATTCCAGGATGGCTTGCGTCAACTCTGCCGTAAACGCTGTTCCTCTGTCCGTGATGAGCACTTCTGGGGCGCCGTGTCGCAAGAGAATTTGTTCGACAAAAAATTTGGCGACTTCTGCCGCGGTACCATTTGGTAGTGCTCTTGCTTCGGCGTAACGGGTAAGGTAGTCAGTGGCCACGATGATCCACTTGTTACCCATAGACGAAGATGGAAAGGGGCCGAGGAGATCCATCCCAATTTGTTGAAAAGGCACGATTGGGGGCGGAATAGGGTTTAGTAGTCCTGCTGGTCTGTTCGGCGGCGTCTTGCGTCGTTGGCACTCACGACACGTCTTCACGTAGTGGGCAACTTCGGCGGGCAGTCGCGGCCAGTAATACTTCTCCTGTATTGGACGCAACGTGCGCGCAAATCCGAGATGGCCTGCTGTGGGCTCATCGTGCAACGCCTGCAGAATTTCCTGCCGGAGGTTTTTAGGCACTACAAGAAGCTGCGCGGTCTTGTTAGGTGCGAAGTTCTTCTTCACGAGGAGGCCATTGTTTAACGTGAAGGATGATAAATGTCGCCTGAACACACCAGGAGGGGAAGCGGTCTTTCCTTCCAAGTAATCGGCTAGCGCTTTCAGCTCAGGGTCTGATCGCTGTTGTTCTGCGAAACTGCTGGCGCTTACCGGTCCCAAAAAGGCGTCGTCGTCATCGTCCTTCGGGGGAGCATTGACCGGAGCGCGGGATAAGCAGTCTGCGTCGGAATGCTTCCGGCCCGACTTATAGACTACAGTCATGTCAAATTCTTGAAGTCGTAGGCTCCATGTGGCAAGGCGGCCGGAAGGATCTTTCAAATTAGCCAGCCAGCAGAGCGCGTGATGGTTGCTTACCACCTTGAATGGTCGGCCGTATAGGTATGGACGAAACTTAGAAGTGGCCCAGATGATTGCAAGGCACTCCTTCTCGGTCGTCGAGTAATTGACGTCGGCTTTTGTGAGGGATCTGCTAGCGTAGGCGATTACTTTCTCCTGTCCGGCACTCTTCTGGACAAGAACGGCTCCTAGGCCCACACTGCTCGCGTCGGTGTGAATTTCGGTCTCGGCGTTTTCATCAAAGTGGCCAAGTACAGGAGGGCATTGCAGGCGGCGCTTAAGTTCGTCGAAGGCTTCTTCTTGCGGCGCTTCCCATTTAAAAGGTACGTCAGCCTTTGTAAGCTGCGTCAACGATTCGGCGATCCGCGAAAAGTTTCTGACAAATCGTCGATAATAAGCGCACAGCCCAAGGAATCGGCGCACAGCTTTGTTGTCGGCAGGCGGTGGGAATTGTGCGATTGCAGCTGTTTTCTCCGGGTCTGGGCGAATACCGTCCTTGCTAACGATGTGACCTAGGAACCGGAGTTCTTCGTAGGCGAAGTGACACTTCTCTGCTTTTAGCGTTAGTCCCAAGGACTTGATGGCTTCCAGCACTGTTTGTAGTCGTTTTAGGTGGTCTTCAAAGTTTGACGAGAAGACAACAACGTCGTCCAAATATACCAAACAAATTTGCCACTTCAAGCCTGCCAGGACTGCGTCCATTACTCGTTGAAACGTGGCTGGTGCGGAGCAGAGGCCAAATGGCATCACCTTGAACTCATAAAGGCCATCCGGTGTGATGAATGCGGTCTTTTCGCGATCTCTTTCGTCGACCTCAATTTGCCAATATCCGCTCTTCAGGTCCATCGATGAGAAGTACCTTGCATTGCAGAGCCGGTCGAGAGTGTCGTCGATGCGGGGAAGCGGGTAGACATCCTTCTTCGTTATGCTATTCAAGCGGCGGTAATCAACGCAGAAGCGAACTGTGCTGTCTTTCTTCTTGACCAAATCGACTGGTGCCGCCCAGGGGCTGTTCGAGGGCTGGATTACGTCATCACGTAGCATTTCCTCAACTTGATCGCGAATGGCCTGGCGTTCTCGCGGCGATACACGATAAGGGCTTTGGCGCAGAGGTCGGGCGTGTTCGTCCGTTATAATGCGGTGCTTGGCCAGTGGTGTTTGTCGTACCTTCGATGATGACGAGAAGCACTCCCCGTAGCTTCGAAGAAGACTAAGAATCTGGTCTTTCCTGCTGTGGGTCAATGCCGGGTTGATGTCAAATTTGGGCTGACGGAATTGGTCCGGTGAGTCTTCCAGCGTTTGGTCGTGGAGGGTGAATACATCTTTGAGGTCGGCTAATTCGTCGAGAAAAGCGATCGTCGTGCCCTTGTTGAGATGCCGGTATTCTTCGGTGAAGTTTGTTACCAGCACCTGAGTTTGACAACTCCGGAATTTCGCGATGCCTCTTGCGATACCGACACCTCGTTCTAAGAGCAATTGGATATTTCCTTCGACGATGCCTTCAGCGGTTTCGATGTTTGCGCTACCTACGCAGACTGCGATGCTTGATCGGGGCGGGACGGTCAATTCTTCATCGAGGACGTTTAGAGCGATGTGTTGCATCGACGTCGTCGTAGCAGGAATTGCTTTGTCTGCAGAGAGCTTGATGAGCTTGGATCGCAGGTCGATGATAGCCCTATGTTCATTTAGGAAGTCCATGCCTAAAATCACATCGCGGGAGCCCTGCTGCAAGACCACAAAGCTGGTGGGGTAAGTACGCCCATTTACGGTTATTCTTGCAGTGCATCGTCCCGATGGAGTAATCAGGTTGCCACCTGCTGTGCGAATCAGCGGGCCATCCCAAGCGGTGGTAACTTTTCTTAGCTGAGAGGCTAACGGTCCACTAATGACTGAATAGTCAGCTCCGGTGTCTACTAGGGCAGTGACTCTGCGACCGTCGACATCAACTTCAAGGTCACTTGTTCGCGTCCTCGCATTGCACGTGGGCCTTAGTGTCCGATCCCGGCTGCGTCGTTTCTTCAGGTCATGGCCGGGGCATACCGTTGTTACTTCGCTGGGTGGCGGTGTCTGCTTGCACTTTGGTCGTGTTGTCGTCGATGACGTCGTGTGGAGCGGTGGTGAAACGGCTGCGTCGTCGTTAGTGGTCGTCGGCGGCGGAGGATCTTCGTCTTTTCGCCGTTGAGCAACCTCACCTCCAAAGGTTGCTGCCTTTAGTTTCCCCTACGGGGGCTTGGGGACCTTCCGCGCACACTATCGTCATAGTTACGTCCTGGCGACGCAAAGCGGGTCCTGTACGGCGATGGAGACCTGAATCGACGGCTTGGTGGCGCAATCTCACCGCTACGCAGATAGTTGTCGATTTCTTGCGGTCGTTCACCAGGGCGTGCTCGTGGAGCGTCGACTGCAAATCCGCGGAGACCGATTCGTCGGTACTGGCCGTGCCGCAGAATCTGGCCGGCCTCACCGCAGTGGAAGCATAATGGCCGGTTGTTTGCAGTCCTCCAGGCGTCGCACTTCCTGGGGTTTGGGGGTCGTTGGTAGGCTTGGCGGGCGGGGGCCAAGGGGCGGTTTTCAGGAACAGGACGGTTGCGGCGAGGGCTCGGAAAGTCATCACGTCGGGGCGGACGGCGACGTAATGCACCAGCGTAGTTCATCGCTGTTGCCTCGTGTGCTGGAACAGCCGCAGCCGTCGCTTGAGGAACGCCCAGCGCCTGCTGGACTTCTTCACGGACGACGTCCGCGAGCGTCGCCACCTGCGGTTGTTGCGATGATGGCATCAGTCGGCGGAGCTCCTCTCGCACGATCTCCCGGATGAGGTCCCGAAGGTTCTCTCCGCTTGTAGATGCGCTGGGGTAGTGGATTGAGCAGTCCGGCTGAAGTGGTCGCTCGTAGTGACGCGTTCGGGTGGCCAACGTCTTCTCAATAGTAGACGCCTCCGTTTCAAATTCCGCCACAGTTCTTGGCGGATTTCGCACAAGGCCCGCAAAGAGCGACTCTTTAACGCCTCGCAATAGAAGTTTGACTTGCTCACCTTCGGTCATATTAGGGTCGGCGCGACGAAAGAGGCGCTTCATCTCCTCAACATACGCCAAGACAGGCTCGTTAGGGAGTTGAAGTCTTGACTGAAGGAGGGCCTGGGCTCTTTCCTTTCGGACGGCGCTTGAAAAGGCAGTCAGAAACGCTTCCTTGAAAATCTCCCAATCCTTCATAGCTGCCTCATGATTTTCGAACCAAACTCGGGCATGTCCTTGAAGAACAAAGTAGACTTGCCTGAGTTTCGCGGCGTCGTTCTAGCCATTGAATTCTGCAACACGGTCGAAAAGGTCCACCCAGTCTTCTGCATCTTCGTCCGGTCGTCCATGGAAGCAGGGGGGCTCACGGGTTTGAACGAAAATAACCGGTGCTGTAGGCTGGGCCATTGTCAGCGTCGTTGTCTTCCGAAATCAAATGGGGTCAGGTAGCAGACCATGCTCTGGCTGTAGGCCTTGAAGTCGGCGGCTGGCTCGGTGACCTGTAGGCTGGTTTTCCAGTGCGACAGGAACACGGCTTGGGTCTTCGCTTGAAGGAAAAAGGCAGCACCTCCACCAGATGTCATGTAGTGGTGACGAGGTTGGCGACACAAATGAAGGGGGTCGATGATTGCACTGAAGAAACTCTTTATTTGGGCTGACTTGCGCCCGCAAAAGAAATAAGCAACTCGGCGGCGGCGATAGAAACAAACGTGCTCGTCGATCGTCGAACAAAGAATGCTCGTCACACTCGGCAACGCTCAATTTAAAGGCTGCACAGAAGAATCTAGATAACGTCGCAAAGAGCTACCAGCACGGGCTGGAACATTGTGGAAAGACAAGCGAGTGGCCGGAACCTTCGAGACAGATCTCGGTGCGTCTTGCGCTACAACAAAACTGATAAAGGTGTGACTCGCGACATCGAGCAGTAACAAACAAAAATTACGGAACTGATACGCAGTCCGGAATCAGTGATAAGCCTGTATACGCTGGCGGCTGTTAAAAAACAACAAATACTGTTTTGAAGGTTTCGCGGCAATATCAAACGACGACTTGAAATGACGAACTGTGGCAAACGATGAGAGGCAAATGTTAGGAGAAGGGCAGGCTTTCGCCATCCTCCGCTTAAGAGACATCTAAGAGACCCTCTAATTTTATCTTCTGAGCTCGCTTCAGGCAAAGACAGCAGCGAGGAGTGGAAATGCACTCGCTTCCTTTGAAATGAAAGCGGCGCTGAGGTTAAAAAGTCCAGATGCTGAAGCATAATGCGCTATCAGCTGCCATTGAATTTGCTACAAGGGACAGTAGATTGGACTCGGTGATTAATTATAGGTTAACCATGCAAACAACATGACGCGAACACAGGAGACGACGACGTACGGCACAACCGCACTAGGGTGTCGTCCTCTTTTCCTGTGTTCCCGTCACGTAGTTTAACCTATTTAGTTACCAGGGAGCTGGCCAGTGAACTAGGATTTTTAACGATGTGTTGTGAAGCAGATGATCACGATGAGGTAGCACCAGAAGCTTTTCTAGCAGGTTATGTTGCGAGGACATATCAGAAAAAGTTAAGAATTGCTTTTTTTTATATAAGCATGCAATTTGTTCTAAATTTTGCCGCGCTAGTCTGAGTGCCCTTGCAAGTAAAGGAGCCTGTGCATACAACATTTGTTTATACTCTTGAGACTGTTTGAGCCGATGCGATAAAATGAAAAGCCACGTGCCACAGAAAATTCGGCGCCCGCTCTGCCTGCGGAAAGTCGGAAAAAAACCCTCTCTGGTAAGAGGCACTTTAATTGGTGATATGGCCAGACACCTTTGGCGCAATGAGAACACATGAGGGGTTCAATGTGGCAGGAGCTGACAAACCAGAGAGAGTCAATAAGATGTAAGGGTGAAATGGGAATTATTGAAAGCGGGACCCTTAGATGCCAAGTCATAGGGCACGCTCGATATCCCAAGTCATAGGGCACGCTCGTACGGCTTCGGTAAATAGGGTCTTTATATAGCTATGTGTAGGGTGCTATTTCATACAATGCAGTGGCTTAAGGATGAATTCTAATGATATGCGACAGAGGCAGCATTTACGGGATACGGTGAATAAGCAGGTAGCAAAGTGTGGGCACTCTAACGAGGCTCCTCAAGAAGACTTAAGAACCCCAAGTTTTGTTATCACTACCAGGTTGCTTAATTTATGCGATATTTGGTAATGGCTTTGAGGCGACATGTCAGTCATGCAAGAGCCTGTTGCAGGAAATATGAGTCAACTGGACCAGTTGCAGGTTAGTGAAAACCAGGGACAATGGAGGCTTGATGTACCCCGCAAAGGAAGTAATCAAGCTTTGTCAGCTTACGAGCACCTTCTTTAACAGTATGATGAAGTCTGAAGAGGTCCGGCGAAGTAGCAAGCTGTGTAAACTTTTGATTTCATAATTGTTTTCTCCCTCTACACAGTACCTGCAGCTAATCTATAAAAACAATGATCGTGCCCATGCTAAGACGCTATGCAAGATATCGTTAAGTTGCTGCCCCCACTGAAAGCGAGCTGGGCTGGAAATGTCAACTCAACAGTGGAGCGGCGTTTATGGCTATGGCATAAACCTCTCTCAGGAAGGGTTTTCCGTCTGCGATTGGTAATTTTCTTTCTTTTTTTTGTGTGGCCATTAAATAAGCGTACTCGGCTGCTCGCTGAATCTCGGCTGCAGTTGCGCTCTAAGCGTGAACATTCTTGTGATCGCAGCTAAGAGTTTCACAACAGGAACACTCGATGCGCGTTCTTCCATTGAAAATTACGAACCAGCAAAATTGTATGGGTTTGCGAGCAGCCAATAAAAATAGTAATAAAAACTTTCGGCGCATATACGTAGCACCTTGAGACAGACCGGCTCTATCAAGCGCGCTTACTTTGTCCGGCCATGCAAAATGCGGGAAGCCATGACGGATAGCGTTCTGGCGTGCAAAGTTTAAGGTCTCCAACAGAGTCGAAGATCCTAGGTTATCATCTAGATTTAACCTAATAAACATCTTCATATTTCCACCGTAGCATTTGTCAGAATGAGATAGAAAGGTTGGTTACATGTCGCATTTTCACAGAGGTTGCTCATAGTAGGACATTTTTTTTTATTGGATAGCGCTGGCAGCTTAGAACAGGTTGACACCAATTTGTGTATAAAAGCAGTATGCAGGAATGAGTGAATGGTATGAAAATGACACCCGGAATTCGCGACATAGTTAATTAAGTGGTTATGCATTATGCTACCATGGCAGCTGAACAGCTTCGAATTGTTCACAGCCGGGTCACATTTTCATGTGGCAAACAATTGGATCCGAATGCAACATCACGGTAATGCGAGCTCTCCAATCGAGTGGCCTTGAAGTTTTTCAGGCTACACTTCAGTATACATCCTTGCCGAGCAAGCGCTAAGTGCTGAGATGGTCACACCAGACATGACAGCATATACTAATTCGTGTTGCTAAATTGTGTGAAGCGGAGCGCTTATATCCTTAAAATAAAAGGCTTCTACCACGCGGACGCCTCCGTCAAAGCGCAGCCAGGCGCAGCTCTCCGCGCGCGGCTGTCCCCGAACGGTGGCGCCGCGGCGGTGGCGACTGGAAGTAGGCGCCTCCCGCCGGTTTCGGGCAACGTAGCAGGCCGCACCTAGTGCGCTTCCATCGAGCGGCCGTGCTTTCTTGATCATCGAGTAATTCGATCCGGCGTTCGACAGCGAACGGCTGCTGTACGCTCTAACTGGTTCTTGTCCGTAAGAACTACGTCTAGGCACACGCTGCTTGCATCAGTATGTATTTCTGTCTCGGCTTTTTCGTCGAAGTGTCCAAGGACAGGAGGGGTCTGTAAGTAGTGCTGAAGTTCTTTGAAAGCTTCCGCTTGTCGCCTTTCCCCTTAAAAAAGGCACATCAGCCTTTGTAAGTTGCGTCACTGGTTCGGATATGTGCGAAAAGTTGCTTACAAATCGGCGGTAGTAAGCACACGGCCCAAGGAACCTGTGCACAGCTTTCTTGTCGGCAAGCGGCGGAAAATGTGCAAAAGCAGCTGTTTTCCCTTTGTCTGGGCAAACGCCATCCTTGTAGAGACGTGACACAGAAACCGCAGTCCATCGCAAGCAAAGTGACATTTCTCTGGCTTCAATGTTAGTACTGACCACTGATTGCGTCGAGCACTCTCCGACGCCTTTTCAGATGGTCTTCAAAGCTTGACGAGAAGACAACGACGTCGTCTAAGTACACTAGACACCATTTCCACTTCAAGGCTGCTATAACAGAGTCGGACGATGAGCTAGTTGGTCACACATCTCTTGGAAGAAGGCAGCAGAGCAGGTAACACCAACACAAAGCACAAGAGGCACACACAGGCACACAAGGACTATGCTGCACTGACAAATATTTTAACTGGAAACCGCACATCTTCTTTCACTTCTTCACTTTACGTCTGCAGCCAACTCCTTTCTTGTCGTTAACATCTTGCCGGTTTGCGCAAAAATTCTACTTCCTTCTTCAACAAAACTACCGATGGCATACTGACACATTGGTCTCCCAAGTCACAGATTGCATATGCTTCATAAATCTCTCTGGCTAACTTGTCCTTCATCCTTCTCATAACCTTGACATTGTGAAGGTCGGCCGGACATTTTTGGTCTCTACAATCAACGCAGTCTTTGCAGTGCACAGCCAGATTTGTGCCAGACTTGTCCGATATTGCCTTAGCGTGCCAACGCGGTATCCATTACTCGCTGGAACGTAGCTGGTGCAGAGCAGAGGCCGAAGGGCATTACCTTGAACTCGAAGAGGCCGTCTGGTGTTATAAACGCTGTCTTTTCGCGGTCTCTTTCGTTGACCTCAATTTGCCAGTACCCGCTCTTTAGGTCAATCAAGGAAAAGTACTTAACATTGGTTGCAACGCCTATCCAGTGCGTCGTCGATGCGAAGGAGCTGTAGACATCCCTCTTCTTTGCGCTATTTAAGGGACGGTAATTAACGCAGCAACGAAGTGTTCCGTCTTCCTTTTTTACCGGAACAAGTGGCGCCGCCCAGGGACTCTTCAATGGCTGGATGACGTTATCGCGAAGCATTTCCTTAACTTGATCGCGGATGGCTTGGCGTTCCTGCGATGACACACAATAGGGACTTTGGCGCAGAGGTTGTGCGTGTTCATCGGTGCCAATGGGGTGCTTGCGCAGTCGAGTTTGACGCACCTTCAACTCTGACGAAAAGCATTCGTTGTAGATTTTAAGAAGGATGCTTATCAGGCCCTGCTTGACTCGGGGTAGCGCTGGATTGACGTCGAACGTGGGCTGCTAGCCTTCGTTAGGCGCATCGTCTTCGGGTTGCTCGGGGAGGGCGAAGACGTCCCGGATGTCTCCTAGGTAGTCGAAATAAGCAATATTTGCTCCTTGTTGAGCTGCCGGCATTCTTCGGTAAAGTCCAGGACCAACACGTGAGCTTGTTCACGCCGAAAATGGGCGCTACCTTTGCGATACCATGCGCTCTTTCCAATAAAAGGTGGGCGCTTCCCTCGACGACGGCTTAGGTGGTTTCGATGTCTGCGTTGCCCACGCAGGCGACGACGCTTGATCGGGGCGGCACGTTCAGGTTTCCGTCGAGGACGGTTAGAGCGACGTGTTGCGTCGAAAACGTCATAGCAGGTATGACTTTGTCAGCCGAGAGCTTGTTGAGCTTGGATCGGAGGTCATGATCGTCCTTTGTTCATTAAAAAGCCCATGCCCAAAAGCACGTCGCGCGAACACTGCTGTGGAACCACGAATCTTGTGTGGTAAATACGCCCAATCGCAATTACCCTCGCAGTGCATCGCATCACGGAGTAATGAGGTTACCACCAGCGGTGTGAATCAGTGCGCCATCCCAAGCGGTCGTTACTTTCCTGAGCTGGGAGGCAAACGTTCGACTGATAACTGAATAGTCAACTCAGGTGTCTGCATGGGCAGTCACTGCGACCATCGACAGCGATATCAAAGTCGCTTGTTCACGTCCTCGCATTGCACGTGGGCCTTAGTGTCCAGTCTCGGCTCCATCGGCTGTTCAGATCACGACTGGGCGACATCGTTGTCACTTCGCTGGGATGCGGGGTAGTCTTTTACTCTCGTCGTGTTCTCGTCGATGTTGTCTTCGTGCGTAGCAGCGGCATCACTTTGAAGTCTGGCTGCGTAATAATCGAGGGCATCTTCATTAGCAGCGTCGGCGTAATGGCGGCATCGTCGTCACTCGTCGTCGATGGTGGAGGCTCTTCGTTAGTTCGCCGTATACCAAACTCACCTGCAAAGGTTTCTCTTTTTAGTTTGCACTGCGCGGACTTGGGGACCTTCCTGGCACGTAGCTCTGGCTCGGCGATGCAAAGCTGGACCTGGACGGCAATGGGGAGCGCGGGAGACTACTTGGCGACGCGTGCTCTCCCTTCCTCATGATGTCGTGTATTTCTTGTGGTGGCTCGTCAGGACGGGATCGTGGGCATCGACGGCGAAACCACGAAGGACGATACGCCTGAACGGATAGTGATGAGGATGTGTCCAGCGTCACCGCAATGAAAGTAGAGAGGTCGGTTGTTTGACGTCCTCCTGGCATCACATTGCGTGAGGCTTGGAGGTTGTTCGTGTACGCTTGGCAGGCGGGGGCCAAAGAGCGGCTTTCGAGAACATTACGGTAGCGGCGAGGGCTTGGATAGCCACATCGTGGTACAAGGCGACGTAATGTAGCAGCAGTATAGTTAATCGATATTGCTTCCTGCACTTGGGCAGTTGGAGCCGTCGCTTGAAGAATGCCCAGTGCCTACTGGACGTCTTCAAGGACGACGTCCGTGGCCGTGCACCATCTGGGGTTGCTGGGATGATAAAAGCGACCGGCGCAGTTCTTCTCGCACGACTTGTATAATCTCACGCAGGTTATCACCGCATGTAGCTATGACGTCGAAGTTGCCTGCAGAGAACACTTGAAGAGGCCGGTTGTACTGTCGAGTACGAGCGTGTTAGGGTCCGCTCTATTGAGGACGCTTTTTTTTTACAAATTCGGTTAGAGTTTTGGGAGGATATATCGCGAGGCAAGCAAAAAAAAATTTTTGACGCCTCGCATCAAAAATTTACCTTTCTGATCACATTCAGTCATGGTTTAGGTGGCCCGGTGGAAGAGGAGTTTCATTTCCTCCATGTAGGCGAGGACGGGCTCATTGGGGAGCGGTTCGTTGGACTGAAGAAGGAGCTCCGCTATTTCTGTCCTTACCACGCTAGCGAACTGTTTCAATAGTTCCTTCATGAAGAACTCCCACGTCGTTAGCGAAGACTCGTTGTTTTAATACCAAGTCTGCGCTGCTCCATCAAGAGCGAAGAAGGTTTCGGAGTTTGAAGACGTCGACCCAATTGTTGAAAGCGACAACTCGTTCGTACTGCTCTAGCCACTACTCTGGATCTTTATCCAGGTTGCCGTTGAAAATTGGGGGCTGTCGGGCTGCTGGATGACAACTGGTATCTTAGCCTTGGCCATTGTCGATGTTGAGGCCTTCTTCCGGGGACGAACGGGGTCCGGCAACAGACCGTGTTCTGTTTGGATCCTTTGAAGTCAGTGGCTGACTCGGTGGCCTGTAGGCTAGTCTCCCGGGCGACAGGAACATGGCTGTGTCTTGGCTTGAAGGGGTAACGCAACACGAAAGGTAACCTTTACCAGATGTCCCGTAAAAGGGACAATGCCGTTGGCAACAAATGAGGAGCCTTGAACGTGAACTGCACGCATGTTCTTTATAACCAAATATACGTTTTCGTTATTTCCGAGATCACGTTCTGTCCACGCGTATTCGTTATAACCGAGATTGCGCACTCAGTAAATCTAAGATCACGCGTTATGCATGCATCTTGGTTCGTAGGACACTGGTTAAGTCCCCGTTACGGTATCACGCGATAAGGTGAACTAGCATCTATCATATAAAGCCTCGTTTTAGCCAAGTCGTGTTAATGTACTGCGTCGTCGAGGGGTAGTTTGCGTGACTGGTGATTCGAAAAGCATTTGATGGTGGGTTATAATTAAATCTCAGCTCAAAAATGAGCTATTTGATAGGGTGGCTCCTCCCTTACTTTATTTTTTATGGCGCTGAGTTTGCCACACGGCATAAAAGGTGGGGGTGGTGAGGTTATAAAAATGAATGTAGTAAAGTCACATAAGCTGCGTGCATAAATGTTCTTCGCGTTGTCCATAATTGGAAATGAGAGCCGTTAGTTGTTGCAAGTTCTGCCTTTTGGAGTATGGTGTTGTACATACGCGAAATTACTGGGCATGTTCATATTAGAGGCTGGAAAGTGGTGTCGCAAGCAGGTGCTTCGCAGTGCGGCAATTTGTCCGGAACTAGTACTCTAGAACTTAGCCACTGGCGTCGGAGTGAGGTGTAAGGGCCAGTGCCGCCCTGAGCCATCTCAGAGACCTCCTCCACCGTTGATAGATTGGGGGATGGGGTAAGTACACGGGGGAATGAGAGCACGTTTACGCTGCCTGGGGAATGCTGAAAATGTCAAATAGGTCAGAAGTTGATCTGTCGTCAAAGAATCATACAGAGTTTTTAGCACATCTGTTGGATCATCTGCTGCAATGTTGGTCAGATCTGTGTTGTCTTGATCACAGTGCATGATTATAGTCACCGGGTAACGGTGCCAAACATGTATAGCCTGTGCGACCCAAGGGTACCGCGGACGTTGTTTAAATGCTTCAGGGTTTCTTTTGAGTTAGTCATATTGTGAACCTTTTCATACGTGGCTTTAGCAGGTTATGCTTCTGTGGCGTTTAAGATAGCTCGCAGTTTGAAGACAAGATGTAATTCGGTATCGGTAATGTAGGTTCGACTGGTGCTCAGGTGAGGGTGTTTTGAGCTTATAAAAGCAGTTGAGCCACCTGTTTGAATCACGGCTGCACCTGGGTTAGGAATAAAGTCATCAGGTGTAGTGCAAGAAGCTGATGGGAATGTTTATGAAGAGAACTGCGACTTCATGTTTAAAAGAGGCTTGTTAGAATTAAGGTGGTAGTAGTACCATGAAGGCGGCTCTTGCTCGAATTAGGGACGAAGGGAAGCTTTTCATGCACTGTGTGTCCCCTACATACTTCGATCAAGAAATAGCACCAAAGTCGACCGAGGAATAACGTGAAACCCGCGAATCAATGCCGCTAACGCTCTAAATATGAAAGTTCCTAGAAGTGATTCAAGGGCGGGGTGCGCGACCTGGCTAAAGAGGCATATATACCGACAGGCCCTGATCTTAACCACCATGCATCTACAATGTCCTGTTCTCACTTTTTTTTCCCGGTGAGTGAGTGCCGTCCTTCGCAGCCTCCTTCTCGGCTCTAGGAACTTGAGACGTCTTCAGCGCACCTGCGAGAAAGGTTTACTATGATCACCGGCGCTGCATGAGGCGTCATACCTGTATTAGTTGTCGCATGCTGCAAAGGTAGAACTGCCGAAGCCCAAATCAGACTAGTGGTCTAGATGTGGTCCGCCACTTCGCTTCAACGCGCGCCTGCATGACCGATTAGGGTTAGCACTCATATTCAGTGAAAACCCTTAGGTCAGAACAAACTTATCTCATTTATGAACACAGTTTGAGTAGTTCCCATTGCAAAGTGAATCCCAGAAACAGACCTGCGACCCCGCCGGGATGGCGCAGTGGTTACGGCGCTCGACTACTGCCCCCAAGGACGCGGGATCGAATCCTGGCCTCAGCGGCCGCTTTTCGTTGGAGGCAAAAAGCAAGGCGCCCGTGTGCTGTGCGATGTCAGTGCATGTTAAAGAATCCCAGGTGGTCGAAATATCCGGAGTCCTCCACTACGGCGTCTCTCATAGCCTGAGTCGCTTTGGGACGTTAAACCCCACAAACCAAACCAACCAAACAGACCTGCGAAGAGGAAAAGAGGAGGGGGGGGGGGGCGATCGCGAATTCAACAATTCCCTTTCAGCTGCATGCCGCAGCGCTACCTCTACACTAAAGAACATTATTCGTTCTTTGCGATATTTTAGAGCCCTTGTGCAGCTGGCGCCTATTGAGAGTTAGCACACTACATTCAAACATTCATTTCCAATTAACCCAACTAATGAGAACTAATAATAATACACATTATTAGCATTCCACTTGACCTCGAACAATTTGCACTACTATATAGGCCATTAGTTGAGAGAGACGTAAATGCGACCACATCGACTTATGAGAATTCTGGTGTTGCGACTGAAGGAAGGAGGAAAATAAAATGTTAAGGACTATTGACTGACTCTAATTGAGCTGCCAGCCAGCGCTGCCTCGTGGGGACGGAGTCGAAAATTAACAAAAAGAAAAGAGGAAGGTTGGTACGAAAGAAAGAAAGAAAGAGAGACAGAAAAAATAATGAAATAAATAAATAGATGAATAACGGAAGAAAGAAGCGCGCCGACACAGCCGATGTCCGTCCCCAAAGCGGTTGCGAGTGCAATGATGGTTTGTACAATAGATACCCCAGTGGCAAGGAGTATTGCCGCAAAGAGCGAAAGCCCCTGGGTTCTCACCCCAGAGGGCCAGGAGCGGCCAACTCCACGCCAACTCTTGAGAATACTTAAGCGTCTATTTCTTACTCCAACATTGAACAAACCTCTAGTGTATCCTCTGATGAAACCTAGTGTTAAATCTTGGAACTTGTACGCTAATCGCATCTTTACGTAGTTGCGTGCAAGATAATTTTAAGATAACTATTCAAATCGCGCATTAGGCGTTTTTCATTTTTTGCACACCATATATCTGCTAATGGTGACAGGCAATGCCAGAAAAAGGCATTTATTTGAAGCTGAAATAACTTCGTATATCTTGCATTTTCTAGATTGTAAAAATACTGCACACGCAATGAAGGAAAGCAATGATAACGGAACTGTGTCATTTATTCCTTGATAGTTAGGCGCTTTACAAAAGGGCGATGAAATACTGAGAAGACCAGAAGGAAAGGAGACACCCTGCGTTTCCGCATCATGCTTGACCGAGCCGCCCCTACTGAACCAAAGATGCGTCATTGCACTCGTTGCTTCAGCGGCAGACGACGGCGGTTACAACACGTGCGTCGTCTGTTCTCGTTGTTCTTCAAACTCTCCTCTCTCTGCACCAGGAAGCAGCGGAGGCCTAGCAAAATCATTTCGGCCGGTCCGTGCATTTTCTTTTCATTCTTTATAATTCCCGATAAAAGTCAACAAATGCACTTACCAAAAAAATTAAACATGGTTTTGCTCTGCTATGCATGGATATACGTAGCGAAAAGCAGTGACTACCTCGAAATCAGAAGTTAACTTCTCCAGTCTTCTGCGCCGTTCGCCAGCAGCTGAACTCTCCTTGGCTTCCATGTCGAGTGCGTCTAAGTTCACCGGCGTTCTATAATTCGTTCACAGGAAAGGAAAGACGCAACATCTGTCACTCGCGGAAGGCAAGAAGTGCCACTCGGCCTTTTTGGTGCGCACTCGTTCCATATTAAAAGAAGAAGGCATCGGTTATGAGATAATAGAGTTCCTACAGAAAATATACCGGGATAACAAAGTAGAAATTACGTGGGAAGAGATAAGAAGTACGGAGGATGTCAAAGTATGCAAAGACAAGGCTGTCCTCTATCACCGGTGCTCTTCATGCTTTATATGATAAACCTGGAACGGAGGATACAAGACAGTAACCTAGGTTTTAACCTGTCATACAGATTAGGTGGAAAGGCGGTAGAGCAGCGCCTCCCCGGTTTGATGTATGCAGACGATATTGTGTTGCTAGCTGAGAGTCTGGAAGAATTGCAAACTCTAGTTAAGCATTGCGGAGACGAAGGGGGCGCTCTAGGCTTCAGTTTCAGCGCAGTAATGTCGGGTCTGATGATTTTCAACGGCTCAACTCATCAGGGTCTTAAAATTCAAGGCCTTGAAATACCTAGAGTAGCAGAATATAAATATTTGGGGGTATGGGTAAACGAAGGATTGGCATACATTGGAAAGCATGAGCAATCACTTAAGGCCAAAGGGCGAAGGAATGCCGGGATAATGAAGCATAAGGCATTGTGGGGATACAATAGGTATGAGGTATTGAAGGGTATTTGGAAAGGAGTTATGGTGCCCGGACTTAATTTTGGAAATGCGGTTTTGTGCCTAAAATCAGAGGTACAGTCGATATTAGAAATAAATCAGAGAGCCGTTGGACGATTAGCATTAGGTGCCCATGGCAAAACCACAAACGAGGCGGTACAGGGAGATATGGGATGGGCATCTTTCGAAGTACGGGAAGCTCAGAGTACAATATTATATGAGGAACGCCTGAGGAAATTGGACAGTAACAGATGGGCACCTAAAATAATTAAATACCTATACCTAAAAAGCGTTGATTCACAATGGAGGAAAAGAACTAGGAAACTAACTAGTAAGTATGCTAGTCACAAGGAAGGAGAAACAAAGAGCGTTACGCAACAGGTGAAAAACAGAGAAAGTAAAAATTGGATAAATCCGATGGAAAAGAAACAGAGTGTGGAATTATACCGAAAGTGGAAAAGGCAGGTCAGGAAGGAAGCTTTCTTTAAAAACTCAAGAGGCAGTGCCCTATTTTTTGAAGCTAGATCAGGGTGCCTTAGAACACGCAGCTACAAAACGAAATTTGACAATGAAGATGACGCATGTGGTGTATGTAGCAACTCCAGTGAAACAATTGACCATATTATTCTCGAATGTAATGGTATTCATCCGGAAGTTGATGCAGGCGCAGTCATTGTTCCTGAAGCTCTGGTGTTTAGAGATGCCAGTAACCGTGTGAATAAATCGGTGGTGGAAGCTAGCAAAAAACGACTGGAAGATTGGTGGCTTAAAAGCAGCGAAGTGACATAATGTTAGTAATGTAGAAACAAAAATTTAATAAATAGAATGATGGTATAGTTAACCAATCTAAAACAATAATTAAGATATAGGGAGAAAAATGAGCATGATAGCTACTGCTACCCCCCCGTTTCAAAGGGGACGCTCCTATATTCCATCCATCCCATCCGTCTCATCCCGCTTGGTCCTCATAGAGATGGCAGGATGGGTGACGTCACATCCTTGACGTCACCCTAATTGAGTGACTTAACTATTTTATTCTTTGGTACTTTTAAATTGCGCGCCAGTCGCAGTATCTGTCACTCGCGAAATCCCACTATCATCCTCACGGTCGACAAGCGGAATTATGAAGAGCGTTTCATGACCCGGGGCATGGCACAGCGGCGAAGCGCTCGGCTGGGAATGCAAGGGATGGAGGTTTGATTCCCGGGTACTAAATATATATATATATATATATATATATATATATATATATGAAGGAAAGAAGCCAACAGTCGGCGAGGCCAAGGAAAGCGTTGGGGATGGTATGTTTATGTCATTTTTTCTTTTTTTTTTTTTAATGTTTACTTCGATAACCACAGAAATTAGTAATGTAATCTGTTTAGGAGAAAGATAATTAGACACAAAGTAGAAGAAAAAACAACGTGCCGATGGTGGGATCCGAACCCACGACCTCCGAATAACGCGTCCGGTGCTCTACCAACTGAGCTACATCGGCCGCTGTCCCCCCTGCTACTTTCTTGGGTATTTATGTTGTCTGTATACGAACCTTGAGAGTGTTCACCAGCGCCGCCCTCAGCCATAGCGGCGGACGTGGGACGTCCTTTTGTTACCGCCAGCGTCACGTAGAACGTGATCAAGAGCAAGGGCGAAAGCTGTGCTAGAACCCTCTTACGCTACCTATGGCTTCAAGACTGCCAGAGACGAGACCCCCGTAAGCTACAAGCAGATCAATCAAGGGGAAATGAGGGTGCTCGTTATAATACATGAAGGAAAGAAGCCAACAGTCGGCGAGGCCAAGGAAAGCGTTGGGGATGGTATGTTTATGTCATTTTTTTTTAATGTTTACTTCGATAACCACAGAAATTAGTAATGTAATCTGTTTAGGGGAAAGATAATTAGACACAAAGTAGAAGAAAAAACAACGTGCCGATGGTGGGATCCGAACCCACGACCTCCGAATAACGCGTCCGGTGCTCTACCAACTGAGCTACATCGGCCGCTGTCCCCCCTGCTACTTCTTGGGTATTTATGTTGTCTGTATACGAACCTTGAGAGTGTTCACCAGCGCCGCCTTCAGCCATAGCGGCGGACGTGGGACGTCCTTTTGTTACCGCCAGCGTCACGTAGAACGTGATCAAGAGCAAGGGCGAAAGCTGTGCTAGAACCCTCTTACGCTACCTATGGCTTCAAGACTGCCAGAACCGAGACCCCCGTAAGCTACAAGCAGATCAATCAAGGGGAAATGAGGGTGCTCGTTATAATACATGAAGGAAAGAAGCCAACAGTCGGCGAGGCCAAGGAAAGCGTTGGGGATGGTATGTTTATGTCATTTTTTTTTTAATGTTTACTTCGATAACCACAGAAATTAGTAATGTAATCTGTTTAGGGGAAAGATAATTAGACACAAAGTAGAAGAAAAAACAACGTGCCGATGGTGGGATCCGAACCCACGACCTCCGAATAACGCGTCCGGTGCTCTACCAACTGAGCTAGATCGGCCGCTGTCCCCCCTGCTACTTTCTTGGGTATTTATGTTGTCTGTATACGAACCTTGAGAGTGTTCACCAGCGCCGCCCTCAGCCATAGCGGCGGACGTGGGACGTCCTTTTGTTACCGCCAGCGTCACGTAGAACGTGATCAAGAGCAAGGGCGAAAGCTGTGCTAGAACCCTCTTACGCTACCTATGGCTTCAAGACTGCCAGAACCGAGACCCCCGTAAGCTACAAGCAGATCAATCAAGGGGAAATGAGGGTGCTCGTTATAATACATGAAGGAAAGAAGCCAACAGTCGGCGAGGCCAAGGAAAGCGTTGGGGATGGTATGTTTATGTCATTTTTTTTTAATGTTTACTTCGATAACCACAGAAATTAGTAATGTAATCTGTTTAGGGGAAAGATAATTAGACACAAAGTAGAAGAAAAAACAACGTGCCGATGGTGGGATCCGAACCCACGACCTCCGAATAACGCGTCCGGTGCTCTACCAACTGAGCTACATCGGCCGCTGTCCCCCCTGCTACTTTCTTGGGTATTTATGTTGTCTGTATACGAACCTTGAGAGTGTTCACCAGCGCCGCCCTCAGCCATAGCGGCGGACGTGGGACGTCCTTTTGTTACCGCCAGCGTCACGTAGAACGTGATCAAGAGCAAGGGCGAAAGCTGTGCTAGAACCCTCTTACGCTACCTATGGCTTCAAGACTGCCAGAACCGAGACCCCCGTAAGCTACAAGCAGATCAATCAAGGGGAAATGAGGGTGCTCGTTATAATACATGAAGGAAAGAAGCCAACAGTCGGCGAGGCCAAGGAAAGCGTTGGGGATGGTATGTTTATGTCATTTTTTTTTAATGTTTACTTCGATAACCACAGAAATTAGTAATGTAATCTGTTTAGGGGAAAGATAATTAGACACAAAGTAGAAGAAAAAACAAAGTGCCGATGTTGGGATCCGAACCCACGACCTCCGAATAACGCGTCCGGTGCTCTACCAACTGAGCTACATCGGCCGCTGCCCCCCCTGCTACTTTCTTGGGTATTTATGTTGTCTGTATACGAACCTTGAGAGTGTTCACCAGCGCCGCCCTCAGCCATAGCGGCGGACGTGGGACGTCCTTTTGTTACCGCCAGCGTCACGTAGAACGTGATCAAGAGCAAGGGCGAAAGCTGTGCTAGAACCCTCTTACGCTACCTATGGCTTCAAGACTGCCAGAACCGAGACCCCCGTAAGCTACAAGCAGATCAATCAAGGGGAAATGAGGGTGCTCGTTATAATACATGAAGGAAAGAAGCCAACAGTCGGCGAGGCCAAGGAAAGCGTTGGGGATGGTATGTTTATGTCATTTTTTTTTAATGTTTACTTCGATAACCACAGAAATTAGTAATGTAATCTGTTTAGGGGAAAGATAATTAGACACAAAGTAGAAGAAAAAACAACGTGCCGATGGTGGGATCCGAACCCACGACCTCCGAATAACGCGTCCGGTGCTCTACCAACTGAGCTACATCGGCCGCTGTCCCCCCTGCTACTTTCTTGGGTATTTATGTTGTCTGTATACGAACCTTGAGAGTGTTCACCAGCGCCGCCCTCAGCCATAGCGGCGGACGTGGGACGTCCTTTTGTTACCGCCAGCGTCACGTAGAACGTGATCAAGAGCAAGGGCGAAAGCTGTGCTAGAACCCTCTTACGCTAGCTATGGCTTCAAGACTGCCAGAACCGAGACCCCCGTAAGCTACAAGCAGATCAATCAAGGGGAAATGAGGGTGCTCGTTATAATACATGAAGGAAAGAAGCCAATTCAGTCGGCGAGGCTAAGGAAAGCGTTGGGGATGGTATGTTTATGTCATTTTTTTTTAATGTTTACTTCGATAACCACAGAAATTAGTAATGTAATCTGTTTAGGGGAAAGATAATTAGACACAAAGTAGAAGAAAAAACAACGTGCCGATGGTGGGATCCGAACCCACAACCTCCGAATAACGCGTCCGGTGCTCTACCAACTGAGCTACATCGGCCGCTGTCCCCCCTGCTACTTTCTTGGGTATTTATGTTGTCTGTATACGAACCTTGAGAGTGTTCACCAGCGCCGCCCTCAGCCATAGCGGCGGACGTGGGACGTCCTTTTGTTACCGCCAGCGTCACGTAGAACGTGATCAAGAGCAAGGGCGAAAGCTGTGCTAGAACCCTCTTACGCTACCTATGGCTTCAAGACTGCCAGAACCGAGACCCCCGTAAGCTACAAGCAGATCAATCAAGGGGAAATGAGGGTGCTCGTTATAATACATGAAGGAAAGAAGCCAACAGTCGGCGAGGCCAAGGAAAGCGTTGGGGATGGTATGTTTATGTCATTTTTTTTTTAATGTTTACTTCGATAACCACAGAAATTAGTAATGTAATCTGTTTAGGGGAAAGATAATTAGACACAAAGTAGAAGAAAAAACAACGTGCCGATGGTGGGATCCGAACCCACGACCTCCGAATAACGCGTCCGGTGCGGCGCTGGTGAACACTCTCAAGGTTCGTATACAGACAACATAAATACCCAAGAAAGTAGCAGGGGGGACAGCGGCCGATGTAGCTCAGTTGGTAGAGCACCGGACGCGTTATTCGGAGGTCGTGGGTTCGGATCCCACCATCGGCACGTTGTTTTTTCTTCTACTTTGTGTCTAATTATCTTTCCCCTAAACAGATTACATTACTAATTTCTGTGGTTATCGAAGTAAACATTAAAAAAAAAAAATGACATAAACATACCATCCCCAACGCTTTCCTTGGCATCGCCGACTGTTGGTTTCTTTCCTTCATGTATTATAACGAGCACCCTCATTTCCCCTTGATTGATCTGCTTGTAGCTTACGGGGGTCTCGGTTCTGGCAGTCTTGAAGCCATAGGTAGCGTAAGAGGGTTCTAGCACAGCTTTCGCCCTTGCTCTTGATCACGTTCTACGTGACGCTGGCGGTAACAAAAGGACGTCCCACGTCCGCCGCTATGGCTGAGGGCGGCGCTGGTGAACACTCTCAAGGTTCGTATACAGACAACATAAATACCCAAGAAAGTAGCAGGGGGGACAGCGGCCGATGTAGCTCAGTTGGTAGAGCACCGGACGCGTTATTCGGAGGTCGTGGGTTCGGATCCCACCATCGGCACGTTGTTTTTTCTTCTACTTTGTGTCTAATTATCTTTCCCCTAAACAGATTACATTACTAATTTCTGTGGTTATCGAAGTAAACATTAAAAAAAAAATGGCATAAACATACCATCCCCAACGCTTTCCTTGGCCTCGCCGACTGTTGGCTTCTTTCCTTCATGTATTATAACGAGCACCCTCATTTCCCCTTGATTGATCTGCTTATATATATATATATATATATATATATATATATATATATATATATATATATATATATATATATATATATATTTACGAGTACACTTGCGCTCTAGCGCGCGGCTGCGGCGAAAGATCAGGCGACGGCTATGGCGACGGCGGCCACCTGCATTGTGCGTGACGTCACTCGGTTTCGCGCATGCGCAGAATATGGCTTTTGCAGCATACGGCCCACGCGAAGTTTGGCTCCGACCCTCGCAGTGAAGCTTTTTGCTTCGAAACAAAAGTTGACCGAAGAGTTGGATCAATTTCCGTATTTGCGCTCGTAATAGAAACCCCTTGGAACTGTCGTTCGAAATAGAAACTATTCAACTCGCGCGTTATAAGTTTTTCATTTTTTTTTGCACACTATATATCTGCTAATAGTGATAGGCAATGCCAGAAAAAGGGATTCATTTGAAGCTGAAATAATTTTGTTTATCTCTCCTTTTGTTGAAAGTAAAAAATACTGCACACTCTTTGGAGGAAAACCCGAACTTCATATTTCAGAAAGGAATCCAAAAATAACAAAAAGCCAAGTGTGGGTCTTGGCGAGATAATTGGTGTTGAAGTAATAAGAATGAAAACAGCGATAATAAAGACATGACGAAAAAGCACGGGCGTTCGCTAATAACTGAGCGAAGATATAGGATTGAAGGATGGCACATCTTTTCGCGTTATTGTTTCCGAAAAGGACTCGAGGTAATACCCGGTAGGAAAGTACCTTCACGCTCTCCAGAAGCCTTGCCAGTTTAGAACTATTTTCATGTTCATAGCCGCCTGGACATATCTGAGTTCCTCAAAGACAACCCCCTGAAAGTAATTTGCATTATATTCATTGACTTAAGGCACTCTACTATTCCTTACCGCATGCCTCAATATTGTGATGCTGTCAATGAAACGAGGCCTACGGAGCTGTCAAATTGCAAAAGCAGTGGCGGAACCATTTTTTCCTCGATCCTGGAGTTGATATCCTACTATTTGAAATCAACCTATGTCAGCTATGAACAGTAGCTGTACATCCAGAAAGAGGGCGCATACATTGGGTCGTGCTTGCATCCAGTCCTTAACGACATTATTCTTTCTTGCTATGAGAGACAGCCAACGGGTATCCACATGAACTTAGGAGAGATTAAAGGCTGTAGAATTGTGGATTATTTTTACTTCCTATTGAAAAAATACCACACCCCCACTGTGCCGGATTACCACATTGAAATAAAAATTATGTTCGACACATTTTCTGACATCCCGATACTTCTCAGGTTAAACAGAAATACCCTTTCAGAGCCGTTTCCCTGACATCACACTATATTTTCTTCCAGACAATGTTTGCTGGCCATATGAGCTACGCTTACGAAAGCAGCTTCTTTCATTTACCTCGTCATATTCGAAGCTGCTAAAACGGGGCATTGTCAAGGCTGTAGTGAGTAGCCCCGCTGAGCGGTTCTGCGAGCACGGACCTCCAATCTACGCGTCCAAGTACAGAGGCTAGAATGAACAAGGTACCACTGCCATCGGCTGCGCCACTTCGCAGAAAAGTTGCTAAGTGAACTACGAGTCAACTCCACAGCCAAGACTAGTGACCACTTTGCGATGAAGACAGCAGTGATTCCATACATAATATCAATTTTCACATGGGCTGAGAAGATTGTGAGCAAAGCAGGAGTGCGTCTAGTATTCTCGGCCCCAAACTATCTTGCACAAATTTACCACATGGACAGCATGCCACACAAGAGGAAAGTTTGGTGCTTAAAGACCCGCAAGAATTCCATTGTTGCATACAATTCTGGAGTAGTCTAGATGATTATCCTTTCATATAGTAGATGTTATGTGGGCCAGATCGGTCATGCAGTAACGATCGGTTGTTAAAACGCATGGAAGACCTCCGCACTGGAACTGGGGCAGCACGGCAATGCATTGCTCGTTATGCCGGGGCTGCCAAACAGTCTTTGACCAGGTCAGCATCGTTAAGAGATATAAGGAACGCCGTGCGAGATATACAAGGCCTTGTGTATACATACGACCGGTAATGAATGCGTCACGTCTCCACTACGCCTATCGCACTGCACAGGAAGGAACCCTCTTTCCTTAATTACCCCTTTCATGCGTAATTTCCTGGCTCTGTTTTCGTTTGTTTTGTTATATATGACGTACTCTCCGATGTGTCAGCTATCTATAATTTTACTTGGTGACAGATGTCAATCGTAAAGGTGTATTACACGCGCTTATTCCGCGTTAAAGAAACAGTATTTCACCTTTTATCAAGCTGATAGTCTTTCGATTCGTGTTTGATTTTTGTGTTACTATAAGCTAATTCTGTTTCTCAATAAATCTCAGTTGCTAGTCAGCGCCTGCGTTTTGTGACCATGTATTTGTTTCTGAGCTCTTTCCATCCACATTCCAATAAGCACCACGTTCGTCACAGGTGGAATATCTGATAGGTTAGCTACAGAAAGCATTGCGGTAGTTTGTTGCGGTCCGAAAGCTTTGCCAGCGGTGTCGCAGCATGGCAAAGTTTTCGAAGATGTACCAACACGATCAAATGTCTGTTTTGTTGCGGTTGTGTTCACAAAAAAAAAAAAAAGAAGCGGTATATTGCCGTCGAGACAACTCTAATTGATTGCTCAGCGATAAGCAATTTGCACCACTACGCGAGGCATACGCGTCAGTTTAGGATTATCTTTTAACCTGCCCCGCCGGGGTGGCGCAGTGGTTACGGCGCTAAACTACTGTGCCCAAGGACGCGGGATCGAATCCCGGCCTCGGCGGCAGCTTTTCGATGGAGGCGAAAAGCAAGGTGCCCGTGTGCTGTGCAATGTCAGTTCACGTTAAAAAACCCCAGGTGGTCGAAATGTCCCGAGTCTACTACGGCGTCTCTCCTGAGTCGCTTTGGGATGTTAAACCCCCAAAACTAAACCAAACCATGTTTTATTCGCAAGTCGCCGTTTGGAATTGTACGGCGGCGAAAAGGTCCCTAGAGGACATGGAGAAAGCTCCATGTAGACTACTGATAAATTATTATGCTGTAGAACAGGAAACCGGTCTTAGGTAGAATGACTTATTCTATTGATAGGGTGAGTCACGTGGGTGATATATTAATTTTATCAGGGTAATTTAGGTCTATTGTTTTGCAGTTTCACACAATTTTGAATATTTGCTCTGCATAGTAAACGTCACGTCTTACAGTTTTCAATAGTTTTGGAAAATGGGTGCGTTCGGAATGAAACAGACTGCCTCATTTTTTTGCTCACATGTACTCTGAACTATTTCACACAGATAATCCCAATAGGAATGAGTTTACGTCCCTCAGGTTTATCTTGATCAGGAGAAGCTTCTTAATATGGCGAAAGGAACATCAGCCGACTTTATTCGTAGCTGACTTGTGTGCAATCGGGCACATGAAACTGGCGCCCAAGTTGGAAAAGAAATCTGTATCACCGTCTTACCTTCCGGAGCAACAGGCTTGGTCTCCTGAACTGGGGCTAGCGCCTTCTTTGAGCCCCAGAATCTTGAAAGGAATCCTTTCTTCTCGGTTGGTGGAGCCGTCCTGCGTGTTAATCGTCTTTGAGCGCCAGAAATTTTTTGCACTGATGCACCATGCACGCTCGTCTAATGAAAAAATTTTGGTGTCCGATATTAAGTAGTTGTTTACCTTCTAAGCGTTCCCCGTTGTGAACTAAACGACAAAGAGACAACAGTGCTATATTTAGACATCAGCGTGACTGTGCCCGAAGGTCATGCGTTTGTTAGCAGCAAATCCACAGGTTGCTTAAGATATTGACGATTTTTGTCTTCCATATCTTAAACTGTTTGCGGAAATTCAGCCATGTTTTTTTTCCTGCAGCCTTTTGCCCACAAAGATAACTGAACCAGTCTTCAGAATCACATTTAACTCATTCCGGAGAGTGGAGGCAGTACTCCTTCGCCGAGCCCAGACTGGTCAGCTTCTGTCACCCGCGAAGCTGCACCTCATAAACCCGCAGGTATACCCTTCTCCTCAGTGCCCGACATGCCCGGCCAGAGGCACGGCCGAACATCTCCTGTGGAGCTGCCCTACTTTTCACGCAGTACGGGAGAGAGCACTCAAGTCCCTGGGCAGGCTTCGACCTGCAACCCTGCAGCCATGGGTCGATCCCCCATCGCACATCGGGCTATCAGACGCAACCCGGCTCTGGCGAACTTTTCTTTCTTACTTCAGGGAAGAAGAAGGACCAGGCCATTACTTCGCGGAGCCGACCTCGGGACGACCCTACCTCGAGGAAGAAGTGGACACCGGTCCCTCATATCTATCCCAACCTTCACCCCCACCTCCACCCATACCCTCACCCCCACCCTTAACCGCTCTCCCACCCCTACATCCATGAAGCAACTTAGTTCTGCCGCAAGGTAGACGCCTACCGTAAGCAGAAATAAAGACGTAATAAAAAAAAAACATGTCCAGACTTGCCCCGCTTTCCTGGTTACTTTTATTGTAGGAAACGCTTGAATCTAGAATAAACAAGCTCATGATCAGCAATTATTTATGATGATCAATAAAAGAAATAAAAAAGCAGATGTTTCTTCTGAAGGTTTGAAAAATATTGGCTACATTATAGTGATAGGTTTACTTTATTAATGCCTCACAAGCTTGTTCGTGTCTGCACGAGGATAAAAAGGAGCGGCGAGGAGTGCAACTTCTGAGACGCTGACTGCGGGTCATCACACAAAATACAAGGATTAGTGTGCTAGTGCAAAGTTACCAGAATTGTGTTAGAATGTGGTTAAGTACAGGCGACCAAAGTTACGGTTATAGGGGGAATGCAGGGTGTGAAAAAAAATAGGCGTCCACTATAAATATGCGGAAAGTTAATCTTCGGTTTTCTTGCTTTTATCTGTGAAATGAGCCGTCTACAAATATTTTTACGAGCCCTTTTCTTTCTACCAAAACGTCAGTGCATACTGCAGTGAATACCGATAGTAGCAATTCAATTGAATGCATTTCATGTATTATAAAAGGTCTTTTTTACCATATTTTTACCTCGGTTGTAATTATTCAAGTAATTGTTTCTAGAGTAAACATGCTTATTTAAATGTTGCGGTTTTACTCGTATGATGTCTGCTTGATTCACTAATTACTCTGCGGTAACAAGTGTTTGCTGTTGCGTCTTTTTTTTGAAGTTTTTCGTCAGCACCAAGCCACCATACTCGTTCTTCTTTCATATAATAGCGTTGGTTGCTTCCCTTAGACGGTTGGAAATAAAAGAATGAGTCGTAATTCTGACAGCTCCAAGTGATAACTTAATATTGTCGTAGGTGCTTGTGGACACCCTAGATTGCTGTCCAGAATAACATGGCCGGGACGTTCTGAAGCAGAGGATAAAGCACGAGCTGAAGACCGGCGAAGTGGCGCCGGCCTAGTTAACGCGGATACCGCGCTGTCATCTTCTCTTTCGTTCCTGATCAGGACAAAGCAGACAGCAGCTAGTGATGATATACACATGTTACTAATCCCCCTACCAGAAATACGCATTTCCCTTGTTCGCACGCAGGCATAGCCAAACAATTAAAACACAAGTAGAACGAAAATGTTCACAATACGTGGTCCTAACGGTTGCAGCAAGTCTTAAGGTGAAACACGTGAACAACTTCAGATTGAGAGTTCTGACGGGACGTGCGCGGTATAGGCTTCCGAAGCACCGTCGAGCGGCGCTGCTCCTCCTGACAGGGAGCGCCATCTCTGACAGAAAAATAGAAACTGGGGATACACGCGGCGGCACCACCCAGGCATCCCGTGCAAGCTTTCTCCTTTCGCTCACTCGCTTCCGCGCACGTGCAGACGTCTCGGGCTGCTTTGTCATGCGGAATGAAAAGCACACACTGGACGCCGCCGGCTAGGCTCGCTGCCTTCAAGGCGTTCGCCGTGCTCTTTCTCTCGCAAGAGCACGCGCCTTGACGCGCCCCCGCAGGCGCACCGCGACATGCCACCTGCATTTCGTCTTAATTGGGCAACCTGACGCCTATTTTCATGAAGCATAATTGGTTCGCAGGAAGGGAAAGGCGCAGTATCGGTCACACTTACTCTGTAGACACCTGAACCGCGCCGTAAGGGGAGGGATGAGGGTGGGAGTGCAAGTGGATAGAGAGAAAGGGGAGCCGTAGTGGAAGGCTACGGAGTAATTTCGACCCCCTGGGGATCTTTAACGTGCGCTGTGATCGCGCAGCACACGGAGACCACTTCGTTTCGCTTCCATCGAAACGCAGCCGCCGTGGTCGGGTTCGAACCCGGGAACTCCGAACAGTAGTCGGACGTCTTACCATTGCACCCCCCCCCCCCGGCGGACTTCATGAAGGATACTTAATTATAGGCGGGAAACTTTTTATTCACGTCTGCACTGTAGAGCAGACAACAGACGGGGATGAGTAAATATTGATTGTGAATGTGTTCCACGTTAGCAAAAACGTAGGAAGTGCATCTCGAGGTAAGTCCGCTATGCAATTATATTGTCGTATATAATATGTTTAAAAACTGCTAAAGTATCATCAGTACTGTGAAATAAAGTGGCCCGCTCGTTGACCGTTGTTTTGGCCTGTAGCATGCGAGCTATATACGGATTCGTTTTTTATTATTACGACGTTACCAAAGGAAAGCTTGCAGTAGAAGAATAAGTATATAGTCCGAAGGAGGTGTTTCTTCAAAGACAACGCTAGCAATCTCATAAGTAGGGTGCCTCGATACCAGCGCGCGCTACATCGAGGCACCCTACTCATAAGCACATGCGTGCTCCGTGCGGGAGGGTGGCTGTTCCTGGCCCTACGGGGCTGGGACGGCAGGTCAACGCCGCTTGCGGCGGGGGCTAGCCGGCCACCAATTTTAGAGCGCAGCTCTTTGGCGTCCGTTCCTGGGTTTCGCGTCGGCGTCGTCGTCGGCCTCGTAACCAGCTCCGCCCCCTTTCATCCCCGCAGCACTAGCAGCGACCGACTGATACCGCTGGATGCCGCTGACGCCGCTAGAGAGTCAAGATAACGTGACTGCATAGAACACCGTCGCCGCCATGCAGAAAGAGGAGGGGAGGGTCCCCCCCCTGTTCCTGTGTGGCGGATAGGGTGCTCTTCAGTTGCCGACGCGCCGGTTATTTCACGTAGGCCCCGGCACGTCGACGAATACGTGACCACCTTCCCACGGCTAGACCTGGTTCTTGGCGCTGCGGAAGCGAGGGTATCATATTGTTTGCGTCGGCATCGGCGGCGTTGTCCCTGAAACCAACTCCGCAGCTGAGGTTGACTCACTATCGGCGTCAGCAGCATAAGTCAGTCGCTGCTATCTCTTCCCTCCTCCCTTCATCGCGTTGTCCGCTTGCTGCGCGCGCTTCTGCTCCCATCATTTGCCGCTGGGTGTACACGCCACCCCCCTCCCCCCTCTTCCTGCGAGTCTCCGGTTGTCAAAGCGCCGGCTCGAACTTAATTCCTTTCTTCGCTCCTCCTCCAATGCAACCCCTGTGCGGTGGCAATCAGAGAGCCAGATCGGTGGCGGCGGATCTGTATATGTGCACCGCCCGAGCCGAAATTGCCGCTGCCGTTCGCCACTGCGAAATTATCTGCAAGTTCTTTCTGAGCCATGAGCGAGACGACCGGTGGAAGTCCTCCGTCTGCTGCTGCTGCTGCTGCTGCTGCTGCTGCTGCTGCTGCTGCTGCTGCTGCTGCTGCTGCTGCTGCTGCTGCTGCTGCTAAACGAGCTGCCAGAGCAGAGGCCCAGCGCCGTCGCCGCCAGAATCCAGAGCAGTAAGCGAGGCTGAAGCAGAAGCTCATCGCCGCCGTCGAGAAGACCCTGCCGTTCGCACCGCCGAAGCGGAGGCTCATCGCCACCGTCGAGAGCAACCAGGTGTAAGCGAGGCTGAAGCAGAAGCTCATCGCCGCCGCCGAGAAGGGAGTCTTTGTTAAAGGAATACATGTGAAAAATAAAAAGAAATCTGTGATAGCGCACACATGTGTTGCTCAATTTCTTTGCCTCAATCTATCGAAAAGGTGAAACAGCTTATTTGCTGCGCTCAAATTTCGCATTAGGAAGTAACGTAATCGTCGGTAATTTTTTTCTGTTGTGGGCTGTCATTGCACCCGCCACCGCTTAGGTGGTGGACGACGGCTGTTGTGGCGCGCGTCTTTCTTTCCCTCTTCCTTTTTTTCTCTATTTTCTCTTCTGTCTGCACGAGGCAGCGGAGGTGGCTCAGCTACAGAGCGAGTAGCAGGTCCGTGCATTTTCTTTTCCTTCTTCCTACAGCCACAACAATAACGCGACATAACCGGCTCGCTGGCTCGGAAGGCAGGTGAAATCCAAGCTTGTACTACATTGTGTTTTATTTCGATTCTTAATAAATGGTTGTGCTTCATTTATGATAATATTTGGTTTGCACTCACGAACCCTGTGACGCGAATGGGGTGCTCCGTGCGAGTAGTGTCAGCCGAGCCATAGCTACGATCACTTTTGTACTGCACTTCCGACATATCTTCGTTATTAATAATAATAATAAAATAATAATATTATAATAATAATAATAATAATAATTGGTTCACTTATTGGCCAATTTGCGAAAATCTGTAAAAGCGTCTCAGCAAGGCTTGTATGTATGTATAACTTTATTAGGGAGCCGGCGAGCGACGGGTTAAAGCGTCGTGACGCTGGCCAAGCGTCTACCCGGGGTTAAGCCCTACTCTGCACTACCTCATTTGGCCCGTTTGTGGTGGGTTGTGAGGCTTGTGCTTTTTGAGCGCACCCCGGGCCTGCTGGACGGCCAATAGTTGCATGTCCTTGTCTGTATTCTGCACAGCACTTTGAAGTTCTGGCGGGTATGTCCTGGATGCAGCTTCGGTCGGGAACCTAGCACAGTCCCACATGATGTGCCATTGGTCCGCCGGACCCACTTGACAAACACAGCACATATCACTCGTGTAGATGTCTGGGTGGAGGACGTGTAGCACTGCCGGGGCTAGGAGTGACCCGGTTTGCATTTGCCTTAGGATGACCGCCTCCTCCCGACTAAGTGCCGGGTGAGGCGGCGGCATTGTCCTTCGAGCTAGGCGGTAAAATTTTGTCACTTCCTCGTAACTGGTCATTCGGTCTTTTGTTTCGAACCACCATTCGGAACGGTCCTTCTCGGGGGCGCGGAAGGAAGGTAAGCGCTCGCGCCGCCGAATGGGCCGTCTCGTTGTGATTCGGTGAGGATGCACAATCTCCCGCGTGCGCCGGGAACCACTTGATGCGGATAGTGTTGCCGCGGTCTTGAAGCTGGAGCTTACTGATGATGGCGGCCGCCGGCGCGCACACTCGCCCCTTGGCAAAGTTGCGCACAGCGTTCCTCAAGTCGCTGAGCACGGTGCGACACTCGGCCTCCGAGATCGCCAGAGCAATGGCAACCTCCTCAGCATCTGTGGCGTCCATGCACTGCACGCTCGCTGCCGTTGTTTTGATGCCGGTAGCCGTCGCAACGGCCACTGCCACGAATCCTTCTCGCTTGTATTCCGCAGCGTCCACGAACAGGGCGTGCGGGTCATGGGCGTGTTGCTCGACGAGGGCTTTGGCCCGCGCCTGCCGCCGTTCTTGGTTGTACTCGGGGTGCATGTTTTTCGGGATGGGGTCCACGTGGATGTGGGCCCACGCCTCATCGCTGATATCGCACGATTGCCGACTGGGAGCTCGGGGATTGTAACCCAGGGACGTCAGTATACTGCGGCCTGTCTTGGTGGTAGAGAGGCGCTCCATTTGCGCCGTGAGCTGCGCCTCGGCTATTTCTTCTAAGGTGTTATGGACGTCGAGCTGCAGGAGCCGAGCCGTACTCGTGGTCCCCATTATACCAGCGTCGTCTTGTAAACCCGTCTGATCAGCGTGTTTATCTTTGTCCGGTCAGTGGCCTGCCAGTTGAGGTAGGCCGCAACGTAGGCGATGTGACTGATCACGAATGACTGGACGAGGCGCAGAAGACTGTCTTCACGCATGCCTGTCAATCGTGTCGAGACTCGGTGTATGAGCCGGATAGCGTCCATTGCCTTGGTGGTAATCTTGTTGATGGTCTCGTCGTTGCGGCCGTTCTTGTTTAGTAGCAGGCCCAGGACCCTGATCTTGGGAACTTCGGGGATGCGCTGCCCCGATGCAGCCACGGTCTTTATGTGCGCCGCCCCCACCCCCGAAAAAAAAAGGCCTCATCCCTAGATATTTTCTTGGTCAATCTAAAAATGAAAAGGCTGCTGTGGACACTTAGGGCACATTCATATATCAGTCTCGATCGCGGACGTCGCATCTGTTGATTTGGTTGCTTTCAGAGCACTCACATAGCAGGGAGAGAGCACAGAAAATCGGCAAAACAAGAGACGCGGGGCGCGAAGAGCAGGATAATCTTCCATCCTCTTCACTGTACTTTTTGATGCCTCTCCAAGCGGTGTTTATCAAGTGTCAACATTTCTGAGTTTACGAAGAAAGGGGATATTGGCTCTTTTCGTTTCCACAAAGAACGCGAGACTTCTCAGAACGCTGTCATGCGGTTGAAAAACAGGTCTTGCGGACACGCTTCCAAAGGAAGCTGCAAAGTTTCACACGTGAGCCTTGTCTTTTGGTGTTTCGCCTACTATTGTGGCTTCCCATGACAAAATACTACTTAGTACATCCATTTTGCATCAGCGGAAGCGTTTTTGTATCGCCAAATAACCGTCAGGCGCAACGCGATCGCCGTGCGTGCACAGTAAGCTAGAGGAGCGTCTGCTCCGGCGAAGTGGGGGGCGCCACCTGGCGGCAGAGGACAACGGACTAACTCCACATGAGCTCCGCTGATTTCGTGTTTTTACCCTAGACAGTGAGACCCTACAATACTTCCGTTGATATCACCGGTTTCCTGAAGACGAGCGGAATCCAGGGACACCAACCAGAAGTACGTAAAGCGAGTTTTGACCATTTTAGGTCAACTTTTCCCCGTGACCAAGCCAGATGCCTCGCTAGGCCTACTGCGCCGCGCCGAAGAATACGGAGCTCTACGTCGCAGTGGCGTTCGCCACCTGCGTCGCAGGAGCGTTCGCCGGCTGGGCTGCGCCGTGGACCGTGCCCGCGCGCCGTAGTTCGCCATGAGGGTCACCGTAGAAGGCATCCCAATTTCTCGAGAAGAATTAGCAGACAGTGATTGGTTGACTAAAGTAAACAAGCTCCGAGAAGCGCGAACAACATCAGGGCCTGCCGTACCAGATTTCCCTGGAGACAAAGCGGGACCGAACCAAGCGTCCCAAATCGACAATGGGCTACGTGCGAAGACGGAAGCTGAACTCACGCCTCGGCAGCGAGGACGCTTACTAGCCAACAAATCTGTAGCATCGAACCAGTCTCGCTTACCCAGCAACGCTCTCAAGCTAATTGTGCGCCCACGGGGCGGACTGCTACTCTCCAAGATTACAACCTACCAACTACTGGAAGCGATTTGCACTGCTGCTCACTTCACCAGGGACGCTGTTCGTCACGAAGACCTAATACAAGCTAACCTGATCCAGAATACTTTCGCGTACTGCACCCCAGTCGTTGAAAGAGCTGAACGGGTGATGCAACTCAAAGAGATCGCCATTGACAACAAGGCGTATGAGATATCCGTCTACTGCGCTCCAGATGATAGTTCGAGCCGTGGTGTGATTCGCGGCATCGACCTCCGACTGGATCGAAATACAATCCAAGCAGAGTTACAAGACAACCGTAACCCACCCATTATGGACTTTCGGCGGCTCGGGAACACCACCGCAGTGCTCATCACATTCGCTCAGCGCCAAGTGCCTACCTGGGGATCTACTTTTGCAATAGTCGCAACAGATGCAACTTATTCAAGAAGTACAAGGTGTGCTATCGCTGTGGCGAGCTCGGTCATCGAGCCGATGTTTGTGCCAGCACAACTACCAACTGCAGAGGTTGCGGACTATCCAATCCTACCAACGACCACACGTGCAAACCAATCTGCTGCCTGTGCGGCAAAGAACATCTCACGGGCGATAGTCGCTGCAGGGAAATCTTCAGGATTCCTTACGAAGTCAAGCGCAGGAAGTGGGAGAAAATTCGATATGCTGAGGAAGAGAAACTCAAGACCCAAGAGACCGCCAAGCGGATCACACTCCAGCGCACAAGCCGATGGGACCGGCAACGCTCCGATAGCAAGCAGCGGCAGTTCCGAGACCGCTCGAGCTCTTTTCCACCGCTCAGTCTCCCGCTCCACGGATGGGTTCTCAGGGGACCTCCCGGACCAATCCCGGGTCACCTGCAGTTGTCCAGCAGACAGGGGACGTTCCTCATCCTTTGCAGCAGCCACCTGGGCTACCACCATCTCTACCAGATCTACGAGAACGTCAAGAACCGGTGAGTACGCAGGAAGGGACTCTCACTACTCTAGACACACACAAAGCGATTATGGAACTGACAGCAGTCATCCAACCAGTGAGTACGCAGGAAGGGACTCTCACTACTCTAGACACACACAAAGCGATTATGGAAATGACAGCAGTCATCCAACAAATTATACTCAGAGTAGAGGCTCTCGAAAAGCCGATGGCTACACTCACTCCGTCTCCCCCGCATCCGCAGGGATCAGGTGAATCAGTACCTATGGATATCGCTCCTCCCAACCGATCAGCACAAAAACGCAAAGCAACGTCCGACACCGACTCACCCGCGGAGGGTTGGCAGGCGCGTTTTGCCAAAGTTGAGGAAAGCTGCAACCTAAGTCAAACTCGCATCAAGGCTTTAGAAGCACACATCGAACGCTCACTCCACACAATCGGCTCACATGTCACGCAACAATTTGAGATGCTGAGAAAAGCTATAGAAGCACAGGGCAAACTCCTCGCTGCCGTGGTACCCGCGGCCCCTGCGCCGACACCCGTTCAAACCCCACAACTATCCCAGCCTAATCATGGCGAGCAGCTCGGGTAACACCACCATCTGGCAGTGGAACTGTCGTGGGTTCGCGCGTAAGCGTCCGGTCCTCCAGCAGTTGCTCGCCGCGAGTGATCGCCCCGAAATAATAGCTCTACAGGAATGCGAAAAGAACACGAAACTTGCCGGTTACAGTACATACCTATCGGAACGAGTAAAACCTCAAATAGCTACTCTCGTCAAACGTAATCTCACTGTCCTCCAGCACAATTTAGATCCAACTTTCCCCGAATACGTCTTCTTAGAAATATTACCTCGACCCTCGCGTAAACGTTGCACTAGTCTGTTTATAATTAATGACTACAGCCCTCCCCGAGCTCATAAGGATATTTTCGGTCCGCTTTTCCTCAAGGCCCAGCAGCTGGCGCAGGGGCAACCCCTCCTCATTCTCGGTGACTTTAATGCGCATCACCGCGCTTGGGGCTACCACTATGACTCTGCTAAAGGTCGACGCCTTTGGAATGACTGGCATACGCACCATCTGACCCTTATCACGGACGTGTCCTACCCCACTAGACACGGTACGGGCCTACAGCGTGATACAACGCCGGATCTTACCTTTACGACCTCCGGATTTAAACCGACTTGGTGTCACACTCACGAAAACTTTCGGAGTGATCACTGCGTACTCGAAATCGTAATCACGAGCCCACCAGGCAATGTACGCGGCCGGCTCAGGTGATTGACTGGGACTCCTTCCGGACGCACAGGAAACAGCAGGACAAACCTCCCGCTATTACTGATATCAAGGCGTGGACAACAGAAATTGTCAAACAAGCGGCCGACGCCACTCAAACCGTCGAGTTAGAGGACAGTATCCCACACTGCGACCGCTGCTACGCCCATCTGTGGGAGCGCAAGAAGTCGCTCGAAGCTATACTTGCCACCCGGAAATGGGACCGCAATGTCCGGCGTAGACTGGCGCGCGCACATACGAATATCGAGAACTATGCAATAGAACTCACTCGACAGAGCTGGCACAACATATGTGACCAGATGAACAAGACTCCAAACGCTCGTAAGACGTGGAACCTCCTTCGACATTTACTTGACCCAGCAGGAGGCAAGCTCCAGACACGCCAACAGCTTGAGCGAATCTTTCACCAGTATCCTGGCACGTCTTACGAGCTCAAACAAGAGCTTATAAATACTTACATCCGACCTGAACCAACAACCAACCTCCCCTTCTATCAGGGCGCGGACAATCTCTGTCTAGATGCTCCAATCACTTTTGCGGAGGTCCGAGCAGAACTCACTCGCCTCAAGACGACTTCGGCGGCCGGCCCTGACCGCATTTCAAATAAAATGCTTAGGAATCTAGACGACGCATCCATTCATGCTCTTACCGACTATTTTCAAGAATGTTGGGCCAGCGGTACCATCCCTCAAGAGTGGAAATGTGCCAATCTAGTCCTCATCCCCAAGCCGGGCAAACCACCAACCTTGGCCAACTTCCGTCCCATCTCTCTCACGTCCTGCGTTGGGAAGCTGATGGAACACGTTATCCAGACCAGAATCTCACGATACCTTGAAGACAACCATCTTTACCAGACACAATGTTCGGCTTCCGCCCTCATTTAGCGGCCCCGAACATTATGCTTCTTCTCCATCATCAGGTCATCGTCATCGTCGGCCTCGATGTTGCCAAGGCATTCGACAACGTCCTCCATGAAGCGATTCTTCAACAACTTCAAGCTCTCGGTGTTAGACATCGCATGTATGCGTACATCCGAAACTTTCTCACCGACCGCACAGTGCAACTTAAAGCCGGCACTGGAGATCCTTCCATCATCTCTCCGAGAAACCGTGGCATGCCGCAAGGCGCCGTACTTTCGCCGATGCTTTTTAACGTCGCACTGATAGGCCTGCCGAAGCTACTCGCCGACATCCCCCACCTGCATCACATCATTTATGCTGACGACCTCACACTTTGGATCACGCGCGGCATGTGACGGCCAGATTGAAGAGACTTTACAGACCGCGATAGCACGGATTGGAGATTATCTAAGTACAGTCGGCCTCACTTGCTCGGCGACAAAGTCTGAGTATATCATCATCCCTTCCCCGGGACGACGCCCTTCAAATATACTTCCTGACATCAACCTCCAAGTGCAAGGAAACCCGATTCCTCGAACAGACAACATCAGGATCTTGGGCTTGCATCTACAGGTCAACGGAAGCAACAACATCACGATCCAACGCATCGACCAGTCGGTTGTACAGATCAGACGCCTCCTTAAGCGAATCTCCAACAAGCATCATGGCACGCGAGAGTCCAACCTCCTGCGCCTCGTTAAGCTTTCATCTGCTCCCGCATCACCTACTCTGGACCCTACTTACGTCTCACTCGTGCCGGAAGCGAACGGCTAGAGGCGTCACTTCGAAAAGCATACAAGACGGCCCTAGGTCTTCCCATGTCCACAGCTACCCATAAGCTCATGGCTCTCGGAATCTCAAATACCGTGAGCGAACTGATCGAGGCAACCCTCACAGCCCAGTATGAGCGGCTCTCACTCACACAAGCTGGCCGAGCGGTACTGCAGCAAGTTGGGATCTCCCCGCCGAGATCGGCCCCAAGTTACGCGGAACTTACACCGGAATATCGCCTAAATCTCCGCATTCCTCCTATTCCCAAACGTATGCACCCAGAACACCAGCTCGAGAGACGGGCCGACCGGGCTTATGAATTCGAGAAACGCTTCAGCGGGTGTCCGGAAGTCACGTATACGGACGCGTCTTACCATCCATCGAGGCCAGCGATGGTGGCGGTAGCTCTCGCCCCTCACCGCAGCTGGCACACAGCCTGCAGCATTCGCAATGCAGAAACAGTCACCGCAGCTGAGGAGGTTGCCATTGCGCTAGCGCTGGCATTCCCTAATACCAAAGTCGTCATCAGTGACTCTCAACAGGCTATACGCAATTACGATGCTGGCCGTATCTCTTGCCAGGCGTTACACATTCTACGTTCTACAGCACCCTCTTCCACATCTCGCTTACTTCTTTGGGCTCCAGCCCACGAGTCGCTCAGCGGAAACGCCCAGGCAAACACTCTCGCTCGAGATCTCAGCTGCCGAGCCGAGAGTATGATCAGACACCCTGCTTCCGCTCACACTAATATATCACGCGCTTCTCTACTCACCACTTACACGGACATACTCCAGCACTACCGACTCCAAAGGTGCACATATCCTCCCGCACACCGCAATCTAACAAGACGCTAGGCCGTCCAATGGCGCAAATTACAAACTGGCAGCTTCCCACACCCTCTCCTATACAGCAGGATCTTTCCGGATCAGATAGCCCCCATGTGTAAACACTGCTCAACTCCGGCCACACTCATACACATGGCGTGGACTTGTACACATTACAACACAGACAACACAAACACCCCAGAGACGTGGGAGTCTCTCCTGTGTACTTCCGAGCCAGCAGACCAACGCTGGCTTATCCAGCGCGCGGTGGAGGCCGCGGCATCCCAAAGGATCCCCGCCGACCTCCTCTAAGTCAGCGCAACCGGCCCTTTGACTGGTCCCCTGTTTTTGGGCGCAATAAAAGAGTTCACCACCACCACCTCCGGTGAAGCCGCATCGTTTCACATTTCGCCACCACGCCAGGAATGGGGCGCTGCCGTCGCGCGGCGAATCTTGAGCTTGGGTTCCCTATAATCGGGGGCATCTCGTAATTTTGCATCTCTTATACGGTGAAGCGCTTCGTGCAGTCCAAAGGGTCGTTTCATAAGCCTTCAGCTAAGATCGCGACGCCGAACTGATGTACACACACCCTCACCAGGATGGAAGTGAATGCCACAATCAGGAGGTTATTGTACCTGCGGGTATCGACACACTGGCGATGCATAGTCTCTTTTTTATGATTGTTTACTGCATACTGCCAGTCTGAGTGAGGCAGCAGTGGGTGGTACAGTTCAAAACAATATAGAGCAATACAATGGTTGAGCGAAAGATGGCGGGATAATACAACGCGTACAAAGAAAAAAAATTATACATTTACAACAATATGAAACACTTCGTTGTGTTACAGGATGCATTCAAAAAAGAAAACAAGGTAGAACACACAACCAGACTTGCAGGTATCCCAGGTACGGATTGTTCGATGGGGAAATGAGGGTTTAAACACATTTGTTTCATATGAATATTGCTACGGTCCCTCACCGACCTCATAAGGGGTTGTCCCGTCGCCCGGACGACGAGTCCTAGGGAGGAATTGTGGGCAGTCTCATTACCAGGAAGGAAGGAATGTGCTAGAGTCCAGATTAGCTGTATCAATTTGAGTTCTATAGGGGATATCCTGCCTTTGCTGTAATTGCTTATTGCGGTTTTCGAGTCGGTAATTATATGAAGAGCTGAGGTTGAGCTTATCGCGAGGGCGATCGCCGCCTTTCCCGCTTCCTCCGAGTCGTTGTTACCAAACCGGTTGGGCATGCCCACGAGACCCTCTTCAGCGGGATCTGCAAGCTCTTCACATGCGAGCAGTGGGAGGCCGCTATGCGCAGCTCGGACCCGTTAATCCAATTGCGGGCTATCAAGCGCGCAGCCCAGGTCGCCAGAGCTCAGGGGCTCCTGGCCACCTAGTGCGGAAGTTTCTGCCTGCCTAAATTCCTCAGTTAATAAAAGGTTATACACCTAAAAGGTTATACGCCTATGTTTCTCTAAAAAAATTAGTCATTCTCCTCACTAAGTCGTGTTCCTAACCTCCGCCAGAATGATTTTGTCCACGTTAGCCCAGCTGGCGGTACATCACGGCGGACATTTTGGAGACAAGCAGAGCGTCCTTTATGCATCGCTTCGCCAGAGGAGTCCTCCCAATTAAGGCTCCGTTGACACGGGCCAGCTTGCGACTAACTTGTGTATTTTGTGGCGGTGGAGAGGACACTGTGGAGATGTTTTAGCAACGTCTTCTTCATGAAGCGCTTATCCGTCGCGTAGCTGACCTCAAATCAAAGGTGTCAACCCAAACTTAATTTGCTCAAGACCTCGACCCAGCAGGTCGCCCGAATGATAGCACGGGTGACCAGCAAAAATATAGGGATGAAGGAACCCGACACACTCAAATTTGTCCGGAGCCTCGGTATTAGCAGAGTAGCGTATGCTCTGCCTACTTCAATATGACCAAAAGAGAGGAAGACAGAGCGGATGCCATCATCAAAATGGCGATCAAGACCGCACTCAAGCTCCCCAAGAACACACCAAACCACAAGCTAGCAGCTCTGGGTCTACACAATACAATACAAGAATTAGCAGAAGCCCAAACCAGGTCACAGCTAACCAGACTTCTACAAACGAGGACGGGAAGATGGTTGTTGGAAAGACTGGGATATAGCACAGACCTAAAGGCTTATAACAAGACAACAGAGGTATCGCGGGGAGTCAGAAAATGGTATCGAGTTCGGCCCATACCAAGAAACATGGACCCCTGCCTAAACCCGGGAAGGAGGCAGGCAAGGGCAGAGTATTATGAAAAAACAATCGGTCAACAAGACACGTCAAGGTTCACCGACGCAGCCTTATACGAAACCAACGCAAAGAGGGCGATAGCCACGGTCACAGACTGCGAAGGCCGGGAGGTAGTTAGCGCCTCGATCCAAAACTGTACGGTCACGGAGGCAGAGGAAGTGGCTATCGCACTGGCCATTAGGCAAGGAAGAGAAACCGGTAAGAGTCTGACAAGACTGTCGGACTTTCAATCCGCGTGCAGAAATTTTCAATGGAGTAAATTATCTAAGGTAGCGCAGCAAATCCTTACTTCCACAAGCGAGCCAACAAAACAATACATTCAAACACTAGTGTGGATTCCGGGGCATGCAGGGCTCACGGGGAATTTGTACGCAGACAGGGTAGCCCGAGGACATGCAACCTACCGTGCGCCCAACAGTCTCGAGGCAGAGGACCTGATTCCGCTTGACCCTGACTACACCACAATACTACACTACAGAGGCTTGCGTAAAGTATATCCGGAGCCGCATAAAAAGCTCAGCAACGAGGAAGCCATAGATCTGAGGCGGCTACAGACGGGCACCTTCATTAATATACGCATATTACACATGATGCATCCCACGACATTCAGAGACGAGAGCCCGTGGTGCGGGAAGACCCCTACTCTGTACCACATAACATGGGAATGCAGCTCACATCAACTACAAAAAATTGAAAACCCAAATGAAAGAGTGGGAGGCTTTGCTGGCCAGCTCTGACCCGGAGGCTCAGCTCTAGCGGGTCACAAGAGCTCGCAAACTGGCGAAAGCCAGTGGTATCCTGGACTGCATGGGGGCGCCAACCGCTCGTCAGCCTCGGCTGAAGAGGCGAAGAAAAAGATCCCCGAACAGTTAATAAAGTTCACTCACTCACTCCAGCTTCCGGGTATACCGTATCAGACTATGCGATACCTGAACCCGTTGCCAGGCGAAGCCGTTAACCAGTTCGTCCTCCTGCTCGTGGAGTGCACGTACCAAGTACGGCTGGCATGCTGCGCGGCCGCATACTGCAACAGGATTCCCGGCCTCCATGAAGTAAGCTTCTAAGGTGCGGAAGCAGGTCTCGTTCCATTTTAGTGGGACCGTCGCCTTCTCGGCGAGCGGAGGTTTTCGGAGATTTGGTGTGGGTCATGTGACTTGTTTTGGCTACCGGACGAACACTTTGTTTCAATATGATTTCATTACATGGAACGATCGTCCTTGGTGACACCTGTTGTGTGATCATGAAGGTTCAACACTTGTTAACTGAATGCCCGACGGCGCCGCAGGCCGTCTTTACGTTTTATGCAACCCATTCCTGTGGGGGCACCCCGCGGCGGCCCCCTTGTCCGGGTAGGGCCCTCACCTCGATCGCAAAACGCTCCCCAGACCCCACATGGCCTAAGGGAGGGGGGGTAGTGGTTGCCGGAGGTGTTGAACGGATGATGATGGGCTGTTGAGTTATGTGATACTATGGGGTGTCAAGTGTCAAGTCCTTTCGGGTGTCAAGTCCACCTTCCTATCTAACAACGGTAGAACGATAACATGGACAGTGGCTTTGCTCGGCTATACCAGGATATACGTAGTGACAGGTACGTTTGCCTGGCTGAGCTTGTTGTGGTCTTTGTTGAGGAGCCAAGTGCCAGGCGACCACCTCAGGACAAGATTTAATCTTCTTTTGTCTATACCGCTGTTGAGCAGCGGCTGCACTCTCTTTCTCTGCATCCATGTCGAACGTTGTGATACAGCCGTTGATTTCGTATCCGCCTTCCGTACACAACGATGCGCGTGCAACGCACGGTTCGGGTGAGAAAGCGGCATGCGGCGCAGTTATGGGGTTGCTCTGGTGGCCACGGTATCTGCGTATGCGTACAGGTACTCATCCGCGTGACGTCACGCGTGGCTCCGAGGGGCTCTAGCCGCTGCGACGGCGAAGCGCACATGCACCTGCTGCTCCTCTTCGGTTGCCATGATAACGGCGCATGCGCACAACTGGCCTCTCCCAGCCATTTCGAAATGTTGGATCGGTAGCCCAGTGTAGCACTCGCTACAAAAGTATGAGTCCAGCACAACCTGCAGTGCAAAATGGCGAATGCCTGAGCGTTGCACCTGCGCATGCCACATCGTACGCGCCTTGTAGAACACAACCAGTGTTCTGTGGAACGCATCAAAGTTCACCGGCGTTCTATAACTGGTTTACAGGAAAAGAAATTCGCAGTTCCTGTCACTCGCGGAATCCGGCTACTATCATCCTACCGCGAAAGCGTCACCCCTCTCCACAGCTGTTAACAACTCATCCATGCCCCACAGACTTGATCGTCCTACAGGACACACAAGTAGCCCTAAATATACCAGGCTATATCGCATATTACGCCCCAAATAGGCAGAAATCAGCAGTCACCACCTACGTTAAACGTGCACTCCGACCGTATCCGAGACTACACATATAGCTTGGCACAGGTCACCGTCGAAGTCCTGCCCGATGATATCAACGACTCTCTCGTTGTAACCAACATATATAATCTACCCAGCCGCCGCGCGACAGTCTGCGCTAACCTCATACAAATCATCATGCAAGACGCGAAAAATACGCCTTTAATGATCAGAAGAGACTTTAATTGCGCCCACACAGACTGGGGCTACAACCGCACCCATAGTAGAGGACAAGCACTCTACAACCAGATACAGCAGTCACAGCTGACTACCTTCAACGATTTCGACCTGCCTACGCGACAGGGCGAGGTCGGCCAAATGAACACTAGTCCAGACCTAACGCTGGGAAACATTTCGGGCACCTGAAATGGGAACGAACACCAAACACCATAGGCAGTGATCACTACATCACGGCGCTCAACGTCGCAGGACCCAAAGGCGGGAAGCCTACATATAAAAATTGCGTTACAAACCGGGAGAAACTTAGAGAGCACCGTCAGTATCAATCCGCAGAGCCAGGGGAAACACTACAGGACTGGGTCCAACGCCTTTTCCACAATAAAGACTCCCACACACAACATTACACAACACAGAAAGACGTCCCCACGCTCAACACGAATATGGCTCATTTAATACGAGCCCACGCTAGCTTAACCAAGCATCTCACCAGTCAGGAACACAATAAGAAACTTCAGCGTAAAGTACGAGATCTTACCGTACAGACTGAGGAACATGGCAACCAGTTCTGCCGGCAAAACTGGACTCAAATATGTGAAGGGTTGCCAGGAAATCTTACTACCGCCCGCGCATGGCAACTGCTCAAGCGCCTTCTATATCCTACCCAGAGCAAGATAATGAAACGTAACACTATCGCACGCATCGCATGATAGCGTCAGTTGCTTATGCGCCAAAAAACCCAACACAACACAACTATCGCACGCCTAACTCACCAGCACAAATATGACACGCAGTCACTGTTGACGCAACTCAAACATAAATACACCACCCCAGGACAGCCGCAACGGCAACAACCTATGCTGGCACAACTAATACTCAGCTAGACGCGAAGATCACGCTCGCCGAAGTACGAACAGCCCTCCAGAAACTTCGAAACACCCCACCAGAGGAAGACCGAGTCACCAACGCCTTACTCCGCAATCTCGACGACAGATCCCTTCATACACTCACAGACCTATTCGACCATCACTGGGAAGCCGGTACACTCCCAAATGCATGGATGCATGGGAAGATAATCCTTATACTGAAACCGAACAAGTCAATCACTCCTACGAACATGCGCCCCATATCGCTCATCTCTTGCATCGGAAACCTCTTTGAACACGTCGTGTTAGCACGTCTTGCAGCATACATGGACGAAACCTTACGGTACCCACATACTATGCTAGGCTTTCGATCTCGGCACTCCGCTCAGGATGCCTTACTACAGATAACTACTGACGTACTCGCGACCCGAGTGCGCCAGCACGGATGAAGGTTATTCTAGCCGTTGATCTCAGAAAAGTTTTTTGATAACGTCAAACACACGGCTATTCTACAAGCATTGACGGAACTCAACGTAGGTACCAAGGTACACGGATACGTAAAGGCCTTTTAACAAAAAACCGAACAGCCACGCTGCACATCGACAACATCCACACACAACCCTACACGCTGGCCAGCATAGGAAAACCACTAGGCTCTGTCCTATCTCCCTTCCTTTTGAATATAACGCTTATTCCCCTCGCTCATAGATTACCAGCTATCCCCTACCTTCGGCACACGCTATATGCTGACAATATTACTCTCAGGACAACACATGGGTCCGACGGGCAAATCAAAAATACCCTACAAATCGCAGCGGACACCATAGCTACTCTTACACATGCCCTAGGTCTCAAATGTGCTCCAGAGAAATCGGAGCTCATAATCCTACCGCCGAAAGATGGGATCTACCACACGAATATTGAGACACACATTCAGGGTAGACTCGTCCCTCGTGTGAACACGCTACGTATACTTGGCACGTATCTGCAGAACGACAGAAAGAACAGACACACTAAAAAGGCTGAAAAAGAAACCCTCGCCGCAATCACGAAACTAATAAGACGAGTCACGGAGAAGGCGCACAGACTCCGAGAAGCTGATACTCTTCCCATAATCCACGCCTGCACAGTTAGTCGTATCCTCTGTGCGACCCCTCATCTTAGACTTGCCGCAGGCGAAACTCAGCAGCTAGACGCCATAATTCGGCAGCGACAAGAACGGCTCTGAATCTACCACGAAACACAAGAAACGAGAAACTGCTTTCACTGGGGCTGCATAATAGAATACGCGATTTAAGTGAAGCACACCTTCAATCTCAATGCATACGTCTTGCTGCCACACCCACAGGAAGACAAATATTGCACAAACGTAACATCCGGATCCCTGCCAATGACCAAAAACTAATCGCGCTTCCTTCCCACATAAGGGAATATCTCTATGTCAAACCGCTTCCTCGAAACATGCACCCTTTGCGGGATCAAGGCCACAAGACTGCACGGTCGAAAACACTGCATAAGTGGTACGGGGACGCCCCAGATGCGGTCTGGGTAGGTGCTGCTGTAGACGACCGGGTAGCTACGGCCGTAGTACACCAACCAAATACCGACCCCCTTATTTTCGAACTGCCACCAGGCACCACAGCAGAAGAGGCTGAAGAGACGGTCATCGGGCCCTGACAAAAATTAGTGCCAACTATATCATCAGCGACTCCAAAACTGCAGAATTAAATTACGCTAGAGGCAGGGTACACCTCCATGCCAAATGTCTGCTAGCTGCACCACCCCCCCCCTACCCCCGACGCGTTGAGCTCATCTGGGTGCCTGCGCACTCGGTAGTTAAAGGCAACGAGGCCACCGACTCCGTAGTCCGAGGGTCGAGAAACCGGGCACAGGGGGCACTCGGGGGGGGGGGGGATTTTTTGATGAGGCGCATGCATACTTTCACTGTCTGTTACGTATAAGGTATTTACTAAGGTAATCGCTAATAGAATCAGGGCAGCCTTAGACTGCAATCAAGCAAAGGATCAAGCAGGGTTTCGGAAACGGTACTCTACTATCGATCATATCCATACCATCAATCAGGTGATAGAAAAATGCTCGGAATATAACCAGCCCTTATACATAGCATTCATTGATTACGAAAAAGCATTTGACTCAGTTGAAACCTCGGCGGTGATGCAGGCATTGCGAAATAAGGGGGTAGACGAGCCATACGTGAAAGTGCTGGAAGATATATATAGCGGCTGCACAGCAACCATAGTTCTGCATAAAGAAAGTAACAAAATTCCTATAAAAGGAGGTGTTAGGCAAGGAGACACAATCTCCCCAGTACTATTCACAACTTGTTTAGAGGAAGTATTCAGAGACTTGGAATGGGAGCAGTTAGGGATAAGGGTAGATGGAGAATACCTCAGTAATCTGCGATTTGCTGATGACATTGCCTTGCCAAGCAACTCGGGGGATGAACTGCAAATAATGATTGATGACCTAGACAGGAAAAGTAGAAAGGTAGGCTTGAAAATCAATATGCAGAAGACTAAGGTAATGTTCAACAGCCTCGGGAAGGAACAGCAGTTTACATTAGGTAGCGAAATACTGGAAGTAGTAGGCGAATATGTCTACTTAGGACAGGTAGTAACCGCAGACCCGGACCACGAAAAGGAAATAATAAGAAGAATATGATTGGGATGGAGCGCATTTGGCAAGCACTCGCAGATTATGACTAGCAGCTTACCGGTATCGCTCAAGAGGAAAGTATACAACAGTTGCATCTTGCCTGTACTCACCTATGGGGCTGAAACGTGGAGGCTAACCAAGAGAGTTCTGCGTAAGTTGAGGACAACCCAGAAGGCTATAGAACGAAAAATGGTGGGGGTAACATTAAGAGATAGGAAGCGTGCAGAGTGGGTCAGAGAAATAACTCAAGTTACCGACATTCTAGTAGAAATTAAGAAGAAGAAATGGACATGGGCAGGACATGTAGTGCGAAGAGAGGATAACCGATGGTCGCTGAGGGTAACAAACTGGATTCCAAGGGAAGGAAAGCGTAGCAGGGGGCGGCAGAAAGTTAGGTGGGCGGATGAGATTAAGAAGTTCGCAGGGGTCAAGTGGATGCAGCTAGCACAGAACCGGGTTAAGTGGAGAAATATGGGAGAGGCCTTCGTCCTGCGGTGGGTATAATCAGGCTGATGATGATGATGATGCATACCTTCCCTCAGCTCACCGTACACTTCCGCTCTGAAAGGCAACATTACCCACCACTACACTGCTCCCTTACCACCAGGGAACAGCATCTCTAGCGACAATTGCAAACTAAGACCCTCGCCACTCCCTCCCTATTACCTCACTACCAATCAAACCCGCTAACCTGCCTCCTCTGCCAAGCTCCTAAAGCGACACTGACCCATAACCTACTAACCTGCCCGGCGCCTTCTGCCCTCGGCGGATCGGTGTTGCTCCCGACATGGGAAGACTGGGAGACCACACTGCGCTCCAAGGACCCAGCGAAGCAAAAGATCGCAGTTCGCCGGGCTGCCGACGTCATGGACAGATTGAACATGAACGTTTGAGTGCGGTGGGGCCGTGCGGGGAACCAGAGTGCCAGAGGGCCCAATACCCTTGCGTCAATAAATGTTTTGACCTCCTCCTCAATGTAGACAAGTAGAGTTATGACGGGCGTTTCATGATCCCAGGCGCGGTGCAGTTGGTTAAAGCTCTCGGCTGGAGATCAGAGGGATAGAGGTTTGATTCCCGGTGGAGGCAGGAGTTTTATTTTTCTGATGGCATCATCAGGCGCATGCGTACAACTGGCCTCTCCCGACCCCCGTGAAATGCTCAAAATGTAGAAATGCCCAGTGTAGCTCCCGCTACAGCATATTTTCTTCTTTTTCGGTCCTGAGAGGCTCCTCTATGGTATGTCGGAATACCAGCTTTTGATAAGCAAGAAGCACGCCTTATGATTGATCTAATGGTATAAGAACACGAGCAAACTTTCGTGAGCTAACTGTCTGTGACCATAACTAATAAGCTTTCTTCTGGCGGCTGTTAGCAGAATGAAACTCCCAAATCAAGGAGCTGATATTGTTGGCTTACCCTGTGCTGCAGTGCTGTCACCGTGCGTGGAACAGATATCGCAAGTGCATCCATACTGCCATCGTGTTTAGTTTTAAGCAGAGCGAGAGGGTGATTTCACTCAAACAACAAGGCTTAAAAAGGAGGTGCAGGGCGTTACGGTTTCACGCTAATATAAATCTGAGGTGAGTATATATAACATATGCTAAGACTGTTGTCACATGGTTTTTTATTCTTATGTCGTGCGCTTAATTTTCAGTGTTCACCACACGCACGAAGGTTTTGCTGCTAGGAAAGAAGCATGTCAGTCCTGGTTACACATGTCTTTCTTGCGTTTCAAAATGTATCTTGCGTGTATGTTGCCACGTGGTGGTGCCAATATCGTGGGCACAAAAGGAGAGACAAGCGAGGTTGCTTTGAAATCGACTCTTTGTTGAGCTGACTGGCGTCTGCAAAAGAACTGAGCAAATCGGTGGGGGCTAAGCAGGAACGCGCTAGCTGGGCGTCGAACTAAGGCTTGAGCGCTGCGTTCGGCAACGTTCAATTTCAAGTCGGCCAAACACATCTAGATGAAGTCGCATAATATAATTAGAACACACTGGAACATTGTGGAAACAGAGGAGAGTAGCCGGAACCATTCAAGATACACGTGGGCGCGTTTTTCGCGACAACGAGAACGATAAAGCCGCGTCTCGGAGATAACGGGCTTTAAATAAACAACACATGAGTAATCTGTGTGGTACCCGCCGATTAGACTGCGCGCAAGATGTTGCGAGCAGCAAGAAACATTGCACTGGTTAGCGGCAATAGTTTATAGGGTTATTTATTTTCTTAACAGTAATGCAAATCTGTAGCCATTCCTCAATTCGTGTGTGCGGGTGCGAGTATAGAGGCGATGCGAATTAACCATAGTTTTTATTTTATGTTATCTGTCAGATAAATCTTTTGTTGGTAGAAAAGCAGGTGTAGTAATTAACAGTCTTGGATATGTCATTTCTCAAGTATCCAATTGTGCACTGGAAACACAAACGTTTACCCAGATGGCAGAAATATTCTAATTTACTGCGCAATCATGAATGACGTTTTGCTGCACTTTTCACAGTCGAAAAGAAAGGACCTATTTGTGCACACTATTCCATTGATGTGTTTTCCAACCCAGAAAATTATATTTCTTACGTGAAAAGTAGGCATATTTCCAGGCTGCTTAAACTAGCGCAAAGTTATCTAGCCAGTAGATTCAAATATTTTTGTAATCAGCGAACGATTACAGAATATAACAATAACGAAGTCATAAACAAGAAATATTGTGTCTGATATGCATATTGTATTAACACAGTGTCACACAAACTTAACAGTTATGTGATGACCTTTTGCATGCCTAGTTAAAATGCCTCCCAAACTGCGCAACAGAAAATGCACAGTCAAGTATCATCACACTTACTGGGGTTTTGGTTCCACAGGTACATCGGAAGGGTTCTGCTCGCCTAAAATAAGCACGAGAAGTAGAAATAGTTTTTAAAATCAAAAGGAAGAAATGAGCAAGTTGCAAAAAAATGCTTCTAGAGTTTTTTAGCCAGAGCGCATTGCTTACATACCTAAATTCTCTCGTGGCGCAATGCCAACTCGAGGAAAAAAGTTATCGATCACTATCCGAATTTCAGCACACTATCTTGGACAAGTGGGAAAATAGTTCATATTGAGGACCCGAAAAATTATGCAGGATGCCCAGTGTTTGTGTAAACTCGGTATCCTCTCCGAACTCTGGCTATGCCTTGGCGTGATGATCAAATGCTATAGAAATATGACAATCCTCGAACGCCTTCCAGTTTTATTGATTTATCTAGAGTCTGCTTAGGGTTATCACTGCGTGGGCATCGTTTCATAGGCTTCTTGGGCAGAGGACAAAGTACGACTAACGCGGTCACATGATTTAATGCATTCTTTCAGTATTTTTTCTTACACCGGCTGTATTACTTGTGCAAGTAAGTTGTATAAAATACACATATGACGCCGAAGAAATACAAGCTTTCAGCAACTTTATTTATGAGCACTTGGACAGATGCGTGCACAAAAAAAAAACAAGCTGGAAGATGTCGCCAGTGCGACAATACTGGGCAAAATGGACTATTTCTTATTCTTTTGGAATATAGCAGAACCAACCAAGGATATTAAAACTAGCACCGTAATATTCCGAGCAAGAGAAATTTTGAAAAAAAAGCAAGAAATCATGAGGCCGGCCACATCATAGTGCCCGACTTAAGCTTGGAAAAGTGGAAAATGGCTATTAAACTTCACCGCCTAAACAAAATCAGCAAATTCCTAGAAGTATCCGCTAAATGTCAAGAAGCGGTCGAAGTATCAAAACAATATGAGAACCAAATGATCTGTGGTGTGCGCGTGTCGGTGTGCCAAGCTTTTCTCAGATACCTTCTGATTGATCTCAGATCTCAGACCGCGGAACAAGAATCAACCTGTTATGGGGTTGTTAGGGGCCGAGCCCGAAGACGTCTATGCCCGGGTCACCAACGTGCCCTGAGAAGGCGCGGGATGAGGCGCCCAGGAAGGAGACCGTACACATTGCTAGCGGGAGACAAACTGGCCCTCCTCGCTGTACGCGGGGAAAGCGTTTATTAACTCTTTCGCTTTCCGCTTCTTCCCCCACGCAGACCGGTTCGGCTGCCGCAGAGAAGACGCTTTGGCGGGGACACATGGGAGGAATCGTCACACAACCACTGGCCCAATTCCCGACTGTCGAATGCCAATATCCGCTTGAGCGAACGCCGCAAAGGCTCGAATGTCGCCAGTGGCTGGCTGTGCAAATTTATTCAGTTACAAGCACCAGATATCTATACGGTAAAATGGTTGAGCCGAGAGACGTCAGGCTCTGCAGTACGACATTGGCCATACCAAGTTTTGTGTGTTTTTCTGTGCAGAATGACGGTCTTGATCATGCGCCGTGGAACCGTCTGTGCCGCAGGTCGTATGGAAAACAATAATGCTTACTTCTATATAAACCCAGAACCCATTTATAAGCATGCAGATTTCGTGGGTTTCGCAGTGTATGTAGCAGGATTGATTATTCCTTCTGCATAAATGAGTTTAGGAAAACGGGATCGGAAGCAGGTACCTTCAAATGGAGAGGGAATGAAGACGCGTAATAAATGGTAGACAGGATTTCTTGTCTCGGATTACATGGCAATATTTGTTGCTTGGCATTAGATGGCTATAGGGCAGCATTTCTACACGCGAACTATAACATGTATTTATTTTATCTATTTATTTACAATAATACCATCTCGCATGCGCAACATAGCAGCAAGTTTCATGAGTGTTCCGCGGGTGCATCTGAAAAGGTTTTTGTTCTTCGCCCTCACATGAATGAACTACTTGTACATACTTCCCTGAATGTGTGCTTAGCCAAACGTTATAAAAAAAAAAACGAACTGTCCAGCTCTCCGCTTATTCAGACGCTCATAAGTGTACTGAGTGTGGAGGCCGAAGACAGCTGCTGTTTACGGGGATGGCACTTACTTTCAAGCCAGCCAGGCATACTATGCCAGCGTGCATCTAAGGTTTCCCACCGCTGTGCAGCGCTTTCACATGTGCAAGGAGCTGTTCCAGAGAGAGAGAAAACACTTTATTTCAAAAAAGAAAAAGAAAAAAAAAGGAAAAAAGGGGGGCAGTGAGTGGGCTCTTGATTTCAAGACCCCACTGGCCCGGCCTGCCGCTCTTGCCTGAGTTACCAGCCTACGCTCGGTCGCTAGATTAGAGAATAGCAGAGTGGCCTCCCACTGCGCCTCCGAATGGCGTATGTTTATGTCTGCAGGTTTGAGACCCGTGCACACCCATTTGACGTGGTAGGTGGTGGGCTGATCGTTGCACCAAGGACATATCTCTGTGTAGTGTTCTGGGAAAATGATGCTGTATAGATCTAGGTTGGGGAAAGTGTTGGTTTGAGCTGTGTCCATTCCCGCGTTTCCTGTGCATTTAGACCCGTGTGGAGGGGGATAAATCCGACGTTGTTCTCGTAGGTACTTAAGTCGCGCGCCGTACGCCGCGGGGACAGGAATGGTAGTGGTGAGATCAGGGATGGTGGCCGCTCGGTTTGTGTGACCTCGAGCTAGTCTGTCCGCAACCTCATTACCTTCCAACCCGGAGTGCCTCGAGACCCAAGTGATCTTATGTATGAGCAGTGAATTTGTAGCCAATGGATTAGTTGTGAAGTGAGCTAATTGTGTAGGTCTTCTGCCTGCAAGAAGGAGCCGACACGCCGCTTGTGAGTCAGTGATTACGTGAAGTTCTTCGTTGGTCGCATCTCCGTAGGTAATGGCCACCACGATCGCCGCCACTTCCGCTTCTGTTATAGTACAATGCTAGATGGACATGCTGGGGACTTCTGTGTAAGAAGAGCCCATTTCCACGGGTGCTGCTACGGTCGATGTATGCTCGTATAAGCGGCATACACATAGACAGTTTTCGGACTGCGTTCTACTGCGCGCTTAAGGTAATTCACTCGGGCGTTTCTTCTGCCTTCGGTGTGGACTGGATACATGTTATTTGGGAGCGGGGCCATATATACTCTTGCCCGGTACGAAACAGGAATGTTAGTTGTTGACTGGATGGCTTGTAGGTCTGAAGCATAGCCAACGCGCTCGAGAATGAGCCGGCCTGTCTCAGTTGACAGAAGGCGTTCCCTCTGGGACAAGAGGACAGCCTCTTGAATCACTTCAAATGTGTTCTGCAGTCCAAGAGCTTTTAATTTGACGTTAGATGTGCATGGTGGGAGGCCTAAGGAGCTCTTGTAAGCTGCACATATAATTGCATTTACTTTGTTTAGATCTCTTCGGAGCAGGGTGAGGTAAAGTAGTCCATAGGAGAGGCGACTGATGACAAGCGCCTGCACCAGACAGATCGTGTCTTCTTCTCGCATGCTTTTACTGTTTGTGGCCACCCGGCGGATCATTTTTAAGATCTGCTGTGTTCTAGTCTTGAGGAGGTGGCGCACGTGGTCTACTTTCCTATCGATTTGGAGACCCAGGCTCCGGATGAATTGCTTCCCGGATTGGGACTCCATGCAGGAGGACGCTAAGATTGCCTGGTGATGTATAGTGGCATCCATGTATGCGGATGATTTCGGATTTCTCGGCGGAGCATCGGAGTCCGCATCGAAAGGCTTCTGTTTCCAGCAGGTTGCTGCTGCCTAAAGTGTTTCTTCCTTCTGATCGTAATGTCATCAGCATACAGGATATATCCGATGTTCGGGACCTGATGCAGAGCGCTTGCGGCTCTAATCATGGCGATGCTGAAGTGGAGCGGGGAGATGACCGATCCTTATTGCGTGCCCTTGATTGGCATGTCTTGAAGATCCGATCTCATGTCACCCATTCGTATCGTTGCCGTTCGATTGGGGAAAAAGTTCTTGACGTATCGGAAGGTGTGTTCGCCGCAGTTTGGGTTGTTGAGCTCGGAGAGGAGTGCCTTGTGAGACGTGAGACGCGTCATCAAACGCGCCTTTGAGGTCTAGCGCCATAATGAGGTGTTCGCCTCCTCTCAGAATCTTGAAAAGTACCTCCTCCTTGAGGAGAAGGAAAGCGTCTTGAGTTGACTGGCCCGATCTGAAGCCGATCATGGAGGGATGGAAGAGGCCGTTCTCTCCTATGTAGTGTTGAAGTCGCGTCTGGATGACTCACTTGTACAGCTTGCCCAGGCACGATGTGAGTGAATATGGGTCGTAGCGTTTTGACCGCCGGCTTCTTGCCCGGTATCGGAATTACGATTATCACCGAGCGTTTCCACTCAAAGGGAATTTCTTTCTTCTCCCATAGCGAGTCATTCAGATTCTTGGCGAGGCCGCTGATCCTTGCCTTGCTGAAGTTGCGGATCATGACGTTTCTGATCTTGTCCGCTCCCCCCGCGGTGCTGCGGGTGCATGATCGAACTTGTGGGCGATTTATCTGCCCGAGGGATGCGCTTGACAAACACACAGTGGGCCGTATGACAAACATCTTTAATCTCACAGGGATCGTCGAAGTCGGTGCTAGGTCGTTGTCCGGGTGGCTGCGGGTCGTTTCCGCGGAGAGCGCCAGGAGCGAGGCAGGAACGAGGAGGCAGGGTTGGTTGGTGGACCAAGAGAGAGCGACGGCGGCGCGAGGCTTCCTTTATAGCCCCCTCGCGCGGGACCGGTTATCCCCGAATGAGCGGGGAGAGGGAAACAGGCACCGCGCGGGGGGCATTGGGATAGTGGCGCGGCCTTCGAATGCGCGGCGCGCACGGGCCTTACGGATGCGTGGTGCAGGGCCCCACATCTCCCCCCCCTCCCCTCAGCGTCCGACCCGGGCTACGCCAACAGCAGGACCATATCCATGTCCGAGCCCGGGTCGGCGTAAAATATGGAGGCTTGTCGCCTGGCTCTGGCGGGATGCCTTCTCAGCTGGTTCGTGTGACGGGAGAAGCAGCAGGCATGGCGGGACTGTTCCGACTGGTCCCTCTCCGGCAGCGGCCACATCCTCGGGGTCACAGCGCAGCTGGGCTCGGCCACGGATACGCCTGGCAGTGGCCCTGAGCTGCTGCTCTACATCGTTGACCCCTTTCCACGTGGCGCCGTGCTGGATGCACATTGCAGCAGGCGTTTCCGCCCCGGGCACACGTGGCTTCCTGAGGCCCGTACTCCAGGCCTGGGCAGCGGGCTCCAATCCAGACTCGTTGAAGACAGCCAGCATGGCCGCGCTGGTCATAATGATGGGCCACAAACCACTACAAACTAGGGGGGTACCCCCTGTTTAAGTGGCCCCTCCTTGAACCATGCGCTGGGTGCGGTTTGCCGCCCCAGCGACGGTGATTCATCTGGCTGCTGCAAAATCTTATCAGAATGCATTCTGAAAGAAGCAAAGACGTTAGACAAAGTAGTGCACTACCTTGGCCTTAGGTTATAGCGTCGGTTGCGAACCGGGTTGCTACCTGTACGCCTTACTTTAGGGGAGATCGCTGCATCACTTTGAGCTTCCCCCACTTCGCAGTTATCGTCCTTGCGAAGGATGGTAAGCTTTCAAGTCTGCGACGTGCACCGGACCAGCGGTTTCACCGCTCGCCAACAACCGCAGCTGGCAGGTGAGTGGCGTAGTCCGTGCCGTAACTTCGAAAGGTCCAACCCACTTGTGCGCTAGCGACGCGGCGAAACCACACGCTGCGTTACTAAGCGGGTGCGTTCTTTTCAGTACCAAGTCGCCCGTGTTGAAAACGACGTGACGACGACCTTTGTTCTACTGATCCGCTTGCTCCATGCGCGCGACATCGAGGTTTTCACGAGCCGCGCGCTGCGCTGCCTCAAGGCGCTCGCGGAGCTTTGCCGCGTACTGCGTAAGCGGAGGGGGCGCGGGCCCCGCCGCGTCAAGTAGGGCGTTCTCTAGCGGAAAAGCGATCTCCTTCCCAAAATTCAAGTAAGCAGGTGTCATACCCACCGACCTGTTCACGGTTGTGCTAGTGGCGAAAGCCAGTTCGGACAGCCGTGCGTCCCAATCTCTGTGCTGCTCGGTCGTCGCGACCAGCATACTCTTAACATTCCGATCAACTCTCTCGGTTATGTTGCTCTGAGCGTGGTAGGGACTCGTTTTCCTGTGGCGGATTTGAAGCGCCCGATAGGAATCAACAAATACTTTGCTTGTGAAGTACGAGGCATTGTCTGTAATCAGGTCGGAAGGAAAACCGAAACGAGTAAATGTCTCCAACAGTTTCTCCCAAATCCGTTCTGACACAAGCTTCCTAAGGGGGAAAAACTCGACCCACTTGGAATAGTGGTCCGTTTTACCAGGATATATTGGTGTCCGCGCGCGAAGCGAGGGAGGGGTCCCATGATATCGCACGCGACCACTTGCCACGGATAGTTGCTAACTACCGGCTTCATCATGCCAGCGGATTTCCCCGCCCGAGGCTTGGCTACCTGGCAAACAGGACATGTACGGGCGTAACCCAGCACATCCTTTCTCATACCTGGCCAGGTCGCGACACGGCATAACTTATCGTAAGTCTTACTGCCGCTGCCATGGCCTGCCAGCGCTGAGTCATGGAAGTACTGGAGGAATCGTTTCCGCAACTTCCTCGGGACCACGACTCGGAAGGGGGATGCAATCGCCTCTTCCTCATCATGTTGGGGGATGTAGCGGAGCAGTAAGCCGTCATCGCCCAGCAGATACGCGTCGTACTTGCCCTCAGCGTTCCCGGTGCAAGCTGCACTACTCGCAAGCTCTGTGAGCACCCGCTGGCATAGACCGTCTGCTTTCTGGGCCTCAATTAGCTCTTCTCTACTGACCGCTACTCCCCATGACAGATTTCTCTCTGCCTCGCTTCTTGGCAGGCGAGTAGTTGCCGCCACCAGCTGCTGCGCCTTCTCTCTCTCGCAGCACCGCGCGGCAACTCTATCCGCCTCCTTTCTCTCTTTAACTACGCAGGGCGCGACACTCGCGTCCGCCCTCTGCTCCTCTCCACTAGCGGCGACGCCGCTTTCAGCAAAGCTGGTCTGCGCCTCTCCTGCGCTTCTGCCAGCCTTCAACGGTGCGCGCGATAACGCATCGGCCACCTTATTCATGCTGCCCCGGCGGTACTCAATGGCGTATGCGTAACGTTGCAACGTCAGCGCCCATCGCGCGAGTCTGCCTGCGGGGTTTTTCAGCCTCTTTAACCACGAAAGTGCCTGGTGATCGGTCTGCACGGTGAAAACCGCTCCGTCTAGGTACATGTCGAACTTTGACAATGCGAAGATATCGCCAAGCATTCCTTTTCGGTCACGGAGTAATTCCGCTCCGCCGATGTGAGCGTGCGGCTAGCGAACGCGACAGGGCGCAGCTTGCCCTCGTGTTCCTGCAACAAAACAGCTCCTACACCGGCATCACTAGCATCTGTCTGCAAGACAAACGGCTTGTTCAGGTCGGGGAGGCGCAAACTAGCGGTGTTCGCTATCGCGCGAGCCAAGGCAACAAAAGCGTCGTTCTGTTCCTTGCCCCAGACCCACTTCGAGCCTTTCCGCAACAACTGGTTCAACGGCCTATCGAGCTCTGAACAACTAGGGATGAATTGTCTGTAGAAGGCAATCATTCCCAAAAGCCTCTGGAAGCTTTTCACGTCCGTCGGGCAGGGGTAGTTCAGAATTGCCTGCAGTTTGTCATCGTTCGGTCTCAAAGTGCCATCATCAACCACAAATCCCAAGAGGTTCACTCTCTCTGATGCCAACTGCACTTTCTTTGGGTTGATCGTTATACCCGCACGTCTCATTCTTTCAAGAACGGAATTCAGGTGAATGAGATTCTCTTCGAACGACTGTGAGAATATCACGACGTCGTCGATGTACGCCATCGCGTAATTGAACCTTGCATCGCCCAGCACGATGTCCATCAATCGCATGAACGTGCTCGGTGCATTAGACAATCCAAACGGGAGTCGAGTAAATTCGAAGAGCCCGCGGTGACAGATGAATGCGGTTTTCTGAATGTCACCTTCCGCCACCTCAACCTGCAGGTACCCTCTGCTTGCATCCAGGGCTGTGAAGAACCTTGCGTTTCCTAACGCGTACATCACAGCCTCGATCGACTGGAAAGGGTACGCAACCGTAGGCGTCAGTGAGTTGAGCTTTCGATAATCAACACACAACCTGACCGAACCATCTTTCTTTGGCGCTAGAACCACTGGGGACGCCCAGGGACTTTGTGAGGGTCTCACCGCGCCGGTATCTATCATCTTGTCAAGGGCGCTGTCGAGAAGCTGTCTCTTATGCGCGCTTAACGGCCGCGGGTTACATCTGAAAGGACGCACAGTGGGCCGTATGACAAACATCTTTAATTTCACAGGGATCATCGAAGTCGGTGCTAGGTCGTCGTCCGGGTGGCTGCGGGTCGTTTTCGTGGAGAGCGCCAGGAGCGAAGCAGGAACGAGGAGGCAGGGTTGTTTGGTGAACCAAGAGAGAGCGACGGCGGCGCGAGGCTTCCTTTATAGCCCCCTCGCGCGGGCAGGTTATCCCCGAACGAGCGGAGAGAGGGAAACAGGCACCGCGCAGGGGGCATTGGGATAGTGGCGCGGCCTTCGAATGCGCGGTGCGCACGGGCCTTACGGTTACGTGGTGCAGGGCCCCACAAACTGCAGCGTGCACCTCGATTTCAGAGATGGGAGCATCGAATGCCGGATTTTCCACGGCCTATTAGGTCAAAGAGCAGGGTGGAGTGGTGCTGGTGCCAATGTATTTGTCCTTTAGAGCCTGAAGCAGCGTGATGTCGTCGCCTGGAAAAGATGAGCAATACGCTTCAGGGTCTGTGTAGATGGGGATTTTGATTTAGAGGGGTCAATGAGGTGCCCCAAGATTGCCAAGGTACGGGAGGTTCCCAGCGTTCCTCGCAATGACTCGCAAAACTGTTGCTAATTTTATTGTGCTAGGTTGGTGGCGTATGTCGGGGCTTCCTCCGTGAGCTGCGCTATCTGCAGTCGGAGACGTCTTTTTAGGTCCTGTATTCTCCATCGCCTCACAAGGCGGCTGCGCTTTTGTCATAGCTTGAGAAGATGGTGGTCTGCCTCTGGGGCTTCCGGTGTGCGTTGTATTTTTATCGGTGGCTTTCTTGTGTGCTTATCTGATGTCTTCGCTCCAGTCCTGTATGGACTGAATTGGACCCGATGGGACGTATGCGTTGAGGAATTTGGGCCAGTCGGTGATGTGGGCAGCGCAGATCCCTTCAGATTTTGGTAGATGATATGGATGTGCTTAGTATGCAGTGGTCACTTTCCAGTGTTTCCTCTAGGTTCGCCCATGTTCAGCAACGTTCTTGATCAGGGAGAGGTCTGGACAGGAGTCACGGGTGACGCTGTTGCCTTCCCTGGTCGGATATAGAGGGTTGGTGAGCAGTTCCAAGCCGAGGGCTTCTATTGCCCGTGCGACCGTCACTCCTCTGGCGGAGCTTGACTGGTACTGCCAGTCCCGGTGGGGCGCGTTGAAGCCTCCGACCACGATAACCTGATTTGCTTGCGCCAGTCGGGTGGCTTCGGAAAGAAGGTTGGTGAAGTCGGCCTTTGCGGGTCGTGGCGGCTTTTACGTGTTGATGAGAAATGTGCTCTTTCGGCCCCGTTTGTTAGGCATTATTTCTATGGCTAAGTGCTCAACGTCCGGTTCGGATAGGGAGTGCTCGATTACAGTAATCGCGTTTGCGACGAGGATTGCAAGCGACGGCATGTGGGGTTGGCGGCACATGTAGTAACTGGCTAAGCTAGTAAGCTTTCCGCCCTTTGCGTGAAGGTAAACAAACCTCTGATCGCCCGTGGATGTGGGCTGACTCATTCGGAACAACTCGTCCCATGCAAAACCGACGTCGTCTACTCCCTGCCCGTATCCTGTGGGAAGAGATACATTGGCCAGACAGGCAGGTGTCTCAACATTAGGCTTCAAGAGCACAAGAAAAACGTAAACAGCATTGCAATTTCCGGGCACCTCGCCATGCACTGCAAAAAGTGTAAACATAACGATGATGATCCGGACAGAACCTGTTACCCACATTTCAATCGCTGCAGAATTCTTGCTAGAGGACGGGATAGGATATCCAGGGAAATCGCAGAAGCGTTCGAAATCCACAGCGCAAATGAGCAATGTGTGACTGCACCCTCCCTGTGCTTGTCGCAAAGAATTGGATTTTCTCAGAGGCAGGCTAAATGTTTAACTTTTCTCTTGAATGCCCCTCTCCGTTACTTTTGTTAATCACCTTGTGCCACGATTTCAGACCCGTGTTTTTTTTACCGTTATATGTTAATGCTTTTACTTGCCTTTTTGGCTATGTATATACCTGTTTTGCCGGTTTTACTTTCCGTCCCGGCCTCCTACACCTTGGTTTTTATCGCTTTTAGTCTTTTCGGTTTTTCACCTTTTTATCGTTTTTTACTTTTCGACGTGACTACACTGTTTCGGTGATTGTGCAGGATCGCATTTGGCCACACCTCTCTCTTTGTACCTTATATATGTGTCCTGCTTCGGAATAAAATTTCAGTTGTTAGTCAGCGCCTGTGTATTTGTCTCCCTTCCTTCGTGTTTTGTACCGTTCCTTGCGCTGTTTTATTTCATTATGCAGTACCAATAAGCCCGGCATCTTGCACTCCTGGCAACAGTTGCCCACTGCATGAGTTCTTTGTTAAAAGATACCAGCTGTTTCTACGGTGGCCTCAAAAAATAAAAGCGCCTCTCACTTGTCGTAGCTAGACAGCGTCCTTGGGCTGCAGCTTGGGGGGTTGGACCGCACGTGTTGCTATAAGGACGCGGTCGTATAGGCGCAATATCATAATTGGCACACAAAGAGATAACCCCTTTAGCCGACTTAGTCCCCAAACCAATTTAAGCGTTTTCAATCAGTCAATTGATACCATACAAAGCCTTTCGCCCACCACAACCTGGGACAGACGCCGGGGAAATAATTTTAGTTTGGAATCTCTACATTTGAATTCCAACATCTCCATTCCGCCAGTATGCTGCAAGTTCCATCCAGCGATCTGACCAAAAAGGTTCCAATGCATAACGATACCACACCAATTGAATGTATTCAACCTCATGGGGACCGCAGGCGTCGCCATGCCCGAGTTTGCGACCAATTTAGTTCTATTTCTCATTTTAACGATAGCCTTCTCCAACAAAACACACATAATGTAGCACGTCCATTGTCTAGCCTAAGTATTCTCCTAACTATACGTCCGTAAGGACTTTGTGACAGGTCTCTGCTTACTCATTTCTCGTCGTGTTCTATGCTTTTTTTGTAGTCGGCGAGCAGAGATCAGACTTGATAATTTTTTTTAGCAACAAGCACAGCTCGAATTTTCACGTCTTTACAGAGCAATTAGTTGGTTGTAATTTCGCCCTCCCCCCAAAACGCACAAACACACGCCTCAGCTGAAACCATCCGAGCCCTGCACCCCATAATGACGCCATTCAAAAAGCCAACTGTAGTCGCTACTCCAGAAATATATATCAAATTTCCACTGCATATAGAATAAAAATACTTAAAGACTGATGTAAGAGAGATGCATGACCTGTGGAAAGGAGAAAACAGAAAATCCCAGACGCCGTGTGCCGAAGACAATAAAGAAGTGAAGACGACGAAATGGACGACATTCGAGCGGTCACTGTGAACGCTGTTCTTCATAGCTGCTGCATAGAATAAATATATTGCTGAGCGAACCATCTAAACCACTTCATTACAATTGGTGGAGGTGTCATATATTCCCAACCTGGAGCTCCGCAGTCGCACCTTGCCCGGCTCTAGCATCCTGACAGACGCCACGACCCAGCCTGTCCCGGTTGTTCCCAGCGCTATCATCTGTTCGCGACCACTGCAGCAGCGCGACCCACCCATATTCACCGGCACGGACGACACAGACGTCGACGACTGGCTGACTTCATACAAGCGTGTGAGTGCTTACAATAGGTGGGATGACCAGGTTAATCTCACCAACGTCATTTTATGTTTAAGTGATGTCGCCAGCTTGTGATTCGGAAACCATGAAGCCGATATTTTAATCTGGGCAGCACTCATAACTAGTCTCACGGAGCGTTTCGGCCGCGCCGCTGTTCGAAAGCTTCGCGCCGAACTACGGTTGGGTTCTCGCGTCCAACAGAAAGGCGAAAATTTCACAAGCTACATTGAGGATGTTGTTGACTTCTGTAAGCGTCTTGATCCATCTATGACTGAAGCACAGAAGATCAAGCGCGTCCTCAAAAGAATCGAATTGGACGCATTCCACATGTTCGTCGCCAAACCCCTTTAACCATTTCTGACATCTTTTCTTTGTGCCAGAGTTATGACGAGGTCCGCAAACAGCGTCTCATGACGCGCCGTGCCATTTCCTCGGATGAAACACTATGGGCACTAGATCTTCCCGGTGCTCCTAAGGATCAGCAGGTGTTTCGCCAGCAAATAAAACAGTTTGTGCGGGAAGAGGTAGCTCGACAGTTGTCCCTGGTAACCTGCCGGCCCGATTCTTCATCTCGCCTCCTCTACAGCGTGTCATCCAGGAACAAGTTGCGGAGATCCTGCAAAGTACCAACCCAACCCCTATGGTGACCGCTCCGCTGACGTACGCCGAAACGGTAAGCCGCCCACCGTCCGAACCGCCAACGTACGTGCCCCCATACCCCGCCTTCAATCGCCAGCCGCCCGTGCACCAGGGCAACCTACGCAGCCTGCTCGGCCTCACACCGGACCCCGCAATCCGAATCTGTGGCGCACACAAGATAACCGCCCGATATGCTACGTCTGCGGTGTAGCTGGCATGTGGCACGGTAGTGCCGTGCACGTGGATCCCGTTTTTATGACTACGGGCGCACTCCAGCCTACGACGTACATTTTTCCGAAGCTGAGTCCGGTCGTCCGCCTTCGCATCATTCTCCGACACGGTCCGATTCATATGCCCACCGATCGCCATCTCCCCGCCGTCGATCCTGCTCTCCCATGACCCGCCCATCACCACCCTTTCAACCGGAAAACTAAGCAACGTAGTTCCGGATGCAAGAACTGCGTCCTCAGTAACTGTGTCAAGCCCCGTAAACATTATAGAGGTTTTCGTCGAAGGCGTTGCTGTTGATGCGCTTGTTAACACTGGTGCTGCGGTGTCCGTGATTATTTGCAACCTCTGCCGCAAACCTAGAAAAGTGACAACGCCGATTCCTGATATTTTACTGCGAACCGCGAGCGCCGAAGATTCGACCACTGGCTACTGGCTACGTTATTGAATTCATCATTCTCGCTCACTCTTCTCATGAAATCAACCTCGGCTGGAACTTTTTGCCCAAGCATCCTGCCATCATTGCCTGCGCACGTGCTCACATTGATTTGTTGTCGCTTTGTGACACTTTCATAGACACAACCCCTGCTCCAGCTGCACCCGTCTTCGCTGCCGACTACATTGGTGTCCCTGCTTCCTCTTCTGTTCTTCTGCCTGTGAAATGTGACGCCATCAATGACGCTACAGTAATGTACACACCGTTCATCCATTGCGCTTATCGCAAATATTTACTGCTCCCGCATGCCGTGCAAAACATTTATGGTGGTATTAGCCTTCTGTACGTCGCCAACCCGTTGCCTTTTCCAACGACGTTACTTCGAGGAGACTCGCTTGGCACAGTCGATACCGTTGATCCCGCCTTCGCCTCTAGTGTTATTGGAGACCCTATAGTGCATCACATTACCGCCCTCAATCCTCCCACTGAACTTACCGACTCGACCTCATCTGATATTTTCGACGGTTCTGTCGATGCCTCTTTGCCGCCTACCCAGCGCGACGAGCTCGTCGCTTTGCTTCATCGATTCAGCGCCTCCTTTGACTCTTACCTAACTTAGTTGGGACGTACAACCGCGGTTCGCCATCATATTGACACCGGCCTCCACGCCCCACTGCACCAGCGCCACTACTGAGTCTCAGCCGCTGAACGCCACGTCATCGACGACCAAGTTAGTGACATGCTAGAGCTCTGAGTGATCCAGCCTTTTCCCAGCCTGTGGGCTTCACCCGTTGTTCTGGTAAAGAAAAAGGACGGCTCCATTCGGTTCAATGTCGACTACCGTCGGCTCAGCAAGATAACTCGGAAGGACGTTTATCCTCTCACACTCATCGACGACGCCCTTGACTGTTTGCAGGGAGCTGAATCGTTTTCTTCGCTGGACCTCCGCTCTGGTTATTGGCAGGTGCCAATTGCTGAAGCCGACCTCCAGAAAACCAAATTCATAACGCCAGACAGTCTATATGAATTTATTGTTATGCCTTTTGGTTTATGCAACGCTCTAGCCACATTTGAGCGCATGATGGACAACACCCTCTGCAGGCTGAAGTGGTAGATATTTCCCTGCTACCTAGATGATGTTGTAATCTTCTCGAAGGGCTTTTCATCTCATCTTCTTCGCCTCGAGAGTGTTTTTTGATGTCTCAGCGAAGCAGGCTTGCAGCTAAGAATTGTCAATTTGGTGCTGGACAGCTGGTGATACTCGGCTACGTCGTGTCTAAGGACGGAGGCCTGCCGGACCCTGCCAAACTTCGTGCAGTGGCGGAATTTCACAGGCTCACGTCACTCAAAGGACTGCGCAGCTTTGCAGGGCTTTGCTCGTATTTCCGCCGGTTTGTCAGTAATTTTGCCGAAATTATTGCCCCTTGACTCACCTTCTTGCTGGAAGCCCTGACTTGGCCTGGTCACCTGAATGTGACGAAGCTTTTACTACGCTCCGCCGAATTCTGATATCCCCCCCGATACTACGCCACTTCGACCCCTGCGCTCTTACCGAGCTACACACGGACACCAGCGGCATCGGTATCGGCGCCATTTTCGTTCAGCGCAAACTTGGTTTCCCTGAGTACGTCGTAGCGTACGCCAGCCGTGCCCTGACCAAAGCAGAGACCAACTATACAATAACAGAAAAAGGAATGTCTGGCGATTGTTTGGGCTATAACTAAGTTTTGTCCTTATTTATACGGTCGGCCATTCGATGTTATCACCGATCACCAAGCTATGTGCTGGCTGTCGTCCCTCAAAGATCCTTTCAGCCACCTCGCCCGCTGGGCTCTCCGTTTACTAGACTATGACATTCGTGTCCTTTATCGCTCTGGTCGCAAGCACTCCGACGCAGATGCCCTTTCACGCTCACCTGTGACCTCTGACCATTAACCACAAGCTATCCTCGGCCTCACTTCTTTCTGCCTTGAAACCATGGATTTGGCATCTGAGCAGCGCAAAGATCTCCGGATTAGTTCGCTCATGAACGTTACGTTCTGGCCAACCAAAGTGCCACCCTTGTCGAGCTCTACGACGTCAAGCCCATCACTTTACTATCCATGAATACCTCCTATACCGCAGAAACTACCTCCCTGATGGCCGAAAATTGCTACTCGTTTTTCCGCGAACTCTCCGATCAGTCATTTGCGCGGGCTATCACGATAATCCACAGTGCACCCATGCTGAATTCCTGAAAACATATGCTCGCCTACGTCATCGCTACTACTTCCAGGGCATATATCGTTTTATTCGCAAGTCCGCTCTTGCATCAACTGTCAGCGTCGCAACAACCCACCACGCCCTCTAGCTCCCCTGTATCCTCTCCAGTGTCCACTTCGACCATTTGCACGCGTTGGAATTGATATTTACCGGTCTCTTCCCTGCTCTTCCACCGGCAAAAGATGGATCATTGTTGCCGTCGACAACCTCAACAGATATGCTGAAACTGCCGCTTTACCAGCTGCAACTGCTCGTGACGTCGCTGGTTTCATCCTTGAGAACCTTATCCTGCGTCACGGTGCGCCCCAGGAATTACTTAGTGACCGTGGTCGCGTATTTTTGTCTGATGTCGTAGAAGCCCTTCTTCAGGCATGCAGCTGTTGTTCATCATACGACGTCTTCCTACCATCCCCAGAGAAATGGAATGGTTGAGCGATTTAATCGGACCCTTGGAGACATGATGTCTAAGTACGTTTCATCCACCCACTCAAATTGGGACCGTGTGTTACCATTCATAACATACGCCTTCAATTCTGCTACGCAACTGACTACCTGTTTCTCGCCTTTTTTCCTCCTCTACGGCCGCGAACGTTCGTGCACAATGGACACGATCCTACTCTACCGTCCCGACGCCTTCGAATTGACACCCATTTCTCAAGCCGCTGCGTATGCCGAAGTGTGCCGTCAGATCGGACGTCCAATCACAGCTCGAAATAAGTACCACCAGAAAAACAACAGCGCCGGATCCTCATGTATGCCGACTGCTTATCATCCAGACTCATTGGTATGGCTATGGGTGCCCTCTTGTATTTCAGGCCAGTCGCCCAAGTTTTCCAAGGGACCCTATCGTGTGCTCAAGCAATCCATAGAGCCCCTCACGCCATCAACAGATCACCGCCAAAGAGGACGTTAAATTGTCCACCTCGACTGCCTCAAACCGTACCAAGACCCTGCCATCGTGACCTCCGCTTAATCCGCCAGAATGGAGTCTTTTCACAGGGAGAGTATTGTTAGAGAGATGCATGACCGGTGGAAAGGAGAAAGCAGAGGAAATCAGAGACGTCGCGCGCCGAAGACGATAAAGAAGTGAAGACGACAAAGTGGACGAAGCTCCAGCGGTCGCTGTGAACGCTGGCCTCCGTAGCTGCTACGTAAGATAAATATATTGCTGTGCGAACTATCTACGCTTCATTACATTGATTAGATTATTGAATTAGTCAATGATTACTAGCTGGTATCATAGTCTGATTGAATTTAAAATTGAAAGATTTATTGACTACAAATTAATTCAATAAATAAATCCTACAGCCCTAAAGGAAACTAGCAGCATTTGTTGCTTCATACTACGAGCGGGCGCACTCTACGCACACCCTGTTCACCCAGCAGGTCACTTCATTGTTAGTGTTAAGAACTGATTATCATGCTTTTTCGCTACCGCAAAACTGCTGATTGTTTCGTTTTCTGTACAAACATTTACATCGAGGCAGTAATAACGTTGGGCTTTTGAAGCAGTAGGCTGTCATGCAGATTCATGCAATCAGAAGTTATCTCTGTGGTTTTTTTTTAGAAGCCGGAGATCTGCAGCAAAAAAGCGGCAAATTTCGTTCTTTTTCTGTTTGTAACAGAACAAACGTAGGGGAATCCTTGATATCCCCGTGCTGCTGCATGAGACAGCGCCTGCCCCATGCCCTCCCTTTTCTTTCGTGTGCATGCATGTTGTTTAGCGCTAAGAATGCCTGAAGAGCGCTGTTGAGCACGAGCACTACTCACGTGAAATTTAGTTTCTTTTTTGTTGGTGCTAAAGACAAGCTGTAGTGATCCTGAAAATGTTCTCGGTATGACGACAGGGATCCCTTGGACATGGCGAAACATGTCTACCGGTCAACCTGGCGCTGTTTCATTCGTTTTTGCATGCATTATGCAAAACTGCCGCAGGCGTGTCTTCCTGTGGCTTTCCGAAAGGAGCTTCCGCTGCCTGTACAAGCTGTCTGCATTGACCGCGCCGGACGAGAGAGAGGGATAAATTGTGTACCGACGAAGGCATAGAGGCGGGCGTGGTGACACTTCCCAAGCGAGAGAATATGAAAGCGGCGTTGAAAGTTGGGGGTTATCATTGGCCAATTTACCGCAATGCGCCGAGCAAGATATGTCCGCAATGCAACAATTGTAAATCAGCCAGCTAAAAATCCATAGAAGCGTATGTTCCGAAAAGCTAAGATAATTAGCAGGTAGTAAACTGATAAAAAAAGCGAAAACATTAGCCGAATTTTAACAGAAGTGTATGCGGCGGGAAGGACAAGCAGGCAAAAAAAAACACAAAAGAAGAATACCAAATTAGGAAGAATGACAGGGGTTTAAGGTAGGTGAACAGATTAGGACGTGTGAAAGCTTTTGCGTGCGTATAGAAGTTGATAGAGACGTCGAGCAACGCACTGCATTGCTGCATTCAAGGGGCACCTCAAGTTCAACCTTATCTGCAAATTCCAAAATTTGATCCCCCATTCTTTACGGCTTCATCGACCGATATTACGGGGTTTGGACTAAGTATAGTCTCGAAGGCAGAAGGTCAGCTTCTGCAGGCAAGAATTTTGTTCTGTAAAGATCTTTACAGTTAAGAAACTGAAAAACGATGCTTTTTTTGCTAGACGTCGGTTAGAGTTTTGCTGCCTTGAAGCATTTATCAGCATACAGTTACTTGCCGACAAGCTGAGCTTACTCACGAAACCAAATTGTAGATGGTAAAGCTATGCCGCAAGCACAGATCCTCGGAAGGTCTGAAAACATTATTAAAAAACCTGTCTTCCTACAAGACAGACAAGGCAAAAATGTCTGTTCTATCCATCGGTCTAAATTTCAAAACTGGTCAAAGAAGATTATATGTGCTGCGGAAATGCCTCTCAACAAAGTAGACCCGTCGTGGCGAGACGAAACCTGTACGCGCGTTGTCAACGTGCTCTCTAACTTGCGATCGCATTCATCGGTTTTTCCGCTGACACACCAAGAAAAAGAGCCTATTGCAAGTCTTCGCTCTATTCCAGATATTGTTATACTCTCAGCCGCCAAGGAAAATGTAACCGTGCTTCTAGATAAGTGCGACTACAAAAAGGAGAGGTTGGCCCTTTTGGAAGACGTTGGCACTTATGCTTGACTCTCTCGACATTCTACAGCAAAGGCTCAGAGAGAACTACAGAAACTGCTGACTGACGCTTTTCAAATGCTTCCGCCACAGCACATGTGGCGGACGTGCTGTGGCAGTGGCTTCTGCCACAACCACAGCACGTCTGTACCGCAGCCCTCGAGTTCGACATGACACTACCGGAGAGATCCTCGATCGACGTGCACGACATAGCCCAACTTATCCGATTCTGTCTAACACATATTTTACTTTTGATGATGACCCTTACAGGCAGGTCCATGGAGCGGCTATGGGTGCCTCCATTTTCATAATGGAAGCACCCACCATGGAGGCGCAAACATAACAATGGAAGAAAGCGAAGAGCGAGCACTTGCATCGTTCAGACCCACACCAAAAGTGTCCTTAACACACGTTGAAGGCTGCTTTTAGATGCTGAAAAAAGAAGCTTTGTCCTAGTTTGCTGTCCACCTGAACAACTTGGAACCTGCCATACAGTTCACCGTCGAAGAGATCAATCGAAGCCTCCCCGTTTTGGATATGTCTTCTGCCGCAGTCCTCGCGTGTAAATTTTAACGTCTGATTCCCAAAAACCCTGATTCCCAAAAACATACTGTTGTTTCCTCACTCCTCCGTCAAAAAGACGTCTGTTCCAGAAAGAAAGTCCAGATAGCTGAAGCAGAACACGAACGCCGCGAATCGTCCTTTTGTACCTACCCGGGGCATATTGATTCGGTACAAAGCTAGCTTGGACATTCGATGCTGCAGTCATCCCAAGGCCCACAAAAAAACTAGCTGCGGTTCCTTGTGTTCCAAACATCAGTGAAACGCTGGCAAGCATTTTGCGTTCTTATGACATACAGACTGCGCATGTGCCAGCTAAGAAACTGAAGAATCAGCTGTTGCAAGTAAAAGATAAACTAAATTGAGAAACATTTCTCGGTGATGTATACGAAACTCGATGTGCTGACTGCCCATCAGTGTATATTGGTGAGTCAGGTGACTACAAACGAAGACTGCGGGATCAGCAGAGTGACGTCAGAAACTGGCGTGTAGATCAAAATGCACTTGCCGAGCTCTCGGCATCTGCCACATGCTGCATACACTGGGGAGAGGCACGCATAATTGCCAAAGAAAGGGACAAGAAGTCACGACTCTACCTTGAACCACTGACCACCCACACGACTGCAGATAAGCTCAATAGAAAAGACGGAAATCTGTCCCTAATCTACGCAAGATACCTCGGCTCGCTCATGCGCCGTGTTTAAAAAGCGAAGCTGCGAAATTTTAGCCTCATTGTGAGCAAGGCTCCTTTGCGGGAGCCGAAACGGTTTCCATCTTCACCATCCTGACCAGACGGGATTCCGTCAAACCCTTGACATCAACATTTTAGGAAACGTAGCGCAAAGAAGACAAGGACAAAAAAAAAAAAAGAAGGAAGCGGTCGTGTGTGTTTCCTTCTTTTTTGTCCTTGTCTTGTTTGCGATACGTTTCCTAAAATTCGAATGCACCAACTCGCCCAGTTTAGTATTCTTGTGCTGTTCCTTGACATCAAGCTATGCACTGCGCATGAGAGTGTCGTAGTTTACCAAGCAGTGTAATCTGCTGTGACAATAGCTATAGCATTTCGTACTCTATTCCCGCGATGAATTCCTGGGTCCGTATGCAGTGTGCTCCAATATTTTTTTTGCGGGTGTTTCAGCCCCGCGCTTGGGCGAGGCACTATTGTCACAGTAGCGAGACTAAACCACGAGATCATTCCAAATTTTCACATTCACAGAACGGCTGAATGATTGCCTTCTTACTAAAAAGCTGCTGTCCAAAAGTGTACTCCACATCCGAGCCCTCGAAGGCATAGAGTGCAATTGGGTGGCTGACAGGATAGCTCGAGGAGGTTATAATTTCTGAGCCCCGTCGCCGTTCACCTCCGAACTTTCGGCTCGACTAAAATAGGGCGAGATCATAAAATACCATCGACCAAGTCGCATTAAATACGCAACTTTCAAGAAGGTCTCTCTCGTCAGGAAGCCATTAATAAGCCAAACATGAAAGCTCAAACAATACCGAGCCCATCTAGACACAATAAGATTTGGCATGCACAAGAATCCATAAATGTATGATTGGCCTGAGGAGAGATTTCCGACATCATCCACATGGTTTGGGATTGCCGCAAACAACGCACAGCGTACAGTTTACAGGAACTCAGCCAAGAACAGCGGTAGGCAAAGCTGGCTCACACATATTTGTCTCTCTCCCTCTCTCTATCCACAGTTAATCACGTCACACTATCTTTAATTTTTGTTTCATTTACTACTCTGTTATCTTTTGGTTTGCCAAATGATGTGACATTCTTTGCTACGTCATATTGTTAGAATTTGCTTTGTCAGTGTGCCAGCAAGCGTAGCTCCTGGCTGGCGCCTGAAGCCCATCACGTCAACGTTTACTACTTCGTTATTGTATTATTGTCTGAAGTACTCGGGTGTAATAACTATTGACAGAAGCAAGGAAGCGACGCGCTTCCACCTACTAAGATATGCGACAAGAATAATACACAGATAGTGCACTCACTACTTGTTACTCTAGTTTTTTCCCAGTGTTATATTTTGTTAAAATATATTTCATCGGCTTCATTCGAACGTCCATAGAAAGTAATATGACAGGGTTATGTAAAGTAGAAAGCTGGCATTGTTGCAGTTTGAATTTTGAAAATTGAAAAGACATCACAAACGCTAGTTAGTATTGTCTAGCGTTTGTGGTGTCTTGCCTTTCTCGGTATTTGTTCATGTCGTTCAAGCTAACACCATGTTTTCGCAAATAAAGCCTTATAAGTGAAACACAGCTTTTTAAATCTCAAGGGGGCTCTAATGACAAAATGGAGAAGGCCACTTTAAGAGTTTTCGCGTTTTGATAGCATGTCACTTTGGCCAAAAATGGCATCTTTTCTAAGCTATGTAATAAAGCATAAAATGGCATGCGTCTGTATCATTGGCCATCTTTCGAAGTGAACTCTATGCCCAGACGAAGAGAAGTGCACTTGTCGAAATGTTGGCTCGGCTAGCGAGCTGAGGCATCCCCTCTATCCTTGTTCAGTGCTCTTTCACACTGCATAGCCGCCTTATTTCCACTGTTCTAGCATGTGTAAAGAAAATCATACGTGATTACCATTACTTGTTTACAACTCTACTTCAAGTGAACTCGGTATTTTCCTGTCGGACTGACTTGGGAACAGAGAAAAGTCGATGAAGAGAAAAGACATCTAATGCACAAAAAGGGGAAGTTTAGAACACAAAAGCGAGGAAGGGTTGAGGGGGAGCCTCAGTCCTCTAGTTAACAGTTCTCCAAGAGGACATTGCTTGAGAGCACAATACTCTTGTGGAACATTGGCTTGGAGACCGATTCTCCCCCCAACGCTTGCTCGGCTTCCTTTGATACAGTTCAGCCACCCTCTGCTCCTCTTTCTACCACGGAACGATAACAGTCGCATGAAGTGCTAAAATGTTGTGGCTAATGAAGATGACCTGCGAGATTGCACCAGTTCCAATCCTACTGGCAGCCACGAAGCTAAATACTTTTAACAGAAAATCGCCATTTTTTCCAAGAGCGATCAAAAAGAAAGAACCAATCTAATGTAATATATTCGGCTTTTAATCGGAACAAATTTAGTCACAATACACCTTGGTATCCGTTCAATAACCATGGCGGAGTGTGATTTAGCTCTTTGCAGGAGAGCTTATTTTGTGAAGCCTACGATACTAATGAAAACAGGTTCACCTTTCTCTCCAATCCTGGCGTCTGTGATGGCTTCCAAGACCGTGTGCTCCACAGCAGCCACTTCTGGAGTATTGCTTCCACCTAAAAGACAAGTGCACCGCTATTTACCGTTTAAGAGTCTTCCCATCATTTTTTTTCTTTCTCATACTGTCTATAGTTTCTGATTATTAAAAATATAAGGGAGTCATTTCTTCATAACAACTGCTATGTTCTATGCTGACTTCCATCAATATATCTATTATGACTCCCTTCGGTTTTTCTATACTATATTAAGGAAACTAATTAGTCTCATTACATGCCGCCAATGCATACATTCGGTTACTTAACTACCATGTTCAGAATCTGTATCAATTAGCACCGTTAAACACCTGTCTCCTTTCTGTTTTAAAAGAGCGAGCATTCTGTGTTCCAATAAGTGCATCTGAATTTAAGACTAATTCTTTTATAACAGCCACGCATATCAGTCCATCAACCACAAACCAATACTATGGAGATGGTGACATGGATGTTTGAGTGCGATATGAATGCCCCGCATTCAGCATAATGCACTATGCTGATCCTATTCTCACTTTTCTTTTCGGACGAGTGCACGTCAGTTTCTTCCTTCGAGCCCGTTTTCTCCACGGCATGAACTTCGGGTGTTTTCCGTCCACCTGCGGGGCAAATACACTGTGTTGGCAGGGATCTGTGCAAATTCTGTGGCCATTTACCAGCTAAATGAAGCGAGAGCAGACTTTATGACCTGTAAAAAATAACGTAAACGATTGAACAGAGCATACTGAACGAACAAGAGAGGAGGCGACAGACATATTTCTCAGTCTGCCTTTATTTTCCGCGGAGGTTAGAGAGTGCAGAAAACCCACGGAATTAAAAACAGTAGAGATCAGCAATAATTTTTCACTTCTGAATTGCACATGCCCTTCTCGCGTAGTGTTTGAGTTGCCTAAAACCTAAATATTTTAAACCAAGGCAGCGAGGACATCAAGGACATATTGGTTCAGCGAAGCACTCTTTGAGCAGTGCTGCATTTTAATGCGCAGTGCCTATTTCTTGTGCAGTTTTATTTTGAGCTTTTGGTTCGTGTCGCCCTTTGCCTATCTGCCTCTTTGTAAAATGTTTAACTAGAAAACTCCTGAATATTACAGTTGGTTGGTTTGTGGTTGGTTTGTGGGGTTTAACGTCCCAAAGCAACTCAGGCTATGAGAGACGCCGTAGTGGAGGACTCCGGAAATTTCGACCACCTGGGGTTCTTTAACGTGCACTGACATCGCACAGCACACGGACGCCTTGCTTTTCGCCTCCACCGAAAAGCTGCCGCCGAGGCCGGGATTCTTCGCAACATACGTGTTGGCTATTAATTGAAGTTACTATGCGCAGCTGCGGCTTGAATTCCACGTTTTTATTTCTAAGTTGACATGTTATTTCAAGTTATTAAAAATGCAACAGGCAGCTCTTCACGCCGTTCTTCAGTCTCGCGCCTAATACAAGTATTCGAAATGGCGCATGCGTATGAAAACTTTGCTCTTGTCAGAAAAAAAAATTATTTTGAGCAGTAGGTATCGATGCGGTTGTAAGGATTATCTTGAAACCGAGAAAGTGCAGTTATAAGAAAAAAGAGGTTGTATTAGTTCTACAACAGATTCTTCACTTCCGGCTTTGAAATCCAATTGACAGTTTCTAATTGCTGTGGGTAAACATATATGCGTCGAAGTGCGAAAAATACAAAACAACGAAAGCATTTCTCCAACATCAGGTTTCGCTAAAAGTCGAACATAAAGCGATCAAGAGCTGACTAATGCACTGACCATTACGCAGTAGTGTTTCAAATATGGCGTGCTTATTTCCTTGCACTTTGTTGTTTATTAAATTTGCCATCATACATTTCTCTTAAATGCTGACCTTGTTTTGCAATACTACTAAAGAGCACTGGTAGCCAGTTGAAACATGAATTCGACGAATCAGTATTTTCTAGTTTAAAATTGCAGGGCTACACTTAGTGTCTTAGCTGCAGCAACTCAATTGCATTTCTCTTCCTGCTGCAAAGTCTGCTGCCGCGTGTTCATTTGTTTATGCCATTGCCGATTATCCAATTATTGTAATTGAACAATTGAATAAATGAGCTATAACTATTTTTTTAAATATCTATTTGACACACGAATTACCTAATAATTAACAAAATCATATAATTTCTTCAATAAACGTTAAGCATGAAATATACTCAGATATTGACTACAAAAGTAATTGAATAAGTTCTCTAAAAGTTGAAATCACCCATCACGTCCAAAGTATTTGTCTAATACAGATAAATCATTCATTTCCAGAATTACCCAAGTAGCGAAACATGTCGGTGGCCTAATTACTACATCTACTTGCATCATAATTTATTATTCAACTATTACATTATTACCCATGCAATGAATGATTAATAGTTTGCGCGGACATGCTCTGATGCAGGCTGTGTTCACAAACGGCCCACACACTCCGCTGACGCTACTCACGCGACAAGAAATGCTTTCCTTTTAAAAAGAATAACATTTCCGCTTCATCATGCTTGTACCTTCTACGCTCGGTTGGAGAGACCAGCTTAAAAACTGTGTGGTCACTGTGAACAATCAATATCATTAAAATCAGCGATGCCAGAATTGTCACTCTTTTAGAAAAATGGCACTTGGCCACTGAAGTATTCCCCAGCCCAGCTTACCTACTGAGATAAAATCTTACCACAATTGCATGCAATAAGGCCGACAAAATAGCTGCCTTGGTTCAAAACAAATACCAAATGTGTTTGTTTCAACACCATGCGACGTCAAGAGGTGCACCCACGAAGCCTACGATTGGCCTAGCAATGGAGCGCACCCTCTCCTTGCAGAGAACAGAGGCAGGAACAGTGTACAGTCAATGGCAACAACAACAACAACAACAACAACATAGTTTCCAAGCTTGCTTAGCTATACGCTAGGGCAGAATTTGCTTTCAAAAACAGTCACAATCGTTGAAATGATCAAAATGATGCATAAAGCACTTATGATTATCGCACTTTCTACAGCCGCAGGCTTGGTCTCTTGAACCGGTGCTGGTGCCTTCTTTAAGCCCCAAAGTCTTGAAAACAGCCCTTTTTTCTCGGCGGGTGGAGCGCTCCTGCATAAAAACTTGAATTTATTTATCAAGCCGCAATCTTTGCATGAAATGTGTCTTGCGGAATTGTTTCACTGTTAAGACCATTACACAGCCCGAAAAGAAATCTTATTTTGCAGGTATCTAGTGCTGCCAATCAAATCTAAGCTCGTGAAAACAATCTTTTGATATGCAGTAATATACTTTCATTATTCAGGTGCACCGTATAAGCCAGATATTTCAGAAAAGGGCCAGGATCCGCAACTAATATCACAGATTAATAATCACAAAGTGAATCGTTTACCAAAAATTTTCCAAAACCAAGACATACTCCCTATTGTAGATTACGGCGCCGAGCGGTTACTCTCAAACAACATCCAGGAAAAGAAAATATTTCACGCGAACCTTTTTTTATGTCTTTGGGACACTGGTGGAGGCAGATTATGATGTAATATTTACTCAATAGATTGGTCGACCTCACCCACTGATATATGCATTCGCTCGGCAGTGACAGGTTACGCTTAAAGTTTGCATATGGCCTTGCGTCCTTTACAAAATGCATTTCGAGTGAAGTGTGATGTTCATTTGTTTAGAAACACTACGGTAATTATTATTGGTTTTCTTATCATGTCAAAAATTTACAGTGTGTGAATTTCAGAAATTCTTAAGTGTACCATAACGACTGTGTGCTTTTCTTAAACGAGGATGGAACGCGTGGATAATTTGTAACTGTATATGATGGACAAGAAAGCGCGGATGAAGACGTAGAACTAAGACACTAGAGGAGTTCTGACTCATATCTGACTTTTTATCAGAAAAATATAAATTTGCACTAAGGAATCAAGTGAAACTACAAGAGCCTCCAATTCTTCTACAGGAAGCAGCCAACGCGGATTGATTTTGCAGACTTCATTGAAACTAAAGACGAAAACGTTTTCACAGAATTCAAGCGCCTAAAGAACAAACTTACTACTGTACTGAGAAATGCAGCGCAGCGTATTACCATGATTTATTTTCGCGAAATGCAAAGAGATCAGATTTGTCATGTAAAAACCTGAACTTTCTGTTCTGCCGCGGCCAGGAAAAAAGCAATGTCCAATCAGTTTTTTACGCTGGTGAAACGTTTTCTGGAGCGCGGCTGGCAAACGTTTCCAATAAATTTTATATAAATCAGTTCTCAAACTCATCAAATAGATAATTTGAGCAATTCGTGTACACAGATGACTACAAGCGTTGTTTTTACCCCCGGCTGACGAACGCGAATTTGAGTCTACTCTTCTGGATTTGAACAACAGTAGTGCTTGTGACGCGGAAGACCTACACGTTAAACCAGTAAAGTTTATAGCCCACCTTATAGCATCGCCTTTCACTTATATATTTAACTTGATTTCATCACCAGGAACCATTTCTGAAAGAATGAAGTTGCTAAAGAGATTGCAATTTATAAAGGTTCCTATAAAAATATGTTAAAGAACTACAGACCTATTTCAATTCTACCAGTTGTTTCTAAGCAGTTTGAAAAACTTATACACAGTAGACTGACAAACTTTCTGTCTAAATATTCAATGTTAAATAGCTTTCAACATGGATTCCGAAGAAATTGTTCACTGAAAAAGTGTTATTAAAATTAAAAAAACAATATGCACAATTTTTTGAAAAATATTCTAACATTAGGGGTTTACATAGATCTGTCGAAAGCTTTTGACATCCTCTGCCACAAACGGTTACTGCACAAATTCTTCTCTTAAGGTGTACATGGCGTTGCGTGTGACCTCTTCCCATCATATTTAAGCCATCGCAAGGTGTATGTCTCACTGGGTGAGCATTCGTCGGAACTGAAACGCATTAAGAGAGGTGTACCACAGGGAAGTGTCCCGGGACCGCTGTTGTTCTCCCTATATGTCAATGATCTGCAAGATATTATATCTGATCCTTATTCCACTCTCGTATGCTACGCTGATGACACAACACTTTTAATTATCGGCTATAAAACAGAGGACATCGAAAAAACCACTAATAAGATCTTAAAACTGGTTTTAAACTGGATGGATCATAACTCGCTATTAGTGAACACTGCAAAGACAAAAGCGGTACTATTCCGGCCGAAGAACAAAACTGTTGCCTTGCCCAAAATAGCTTATGGTGAAATTTCCATTGACATTGTTGAATGCATAAAAACACTTGGGGTTCACTTCTCCTCCAGTCGGAGTTGGGACTCCCATATCAATGAACTACATAAAACATTGCGCAGGATGATTGGCCTACCTAATAAAAATAGATATATATTACCAGAACGAGTAAAACTGTTGATTTATAATTTTTTAATTCTGTCCAAATTAAGTTACGGACTGTTGGTTTGGGGAAAAAAATCCAGAACAAATATCAACAAGTTACTCATTCTGCAGAAAAAGCATTAAGGATAATTGCAAATGTACCCTTCGACTCTCCCTCTGCAGAGTTGTTTGACCGTTTTAAAGCAGTTAGAATGGATAATTTGTATAAACATCGTTTAGCCAACTCGTATCTCATGGCCACTAAAGGAAATAATCCGTTCTTTGCTGATCTCTCTAAATCACGCCAAACTGATTGCTGTATAATACCCGCCAACCCGAGTACTGGCATGTTCCTACACCGCGAAACAATTATTCCCTGCAGTCCTTGACATATACGCTTCCATCAATATTAAATAATTTTGATCACTGAAAACTTAATATCACGTGCATGTCAAAGAAAGGACTTAGAAATATTTTATTATGATTGTATTCTAGTGTTTTCTCGGTGTCTCTCGCACTTGTCTGTTTACTTAGTGTTTGTATACTGTTTTATTTGTTTTCCGACTCTTGACTCTTTCTTTATCATGTCTGTGTATAACAGTCGTGTAGTTGATTTTGTTACCCGTGCAGTGTATGCAAAGCAGAATGTGTATATTATTGTGAACTGAAGTGCTTAACATATGCTTGTTTTGTACTCCTCGATGTACGCGCGCTGCTGCACTCATCACTTGTAGGGGTAGCCACCTCGTCAAACTGCCTTGAATGGTAGATTTTTGCACCTACTCCTTCCTTGCACACAATGAAAATAAAATGAATTTGAATTTGAATTTAAAGTCTGCAACCTCTGTTACAGTTGCTTTTCTCCGTTCCTCTAAACGGCACGTATCTAGTAAGGCAACATTTTTGTTAACGATCATCGAGAACGGCTCGCAGGCACGATCTGGATGACTGATTTGAAAAAAAAAAAAAAAGGCGAATCTATCAGTCACATTTCATTGTGCAGAACTGCCACCTCAGTCGGCCAGTGAAGCAATATCTTGTTGCAGCAAGCAATTTCATTTGTTTACAATGTGCGCTCACTTATCGACTGGTTTGAAAGATGCAGACACATGTTTTAGGCAACAAAGGTAGCTCATAATGAAACCTGAACGAGAAAAATTGAAAAGACCTACATCAGAAGCTAGTTGACCCTTAAATGGGTACACATTAACGTTGGTATATATGGTGCCGCACACTATCGAGGCCACAGTCACGTAACAGATTCAGGTCTCACAGCTCTCTATGACACGGCACTATGTCATTAATTATAGGGGTACAAACACGACGTCAACCTTGAATCAGCCTACCAGATTTCCTAAATTGCAGTAAAAGCATATTTCAAGAGTTTGCAATTGCAGGAAATATGCAAAACGTTTCAGGGGCTACGATGCCGCCTGAGATTTCGGTAAACATGGAGCATTGTTAAGTTGAGGACAACCCAGAGGGCTATGGAACGAAAAATGGTAGGGGTAACATTAAGATATAGAAAGCGTGCAGAGTGGGTCAGAGAAATAACTCAAGTTACCGACATTCTAGTGGAAATTAAGAAGAAGAAATGGACATGGGCAGGACATGTAGGGCGAAGAGAAGATAACCGATGGTCGCTGAGGGTAACAAACTGGATTCCAAGGGAAGGAAAGCGTAGCAGGGGGCGGCAGAAAGTTAGGTGGGCGGATGAGATTAAGAAGTTCGCAGGGGTCAAGTGGATGCAGCTAGCACAGAACCGGGTTAAGAGGAGAAATATGGGAGAGGCCTTCGCCCTGCAGTGGGTATAATCAGGCTGATGATGATGATGATGATGATGGAGCATTCAGTATGATCACAGTCATTTTCATGTCGAAAATTGGAAGGGCTTTCTTCTGTCCAAGTTTAGGTCTATTCAGCGCTACCAAAACATTGTAATTATCGTACAACATTTAAAGTTATTGACGCTTAAAGGATGTGAGCTGTAAAGGCGATCACAGGAAACAGGAAGAGAAGATCGGACAGAAGCGCAACTTCCAACTTTAATAACAGAAAAAGGTTGAAACAGGCACGCTTATATATCCGTTGATACCTGGAAGAAGAGTGCATGCACTGACACGCAGTTTTATTCCGGGTATCAGCGGATATATAAGAGTGCCTGTCGCAACCTTTTCTCACCGTTAGAGTTGGAAGTTGCGCTTCTGTACCATCCTGTATCCATGTTTGCTGTGATTGTCTTGTCAGCTCACAGCACTTCTTAAGTATCATGTACCAACTAGCTCGACAGAAAGCTTTACTTGAATTTACTAAAGACGAGTGCGTCTTTTTTTCTTCTTTGCTACACAACCGCCTATTTCGTTCTCCTTAATTATCAGAATTGGAAGGCGAATTTTGGCAAGAAGAAATAGATTAGTGGGAAGATAACTCCAGAGCATGTTCCTTTTACTTTCCAATGTAGAATATTTCCTATTACATAGCCTCTTACTCACCAATGTAATGACCGTGTAATTTTGTTCACATTCTAAATGCATTGCCATTCTGATTCTGTTCCTACTTTGCTGTTATCCGTTAAAACTCGGTCATTCTTGGTGTGTCTTTCATGGTCAGTTTGAGTTGATGCTTCATTCACAGCATGGCATCTCCCTCCTCGCTAACAGAGGTGGAGCGGGGTTCATCAGAATAACAGCTTGAGGGCGAGTTAGGGCATAGTACCATGAATTGCGGCGCAACGTTGACAAACACGTAAATAGAAACACAACACAGGCGCACAATACCAACTGTAATATGAAACGGAAGACGAACTTCCTTTTTCACATTCAGCCACAACTTCCTCTTCTACTCACAAGTACATGACACTCGCACACCTCTTCTTTCCCAAGCAGATGTCCAGGCAACAATAAATGTTAGCAGCACTCACATCCACTTCCATTACCCAAATAGTCCTAGCATGAGAGCCAAACTTCCGTCACAAAGTGGATGTGAGTGCTGCTAACATTTATTGTTGCCTGGACATCTGCTTGGGAAAGAAGAGGTGTGCGAGTGTCATGTACTTGGGAGTAGAAGAGGAAGTTGAGGGCTGAATGTGAAAAAGGAAGTTCGTCTTCTGTTTCATATTACAGTTGGTATTGTGCCCCTGTGTCTTATTTTGTGCCGCGGGATTCATCCTCTTTCCACCAGCCAACTAAATCTGTTGACAGGTGCGGAGAGAAAACTCTAAACACCACCTGCAACAATCGGTAAGAGGAGGCTTTATTTAGATGGCGCATGCCTAACCGCGAATCGTGACGCCAGTGGCGAGCCAAGCAGTTTCGCCATCGTGACATTACTGGTATTATCGCATTGAACACAGACTCGACATTCGTTGCACTTACTTTGGCTTGGCCGGTCCGGTTACATCATTGTTCTCACCAGCTGCAAAAAACGCATAGGATTTTGTTTGAGATTGAGTGACAAACGTGCTGTCAACTTCTCCACTGCCGAATGATGCAGTCAGTTCGCAAACAGCGCATGCATAAAAATGACGCTCTGTTGTCTTCGGGGCGCTGAAGTCCTAAATATTGCACTATTCCTGAAGGTTGAGAGATTGCAGAAATAAAAGTCGGGTGGGGAGAGCTTCATTCAGAAGGGGGCGAAATCTAAGAACTCGTGGGTAGCATGCATGGCGCTCCCGCCGGGAGTGCAGTAATTTTTAAACCACAGAATTTCACAGCAAACAACACATTATCTTCAGTTGCGCCTATGCACACACCAATTTAATCGATATATTCTATAAGAAGCATAAGCACTTTCTACTTCCGCTCTAAACTGTACACTGTAAACTAGGTGGTTCCAAACACAGGGTCTCATTTCAACAAAACATTTCGCATTAAGGGCGCGTATGGAGCTACCAAGACTATCGAGAAAGAATTATACAGATAATCCAATCTGGAAATATGCTGGTGCGCTGGAGTATTTCTAATGTCGTTCTGAACCTTTCGAAAATAAGATCCAGAGGCATGGAAACGTGTGGCCTAACATCTACTTATATTTTCAAACATATAATTTATGCCAAATATATTGTAATACAATGACACAGGAAAGGAACGCTAAGATTATAGTGACATTTACCAAGAAAGGGTCGTAATGAATGCATTCAGGTTACCTGCTCTCTCCCCAGAAGAAGCGTCAGGTGCTTTCGTTTCCCCTGTCTCTACAGCCGAAGGGCAAGTGGGGGTAGATCGTTCACCTGAAATTAGGCATAAAGTCATCACGTCAGATTTCATTGTCAGTTAAAAATAAACCAAAATTAGTCTAGGGATTCATTCAAGATTTGAAGTCGCAGTAACTGGGCGGATGAGTTCATCTCACATTCAGCGCGAGCGCTCAAGGCGGGTACGTAAAGGTTCTGTTCTGCGTAAACGTTTCCTGCATTCTCGAGCTTCGGGCAGATTGAAATTCTCTGTAAAGTTTACTGCGCAATAATTGATGCAGAGCCGTGGTCGTAAAATAAAGTAAAATATTGCCAGATGACTGCAGAATCTGCATTGTAGCAATGCGAAATCCTGAGTGTTGCTGCAGCACAAGGTACATCGCGAGCCCCTTGTATAGCTTTTGCTAGCAAGACCAGGGGTGGTGCCGCACAGTGGAAATATTCTTTCCTTGCCATGCGTTCACTGCAGTCTTCCTGAAAACGTGAGATTGAGCGGTACACTCTAGGGCCTGTCTCGGGCTGTTCCTTGGCATGCTCGTTCGAAGTGTGAGATTGACGGTACAACGCAGCTCGTCGTCGGGTTGGAATGGAGATCGCAGGAATGCTAGACAAGAAGAACGCATCTTGCGGAATCTCGCACACAGATGTCGTGCACAGGTCTCGCGCACGCGCGATTTTGACCATGAGCCAAGAAAGGCTTTCGACTTAATAATCTTATGAGCCTTTAGACATATACAGTACTGATTGCCCTAGTTTAATCTAAGAGTCAGCAAACTATAGCTTCCAATCCCGACGAAATTATTGAAAAGCTGTGTTATGCACTCCGCGAATTTTTTTAGGGTTTGTAAGACCCGACTTTATGGTGAAATGAGGAAGCAGTTTTAAAATTGAATTTTTGCAATTGCTAAACGCAATGAATGAACACCTCGTGCCAAGCTCGACCTTCGGTCATTGCTTGACATCGATTAAAAATGGGTTCCAGAAGCTTTAAATGAAACTCTTGTTTACGTTTGAAGACTGTTGCAGCGCCTGGTCGAACCTCTGGGCGCTGTGTCTTCCCCATGTTTGTTTGTCCCAGAATTTCAAGCAACTTAAGAAGACCACCCCTGTCACTCCATACGTTCAACCTGTCCCTTCGTGTACAGAAAGGCGTGACTAGTCGTCGCTCCGTTTAAACATATATCCAAAGTCCACATTCTTCTGCGCCTATGGCAGTTTAACGTTTTCAAAGTTGATAAACGTCCTTACTGATTACTTCTTGAGTCGGCAAATGGACTAGCTATACGACACGAGAATCAGCCCTATGCCATTCCGTGCCCGTGTCTATGTGTTAACGTAAAAAATAATAACATGGCTCATATTTGGTGTATTTGCAGCACGGTATACAGATATGCCTTATTATTAGGCGATAAGAACTTTGAAGCGTCTCACAAAGAGATTCTTTTCGAGTAGCCCACGCAGGTCTTCATTTGACTCTAACATTTAGGAAGCATGGTTCTTTTCTTAAACCTGACTCTTTGTTGGTCTAGAAACCGCTGGCTCGTATGATACGTGTCACAGTCAACAAGGCCAATTTATAATTTGATACGCGCAAAAACATCAGCGAAAATATCAACATGTCATTAAAACATGGCGGGAATGGGCTTTGTTTTTTATCTGCCTTTGCCAACAATGGCTTTTGTGCAGAACTCCATTTCTTAATTTGGCCTGTGTTCGAGAATTTTGAAAAACGAACCGTTTGTGTCCACTACGTACTCTTCAAAGAACTGAAGGCCGCTGGCTGAGTTAATCTTAAAGCTTCCGCTTCGCACATTGGTTATATAAATGTGCATTTATACATGTACGAAACTATCACTTGAATTAGGCAAATATTATAAATTTCAGGGCTCACAGGAAATAATAAACCGTAAGCCAACATGAGGAAACCAAAATGCAAAATGTGCAGCGATGATATAATTAGATCTCTAAGACATTTCAGGTCAAGTAGAAAGAATCGATGCACCCGAATATAATCAGAAATACCAAATGGCAGATATTTTATAACGTATCTGCTTTGCAACTATATTCTACCTGATCTACCGATAATCTACCTGAGGGAAACGTCTACCCCTTGAGTGTTAACAACATAGGTTCACATCTCATTGCATAAGATCGAAGTGCGCTGCCAAAAACGAGGATCTCCAGGATATGCTTCGCGATTTCTGATGTCATTTTATTCTTCTGAACTAAACAAAAAGGACATCATAACTGGAACGCACATTTAAAATAAGATTTTATTTTTTTTCTTTCGCAGCTGACATTCTCCTGCATTGATGCCTACGATCATGTTTGATTCTCTTACTTGTTAGACTTTCATGGGACCACACCCAGCCCGTCATATTTTTTCAAATTGCTTTCCTGAGGCCTGTGATCAAGCTCATGAGTTTCTATGGGCATCATAGGGGGCCTGCGAATATGGTGAGAACGTGGGAATATATGCGCCACAGGAAGATGGCTACCACGAAGGAAGAACCCGCAGGGTAACTACCGGCGAAAGAGGAGTGTACGAGGAATGCCGAATAAAGCCCTATCCTAGGGTGCTGCTACGAGAAGAATGAGTACAGTTACTACCGTACAAGCAAAAGTTTATGGCAAGAACAGAGAAATGCCAAAACACGAGGGCGAGAATGAGCGGCCGGGGAGGGAAGTGCGGCTTGAGAGAGAGGAGAGTACTATCGGAAGAGGGAAAGGCAGGAGTGTAAGGTGCAAAATGGAGGATGGATATCGGGGTGAGGGGGGGGTAGGGGTACGATACAGGTCGCACTCAATTTGCGTAGTCTCGTGTCTAAGCTGGTGAAGAGAACTATAAGCGAGCTTAACAAAAACGTGCCCATGGCACAGAGACGCCATCCGAGACGAGGTCGACGAAGTGCGGCGACTCTTCGCATTACTGTGAGCATCTCACGTAACTCAGCATTATTTTGGCGGTTGAGTTATAGTGTCGTAGATTACCGTCGGGCGGCAGCCGCGTGTCCACCTTTAACCACAAGCGGAGCATCCAGGCTAACGACTTAGCATGCATCTTGGATTGCATAGCACAGCAACCGCCTCCGGTGAGTCGGCGCTGCGGTGGCTGGCAGCTCCATGCAGTCCATATTTACCTTTGCTTTGTGTTTTCGTTTTGAAAGAAACTATGGGGCAGCAGAAACAGCGTCCATGGCTGGTGCATGTGAGTTCACGGCGTGTCGTCAATGCGAGCGGACGATTGAAGAGGAAATTTACGAAAGTGCGAAAAGAAAGTGGCAGTTGTCGTAACTGCAGTTAATGTTTTAGCACAGCCTTTGTAGTTTTAATATATTAGGTGTGCGTGGAGTATTTTGTTCCATTTTACCCTCTTTGTTTTTTATCTAACACATATACCTCAATTTTCAAAACAGTCCCTTGATCTATCACCTTGAATAGTCCTGCTACCTCTCATATCAGATGGCTTTTGTGTAGCAATGAACCCAGTAATGCGAAATGGCTGTCAGCTGAAATTATGCGTGTAAATTGAGAAGTAGTGTTCTGTGCATGCGTGTATACATGTCTTTATCAAAGTGCATCAAGTCGCAAAATCGAAATGCCTGAACAAGTGATTCAAATGCTGCATTACCGCGTACCATAATCATTTGCCAATATGTTAATTTTAATGATCCCAATTCTTGGCTAAGCTTACATTGCGAACAAACCGCCAGCTATGTTCCTACACGAATCAATTTTCTGGAATTCCCCTAGCCGTCATGTTTCATGAGTTGTTCGCTTCTGAATTTGAACCTCCACCACACGAAAGGAGATTGCAGACGAAAGGAGATTCTGTTCATGGCAGCATTGTTCCCGCCGCGAAGCTGCGTTTGCCTGCTGAAGGCGCCAAGCGATCGTGAAAACTAGTTGTTCCTTTTTCAATTTCTTCCCGACAAAGCGAAGAAACACTCCGAGCTGCAGCTGCATCAAAATAATGCCGCGTGTTGTGTCAACAACCGCCACCGTTCGTGCGAAAGTGCATGAAATTAGTGCAAAATGTAGACTTGAATACCACGGAACAAACGTGTTCTCGAAAACTCGGCTCAATTAATGTGTATATAATTGCGGCCAATTCCAACACAATGCTTGGCGCTAGAACGAGCGAACAAATTTTATTTTGTATTCTAGCTAGATAGCGGTATTTGGGCGACAACATTCTTTCACCTTGGGTCCCCCTGAAAGCACAATTTACATTAATTGGTGGATGCCAAGAGTTTTCAATGCTGAATGTTTATGATTATCAACCCCTATATGTAATGACGGGTAGCTAGCTTTTGCAGGAGCCCTTAAATGACTACTATATTGCGCAAGCAGTATATCAAGGATAGCTTACAGACATATACTATTAAAGCGTGAGTTCCCCACTCAGCGATCGAGTTTTTTTTTTTTTAATGGTGCATACTAAGCTATTTGAAAGCGGTTTGCAAGTTTGGAAAGATGACACAGTGAGTTTCCTCACATCATGATTGCGCCAGCGGTGATCGTTAGACAGGTGTGTCTCTTAAAGGCTGAGTCGTCTGAAAAGCAGTTAATCATATGACGCGAGTAGTATTTTCGTTCCTAGGTGTGTGACGATGGCAATACACAAGTTACAGCACTTTAATTGCTGATACGAAGTAATTGCTCACATGATAGGCAAATTAATCAAAGTAAACAATATACATAGTAGAATCGAGCTGTAACAGCTACCGAGGTTACCCGGAGGAAGGTCAGCAAGAAAACAGGGCTACATTACCTTCCGGAGCTGCAGGCTTGGTCTCTTTAACGGGGGCTGGCGCTTTCTTTGAGCTCCAGCATTTCGAAAAGAAACCTTTTTTTCCTGTTGCCGGAGGAGGCCTGCATGCAAATCAAGCTATAAGTAAAAGCTATTCTTATTTCTTAGATGCCTTCTAAGGACCCTTTTATGTATGAAATTTCCATCTAAAATAGGAGAGACTTCCCTCTTGAAACAAACATTCCAAGTGGGATTTCCCTTTGGATATTTAGGAAACTATTATTTTATCCTTGATCGCTAAAAACACAAGAGACGTACCAATTTTATTCTTAGATGAAGGCGATTTCTCTTGCCATCATAACAGCTATTGTGCTGGGTTTTATGACGCACTAGCATGTACAAGGCTATCATGCGGTAATGAAACCAGAACTATAGGGAAATAATCATTTCTTTCCTAATAAAAAATATTTATACAAGGTAAAGCTCAGACACTTTGTGTTAGATTTCCTCCCTTGTAACTAAATTTAAACAAACATTACAGGAAGCCCGCCAATAATGTTTAATTGAAGGTTAAAATACGTTTTTGCTTCTTTGGAGCCAGGACGTGGGTTGAATTTATTTCGCACATTCGACTGCGAACAAACGGCAGTGAGGGTTCAGTGCATTGGTAAGGAAACACCTAAAATCGCACTAGCTGTCCGGCTTTGATGGCGCTGTTTGAAGCCTCGGAGAGAGAGGAGGAATCGCCTTTTTTTTCTGAAACGGAAAGAGAAGAGGAGAGCCAAGAGGTATAGGGGGTGCAAGGCAATGGGTGGCAGGAGACAAACCGAGGTCATATTCAAAGTCGAGGGGTTGAGAAAATGGGATTTACGCATAGAATCACTGTACGGGCGTCATAAAGTCAGTGGTGTACTGGTTATTTTTCCCTCATCGCTTGGCCTGAAGAGGGGAAGGGAAGTGCGAACGACTTCTGTTCTGGCTAACTTCAAGAGTGTCCTCACACTTGACCTTCGTGTAAAGAATTAAAAAGCTGTAAAGAGCTCCTCCTCGCTTGCTATACCTTTGAAATTTGTGACCTGCACATCCATTCTATCTGCCGCACGTCCTTCGCGTATTCCAGGACCTCTGTCGCCTTAGTTGACGCTATCGCGGAATTCACGGCGCCTTTCATTTTGACGTTGTGTTCCTTAGCATATTAAACTAATAGATGCCCCTACAATGACCGTTACTAGAGTGCTAGGTTTTTTTTTTTGCTCTTAGCCTTCAAGAGGATGAACATTGAGGTGAGAACAGCACCAATTCTACAATATTGCTACTTGTCTAAGCTTTATCAGGAGCCGCCAGTTATTTCTGCGGTGTAGATCATGGGATATAATGTAAAAACTGCTATTGCCAATCAGTCAACGCGTTTGAACAGGAAGCACATGATGGGAACCGATATTGCAAATTTACCTTGAACCATAAGAGGACTTCTGGGAAAGAGTTTTCATATGTAGTACAGAAAATAATAAACACAGCTGCAGAGCCTCCCTCTGTATGCTTTCAAAAGAGTGACACGTTTAGCAGCGCAATTATGCACTCCACATACTTTTGTAGGGAATTTTATGTACTTTATTCCCTGCAACCGAAACTGGCAGAATTCAGGAGTAACTTTCCCTAATATTATCGTCTTTGGAAGGAAATCAGTTCTATCCCCGGCTGTTGCGTCCGTGGAACGCAACTAAGCCTAAGTAGTCTACTTGCTATATAAGGCTTCAATGTATTACCTCTTATCAAAGGCCCATGAAACATATCCTGCATTAAATTTGTGGGTGTACACGCAGCCGTTCATATGACTCGACTGGATTTTCGTGGAACTTTCAGCAAATTGATCATAAAAAATTAGGCACTACTAAGCGGCATAGAACTACATCTGTAACCAGTGCCATTGTGATGTTTATTTCACCGAACTGGGTTGCCGAAGGTCCAGGTACAGGAAACGTCGCCTTCCGCTCGCCCGAAAAGCACTAGTGTGGATAGCCATCAACAGAGCGCATTTATGACGGCATCTTGCGTCACTGTCTTCACTAGGCTCCTCGTATTGAGATTAACACAAACTATGGTCTCTAATAATTAGGCTTTAAATTTATGTCACTTACTCTGGTTGTGCTGCTGAGGTCACTTCTGAAAGTTTGGCCTCACCTGAAAGGAACGCCTTAAATTCACCCTTGCATCGTTGAAACAAAGCAAGCACGATTCTTTTCTTTACATGAGTTTGCGCTTTACTAAACTTTGCGACTCCGTATGCGGTGGCGTTTGGACAATGCATGTTTGAAGTGCAGCTGTAGCCCCTTTTTTTCGCCATCAAATAGCACGTGTTGTTTATATTTTCTTGCTGTATCTGAACATAAATTTTCATAAAACATTGCAACGTGAGAAATGACAATCAAAATTTGGAGGCAAATGAAGCCCCGCAAACCAATGCCTATTTAGTAATGCAAATTCCTAAAGCGTTTAGCTCCTGAAGTTCAAAAGAAAAAAAAAAAAGCAGCTGCAGGGAATTTGGCAGATGTCGCACGAGCGGTTGCTTTAAAACGCACAACGCCGTTGGTAAGTTAAGTAAGAGGAAGAACAAACAGTTCTGCCTCTTATTTAGGTGACTAAAAATGAAATTGACTTCATACTGTGTTCTAACCCCGGTATTATACAGGATATACAGGTAATCAGAAAGGTGCGATGCAGTGACCACAGGATGGTAAGGTCTTGAATTAGCCTAAATCTGAAGAGGAAACGAAAGACATTAGTAAGAAAGGCCATCAACGAATTAGCAGTGAGGAGAAGGGCGAAAGAATTCAGGATCTCGCTACAGAATGGATATTCAGCTTTAACCGAGAATGATGACCCAAGCGTAAGAGCAAGGAACAATAACTTCATAGATAATACTGAGTGCGCGGTTGAAGTAGGCAGAATCATAGTTAGAGAGGATACCGGAAAACTATCTAAGGTGACGAAAGTTTAATTAAGAAACGCCAAGGTATGAAAGCTTTCAACGCGTCAGACAGATAGATCTGGCAGAGATATCAATAAAAATCAACAAGCGTAATGTGATCGACAAAAGGAAGTATTAACTGAGAGGAATGTTGGGATAGTTAGTTCATGATCAGAAATAGAACAGCTCGAAAACACAGGACGACAGAAAAGAAGCACAGTGTTCTTGTTAGTGCTTTTTTCTGTCGTCCCATGTTTTCGCGCTGTTCTAGTCTAGATATTCTAGATAAGGAAGTATGACTTGCGGAAAATGCAGCATGCTCTAAAGAACGAGGGCAGCAGTTAAGATGTTGATGGTTCGTAATTCTGATGGTTTCCGAAGTTTTTCGGTTCCCCAACGAAGTGCAGAATAAGATTCAGCCGGTTCACCTAAGTTAGACGAGATAGACACAATTTATTTACATAATTACTAGTCGCGATCCAGATCGAGGATCAGCATCGAGGATCAAGATGAGAATCAAGATGTCTGAAGACTTTCCAGAGGTTCATTTCAAGGCTTCCGAATTCTGAGGGAAACTTTCGCTGTTTTCTAATCAACCAATCACACCCGTTGATGAAAGCCCACCCACGATAAGGCGGCGCCTTCACACGCCGGTCCTCCCACCACGCGGCTGGTCGATTGATGTAACATCACTCCTTGGACTGGCAAGTTCTTCGGAGCCGACGAAAGTGATCCATGCTCCTCCGCTGTCCAAGTGAACTTAGGCGTTCAAACGGCCGCGTCTCGGCAGGCTGTCGATTTATGGGCTTCCCACCAAGCGGCTGGTCGATTGATGTAATATCACTCCTTGGACTGGCAAGTTCTTCGGAGCCGACGAAAGTGATCCATGCTCCTCCGCTGTCCAAGTGAACTTAGGCGTTCAAACGGCCGCGTCTCGGCAGGCTGTCGATTTATGGGCCTCCCACCACGCGGCTGGTCGATTGATGTAATATCACTCCTTGGACTGGCAAGTTCTTCGGAGCCGACGAAAGTGATCCATGGTCCTCCGCTGTCCAAGTGAACTTGGGTGTTCAAACGGCCGCGTCTCGGCAGGCTGTCGATTTATGGGCCTCCCACCACGCGGCTGGTCGATTGATGTAATATCACTCCTTGGACTGGCAAGTTCTTCGGAGCCGACGAAAGTGATCCATGCTCCTCCGCTGTCCAAGTGAACTTGGGTGTTCAAACGGCCGCGTCTCGGCAGGGTGTCGATTTATGGGCCTCCCACCAAGCGGCTGGTCGATTGATGTAATATCACTCCTTGGACTGGCAAGTTCTTCGGAGCCGACGAAAGTGATCCATGCTCCTCCGCTGTCCAAGTGAACTTGGGTGCTCAAACGGCCGCGTCTCGGCAGGCTGTCGATTTATGGGCCTCCCACCAAGCGGCTGGTCGATTGATGTAACATCACTCTTTGGACTGGCAAGTTCTTCGGAGCCGACGAAAGTGATCCATGCTCCTCTGCTGTCCAAGTGAACTTAGGCGTTCAAACGGCCGCGTCTCGGCAGACTGTCGATTTATGGGCCTTCCACCAAGCGGCTGGTCGATTGATGTAACATCACTCCTTGGACTGGCAAGTTCTTCGGAGCCGACGAAAGTGATCCATGCTCCTCTGCTGTCCAAGTGAACTTGAGCGTTCAAACGGCCGCGTCTCGGCAGACTGTCGATTTATGGGCCTCCCACCAAGCGGCTGGTCGATTGATGTAACATCACTCCTTGGACTGGCAAGTTCTTCGGAGCCGACGAAAGTGATCCATGCTCCTCCGCTGTCCAAGTGAACTTGAGCATTCAAACGGCCGCGTCTCGGCAGACTGTCGATTTATGGGCCTCCCACCAAGCGGCTGGTCGACTGATGTAAGATCACTCCTTGGACTGGCAAGTTCTTCGGAGCCGACGAAAGTGATCCATGCTCCTCCGCTGTCCAAGTGAACTTGAGCGTTCAAATGGCCGCGTCTCCGCAGACTGTCGATTTATGGGCCTCCCACTAGTGGCTGGTCGATTGATGTAACATCACTCCTTGGACTGGCAAGTTCTTCAGGGCCGACGAAAGTGATCCATGCTCCTCCGCTGTCCAAGTGAACTTGAGCGTTCAAACGGCCGCGTCTCCGCAGACTGTCGATTTATGGGCCTCCCACTAGTGGCTGGTCGATTGATGTAACATCACTCCTTGGACTGGCAAGTTCTTCGGAGCCAGAAAGGCCTCCGGTTGGCTACCCTACACTGGGTAGCCTATATAGATAGAGAGGGATCTATATAGAAGCTGAAGAAGACGGGACAATAATGAGATAGGAAGTGATGAAAAACATTCAGATGTTGCCAGTGACGAAGGACGAGGTTAAGAAAGCTTTAGAAACTATAAAAAGGGGAAAAACAACTCGAGAGAGTAAGGTATGCACAGATCAGCTGAAGGACGGGGGGGATTTCATGCACGAAGGAATGGCCACCTTGTATAAGCAATGCCTGGTGTGTTCGACGGTACCAGATTCATGAAAGGACGCTAACAATATCTTAATTTACAAGAAAGGCGACGCTAAGGACTTGAAAAATTACAGGCCAATCATCTTACTATTTTCACATATAAGGTGTTTACTAAGGGAATTGCTAACAGAATCAGGACAATCATAGACTGCAATTAAGAAAACGACCCAGCAGGTTTTTGGAAAGGCGACTCTATTGTAGATCATATACCGAGACCATCAACTCCGACTCCGACTGCCAGCTGGGTCTCTACATTCCACAGGACGCTAGAGCCACCCAATCTATACACTTCCTGCAGCGCCATATCAACCAGATTACACATCTCATTCATCGCATTTCAAGCTGCAATCATGACCTGAAGGAAAAGGACACTTTAAAACTCGTAGACGCCCTCATCGTTAGTCGACTAGCCTACCACCTCCCATACATCCACATCACCAAAACCCAACTCAATAAACTTAACTTCCTACACCTGTCAGCCGTTAAAGCTGCCCTCCATTTACCTCTTCATACCAGTATGATTCGACTCCTCCAATTAGGCATATATAACAATGTTGAGGAGATCATAGAGGCGCACCTCTCCAGCCAACAACGTCGACTCCGCACAACACCTACAGGCACTCATCTCCTGCGCTCAATGGGCTACAATACCCCTGATCCCTCACCTCCCATTCATATAGCCATCCTCCGCCTCTGCGGAGCCTCTTCGAGCTCAAACCCCTCCCTCGAAATATGGATCCCGAGCATCACAAAGGCCGTCGCGCAGCCCACGCCTCATTGCTTTCCAAACAGTACTCTACACGGCAGGACATCATCTACACTGATGCTTCACGTAATCCGGACATTCCACACATCTGCACTGCCGTGTTCATGGACATTCCCCGCTCAACATTCAATGACGCCTCCATCCAATGCACTAGCATCGCGGAGGCCAAATGCTTGGTCATTACACTCGCTATTGCACAAATCAGTCAGTTGCAGACTCTGCACAACACGATATGCACAGGCTCCCAAACAGCATACAGATATTTCCTGCGAGGAACCTTCCCACACTCATCCGCTAAAATATTATCTAATCTACCTAACCATCCCGATCCCATCACCATCACATAGGTACCTGGGCACGAGGACATCCTCGGAAAAGAGCGCGCTCATGCGTTTGCCCGAGTAGTGAGCTTCCGGGCGCCGGAGGATGGCCTCCCCAAACCTTCATTATACACCCCCATCGAACCTCTTGAATACACTACAATATTTCACTACTATCGTTGTTGCCGTGCCACGTACCCGCCACCGCATCACACGCTTTCTCACATCGACAGCATGTACTGGCGCCGACTCCATACACATTCGTTTCCATCTCCTCAATTTGCCCACATTTTTCACCCCATGAACTTCCCACCATACTGCACCACATGCAAAGCCACCCCACCCACCCTCTACCATTACTTATGGGAATGCCCACATCCCATCCGCGTTCCTCCCGTCAAACACCCCACCCCCTCCTCCTGGGAGGCTGCCCTTCTAACCACGCAACTCGCAGACCAGTAGTGAGCGCACTACAGTCCTCTGGCACCGACGAAAGCCTGCACGAGGGACTACGGCGAGGCTGCCGCGCTGTGATGGTCTTCAAGACACGCCAGTACGAACGGTTTGGGTGCCGCTGATGCTTCACGCAGCGTTGCCCAAGTGATTGTTTTTATTTTTAATTCTTTTTTTATATTTTTTTCCGCTCTTCTGGTTTTCCTCCTTGTCTTTCAGTGGCGCACTTTAGGCTTATATGTTACACTTTTTCTGACCCTTTCTTACCAGACCTCTCGACATAATTCTCTATTGTGCTTAATCTCCCCTCACGTTTCCTATGGCCGACGTTAACACGAGAAGCAATCAATGCACTCGGCTATTGGTTGAGTTGCAGCCTTGTACATATACATGTAAATAAAGATTTTTTGTTACGGAAAAAAAATCAGTAACAGCTGGTCGAGCGGGCTAAGCTAGAAGGAACAGCCAGAAGGCTCCTGAACTAAGGGGTCCTCCTGGGAGTGTTTACATCTTTTATTTAAATAAAGTTTTCTCCTCCTCCTCCTCCATCAATTAGGTGATAGAAAAATGCTCGGAATATAACTACTCAGTAATGAATAGCTGTCTCCGGCAGGCAGTGAAACACTCGATAGGTTCCGCAAGTTGAGAAAGTAGGAGCCGATGATCCAATGACGTTCAACGAGGATGTATATTTACATGAGAAAAATTGTTTACATTGGCAAACTGTAAGTTACAGTAACAAGAGTAACACAGACAACTGCAACTTAAAACAAAATAGACTCTCACACAGAGAAGTCCCTCTACAAGCCCTTACTTTTCTACCGAGAATTTCGGTTAAAGCCTAGGGACTGTAAATACGTGCTAAGCACGGAGCCTCAATCTTGACTGCCAAACATGGTCCGAGGGCCGCTTTTTGATGACAAACATCAACAAAAACCCGAGGGCGGTCACCTTCGGTGATCCGCCCCGAAAATATAGCAGCCAATCAAATTATCGAAAAACATGCCACAACCCCCGTGGGTTGGGAATAATCTTGAACCCAGGTCCTTAACTGCGTCAAATAAAAATACAACATTCAAAACACACGCTCTCTCCACTCGCTGGTCCCCAAACCCTCTCACACGGTGCCTGTCTTTGCCTCCCCTCCTCAGCGTGTTTGCGACGCGACCTTGCAGCTGCCGCCTTTGTGAAAGAAACGCCGCGGGGGATTCTGGAGACTAGGCCACCCCGCCGTCCCGTTCGAGGAAAAGGGGGGGTGGCACTGTCCCAGAGCAGTGTACAGTCGCCTTCTACAGGGCGTTTAGCGAGCGCTTGGGGCAGGGCAAAACGGCTTCATTATCGGCGTCTCCCTGCACCCATGCTTGGCGCCACGGCGGGAGATCGCTGAGATTGCTGGACGAGCTGGCCGTAAAGTGGTTCGCAGAAGCGTGCCACTGTTGTTCCCGGCTGATAATTGGATGCGTCTGTCGTTCGCTTCTTGGCGACACCTCGGGGCGAAGGGAACGAAACAAACCAAGCCTCCCGCGCGCACCGCGAGGCGCATTCAGCATCCAAGAAGGGCATCCAAGAAGAGGGGAGAAAAGGAGAACAAAAAAAAAAAAAAAAAAACCAACAGCGCTCGCTCCTTGGGCTCGGCGCGTGGGGAGTTCGACCGCCAGCTCGACTCCACGTGCGAGTCGCTTTTCACTGCGGCGTTACATACTCCTTATACATAGCATTCATTGATTACGAAAAAGCATTCGACTCAGTAGAATCTTCGGCCGTCATGCCGGCATTGCGAAATCAGGGTGTAGATGAGCAGTATGTGAAAGCACTGGAAGATATACATAGTGGCTGCAACGCAACCATAGTTCTCTAGGAAGAAAGGTGTTAGGCAAGGAGACACGATCTCCCCAGTACTATTCACAGCTTGTTTAGAGGAAGTATTCAGAGACTTGGAATGGGAGCATTTGGGGATAAGGGTCGATGATGAATACCTCAGTAATATGCGATTCGCTGATGACATTGCCTTGCTAAGTAACTCAGTGCATGAACTTCAAAGATTGATTTAGCACATAGAAAGGAAAAGGAGAAAGGTAGGTTTGAAAATCATTATGCAAAAGACTAACGTAATGTTCAATAGCCTCGGAAATGAACAGCAGTTGACAATAGTTAGTGAAGCACTGGAAGTAGTTGGCGAATATGTCTGCTTAGGACAAGTAGTAACCGCAGAACCAGATCTTGAAAAAGAAATAACAAGAAGAATAAGATTGGGATGCAGCGCATTTGGCAATTACTCACCGAACATGACTAGCAGCTTATCGGTATCGCTCAAGAGGAAACTGTACAACAGTTGCATCTTACTTGTACTCACCTATGGGGCTGAAACGTGGAGGTTAGCGAAAAGGGTTCTATTTAAGTTGAGGACAACGAAGAGGGCTATGGAACAAAAAATAGTAGGTTAGGTGTAACGTTAGGAGATAGGAAGCGCGCAGAGTGGGAAAAGAGAAATAAGTCGCATTAATGACATCGTAGTAGAAAGCAAGAACTGGGCATGGGCAGGGCATGTAGGACAACCGATGGTCACTTAGGGTAACAAATTTCATTCCGAGCGAAGGAAAGCTTAGGAGTGGGCGGCAGAAAGTTAGACGTTAGATGGGCGGATGAGGTTAAGAAGTTCGGAAGGATAAATGGGATGCAGCTAGTACTGAACCGGGTTGATTGGAGGAGCATGGGAGACGCCTTCAACCTGCAGAGGGTATAGTCCGGCTTGTGATGATGAAGATTTAAAAAGTGACTATTGGCAAATTGACGTAGATGAAAGTGACCGCAAGAGGACAGCAATTCTCTCTTCTAATGACATTTATGAATTTTAGGTTCTACTTTTCGGTATTTGCCTTTCGCCGAGTACATTTCAACGTATGATGGACACGGCCCTCGCCGGCTAGAAAGGGTATTGGTGCCTAGTTTACTTTGAAGATGTGGTGATGTTCGCAGAATCTTTTGCTCAACATCATGAACGCCTGCGAAAAGTCCTCAAAGCCCTTCCTAAAGCTAACCTGACACTAAAGCCACGAAAGTGCCACTTCGGCTACAGATAACTAATATATTTCTGCCATTTTGTCGCGCCGCTGTAGTGTGGCCCGATGAGCTTGTAGTTGTTGCAGCATTTCAGACTCCACCTGATAAAAAAGCGTGTCGTGGCTTTGTTAGCTTGTATGGTTTTATCGATAATTTCGCTTATCATGCTGAGCCAGTGAGTCGCCTCACCAGAGGGGACAGACCTTTCTTTTGGTGCAGCGAGCAAGAAGCGGCATTCGCCGACCTGCGCCTCTATCTGCAAACGCCAGCTGTTCTCCATTTCAATGCGCAAGGCAACACAAAAGTTTGCACTGATCAAGTAATATTGGCCTTAGAGTGGTTCTGGTGCATCAACAAGGTGATGGTTGAGTGTGTCAATGTTTACGCTAGCCACACCGCTGTGCGCCGGGAGGAACATTACAACCACGGAATAGGAATGTGTAAGGACGCTGCCCTATTACTAGCTGCGGGTCGCGAATTCTGTTTCTTTTCTCACGAAAGACGCCCCATAATTGAGGAAGCATCCGTGTCCTATCGCGGGCATTCTTCGAGTGTCACCTGCGCTGGAATTAGGTTGAGTCGTTTTTCCTAGCAGTATATTCCTGAGGTGAAAATTCTAGCGATCACTTTCTTGCTAACTGTTGAACGTTGAACATTAGGAAGGCCGCTGCCCTATTACTGGCTGCGGGTCGCGAATTCTTTTTCTTTGATCACGAAAGACGACCCATAATTGAGGAAGTAGCCGTGTCATATCGCGGGTATTCTTCGAGTGCCGCCTGCGCTGGAAATAGGTTGTGTTCTTTTTCGTAGCAGCAGGTTGCTGAAGTGACAATTCCAGCGATCACTTTCTTGCTAACTGTGGAAAGTTGAACCTAAGGCTTTTGTGAGGGAGGATAAAGGAAGCAATCCTGTTTCCGTTTGGATACCCTTCACGTCCGTGTCCCGTGCATGAAGTGCGGAAATGAAAGTTTTCTTTTCAAAGTGGTAAACAACAAATTAGATATAAGTGTGCTACTGCACATTTCTAAGTGAGGAACAGCGACGCCCGCCTGATCCGTTTGTGACAGATAGGTCTACCACACCCCATGCGCACAATAGAAAAACGAGAATGCCCTTTTGCTTGCACGTGTCCGGTTTTTCCCTTTTGCTTTTAAGGTCCGGTGACAAGCAGGACGAAACAAGTTTGAGGAATTTCATGTGACACGGAAACATGGAGAAGCGACGGCTTGGGGGATGAAAGTGGGAAGGAGACCCTGAACCCTGAAGGGAGAGGGAGCGGGTCCTCTCACCTGAGAGATTAACAATTTCATTTATTATGGATGGCATTGCTTTGTCAGCAGGGCCCTGGCTCCGGGGCTGAGCTCAACCCACAGGGCAGTGCCAGCCCTGCTTCACTTTTTTTATTGGTTACCTGACACAAGTGGGAGGGCACCGAAAATAGCGCCCCTACCTCAGCCTACCAATGAGTTAAAAAGTGAAGGTATCCAACGAGAAGTCAGTCTATGTTGAGGCTTCGTGTTTAGCACGTAACTCTACAAGTTAAGGTCCTGTCTACAAGTATCTCTGTGTGAGATCAGTATCTCCGTTTAAGGTAGTTTATTTTTAAGTTACAATTGCTCCTTTTCTCTGTGTGACGTTGCATCTGAAAACTTGCAATTCGCCCTGTATTTAATCTATGTTGAAGCTCCGTGCTTAGCATGTAAGTCTACAAGTGCCTAGGCTTCAACTGAGATGCTCAGTCGATAAGTAAGGTTGTGTAGATAGTATCTCTGTGTGAGATTGCTTTCTTTTAAGCTGCAGGTTTTTATCTGTGTGACATTACATCTGTAACTTGAAGTTGGCCTTTATATTCTTGTAAACATTGTTAATATATTTCTTCATCTTCCGCATTTTTGCCTCCTGCTTCAACATCACCGAATCACCACGTTTGGAGAGGTTTTAACCACTCCAAAGAGAACGAACCATCGTTAAGAAAATTACTGAATGCCTCGACATTATTTCGGCTGCAGCGAAGTTGCACCCTTATCTTCATGGTCGCCTGTTCACTGACCACCACTATTTGTGTTGGTTAGCCAACCCGCGAGACCCATCTGAGCGCCAGGCGAAATGGACCTTTCGGCGGCAGGAGTTCGACCACACTATCGTCTACAAGTCCTGCCATGAGCAGGAAGACACCGACACGGTCTCTCGTCCCCCTGTAGAGCTTGCTGCACCCGACAAAGACGACGCCTGCAGCCGTCTCGGAGCCCTCTATTCTTCTGATGTGTCCCAGAAGCAGCGTGCCTATCCAGATTTGCGACACCTCATCGGCTATGTGGAAGATCACTTAGCCGCAACATCTAAATGTTTCTCTCGGGGCTTCTCCTCATTTGTCTTGAAGCACGGAGTGCTCTCGCAAAGCTCTAGCCCCAATTCATATCCGCAAATGTATGAGTAAATTATTTCTGCTTAACACAGTGCGCCAACTTCTGCCCACCTGGGATACTCTCGTATGCTTACAATATTACGACAGATGGTTTACTGACCCAAACTTCCCACTGTTTTTACACACTATGTCAAGGGCTGTCCGCAATTTCAGCGTCGGAAGGGGCCGTCATCGAAGCCTACATAGCACCGTTCAATGATGAAGTCAACATGAACCTTCTCGGCACTTTCCCTTCATTTTAAGGGGGCAGAATTGGAAAATCATCGCCGCAAACTACCTCAGTTGTTACACGCAGACAAAATATTTACCCTATGGTACAGCATCTGAGGTTGCCCATTTCTTTGTACACCTCCGGCACGACTCTCCGATCTACGTTAATACTGATCAAGAGACTGCTTTTACTTGTCATTTGATGGCCGACATTTTTCAGCTGAGCGATACGACCGATTGTAAAGCTACAGCTTAATACGCGCCGACAAACGGACTGACAGAGAGGCTTAACAAGATCATGGTGGACATGCTGATGATGTATGTCGACGTCCTGGATGTCGCGGGGATGTCATCCGGCCATACCTAAACTTTTCTAACAATACGGCCGTCCAGGAGACGACACGTTTCACGCAGTTTCACCTCCTCTGCGGCAGGGAAGATCAGATTATGCTTGATGCTATGCTTTAGTGTGAATCCGATAGCTGGCTTTCTTCCGACGCCGAACAGTTTGCCCAAGATGGCGATCAAGCATTTTAATTAGCAGGCGTCCGTCCGGCACAGCAATAAGGCAACAATTCACGCCGGTACTTCCTTCTCCGCAGGCAAGCTGCCAAAAAAAACGGAGACCTGGTCTTGGTATGAACCCCTGTTTAACGCCGAGGATTGCCGGAAAAGAATATTTGTCGCTATTTTGTTCCTTATATAATCTTGCGGGGCATTATATCGGTGACAACTACTAGGTGCTCCCGGACAGGCCAGGGCATAAATGCCTTCGGCTTCCGCATTCAGAGACAGTCAATGTGTTACGCATGTATCCGTATTTTGGAAGCCAACCCAAAACTGCGCCTTTGAGGTTACCTTTGCGCGCGCTTATTGTACAGTCTTCATGATAAGTCCCAAGGCCAAAAGATGTTTGTCTGAGCCGCAAAATGAAGCCTGTACATTCAGTCATGCCAAACGCCATTTCACGCTTTTTGACATCAGATACCAATGGAATTTAAAACGCAGCGAAATAATTTCTTCTCACAGCAAGGAATTGTATCATAGCATTCCACAGTGCTTTAGGCTTGTTGACTCTGTGACGACTACATATTGCGGCCGAGAAGAAACTCCTATGGCTTCAGGACTTCTGTCCAAGGCGATACATCTGGGTCTGTGAGGGGGGAATTCCAGGAGGCATTCGGACGGGAAAGGCGTTGAAGTATGAAGGTTTTTTCTGGTCACCAACATCGTGACAATCCTCATTAGGATAGTATCGTAAGATGGATATTATGTGAACACCAGCCGACAAAGACTGGAACGGCCTTCCGGACAACATTGCTCTCATCACTTGCACACCACACTTCATCGATAGTGTCAAAACTTTCCTGTTATTGTGATTATGTATTTTTGCTCTTGCCACCCCTTATGTAACACCCCTTTTTAGGGGCCTTTAAGGTAATAAAATGAAATGAAATGAAATGAAATGAAATATCTGTCTCAACCAAGTCGTACAAACATGCCTGTGCGGCCTAGGGGCAGCGGATCTTCTCGACAGCGCCCGCCAACCCGCCATGCGGGCCTGTTTCGTGATGCCTGCAACCCGCTGATTAATCTGCTCCCGGCCAAGTTACCTGCCATCTACATCCAGCGACATGCATGCCCTTGAAGATTCGCTTACAACGCAATGCGCACGCGAGGCGTCCTTGAGAAAGGTTTAACGCTCTGGTGTTAGAACTACCAACCCTTGGTGCCTACCAGTCCAGAACATCTGTTCCTGAGGCTGACGGCTGCCATTTGTAGACACTGAGGCAAAATACTGAAATATTTGATCCGAGGTTATACGCTTAGTATTTGAGTTACCTTGGAAACAATTGAAATAAATGAAGGATATTTCCTATTTAGCCGTCGTGTAGACGACCACCAAGCAGCGCCGGAAGCTAGGAATGATTGGGAGGGGGGAGTCCTCCTGAAGTTTGGAACAAGACTTTTATATATTATAGCATTTACTCACTTGGCTTCTCCGTCGAGGCTACATCCGGCGTGTTCTTGCCACCTTGAAAAAAACAAAAAGTACATTTAAATTCAAAGGTGCAGCCATGCGGGAGGGAGGTGAGTTTCTGTGTCAGAATACCCGAGGACATTTTCTCAGTACTGCATTTCCCCTTGCCACCTTTCAGCCTTCTAGTTGGGCCACTATTTTCTACCGGTGACGCATAACATCTACAGAAAGGCATGTTTGGCTACGCCAGTGCTTCTAACGCAAATATCCCTGTACCAACTAGGCTTTTCGTATTACTTTTTCTTGACAGCTCACCGCTCTTAGATTGCCAAAAGATTCACACTTAAATGCACTACAGTATGGGCAATGTTTTTTACAGACTCTTACATGAAGCGATATCATATATTTCGCTTAATATGAGATTTTGTTCACATTGCACATATACGTGCACACAGAATTGAAGTATATACATTAAGCCAGAGTGTAAAAGCTGTAGCGGTAACGCTGTCTCTCTCGTTGGAAGTTGGAAGTGCAGTCAAAATATATTATATATGGCACTTCTATTAAGATAAAAGAGACTATAATATAGCGACAATGTGGAGCCCCAATCTCGCACCCTATGGTAAAAAGCACTTCCGGCCAGCGCTGCCTCTCAAGCGGAGCATTATTTCTTCAGCTTGAAAAAAATGCATAAACAAAATGAAACCTGAAATACGAAGTAAACTAGAAAATAACACGTGCCGAGGCATGCCCCGACAAGATTCAAGGACAAGTGATGTGCGCGCGTATACCTGCAGCTAAAGGCTCTATAGGGAGTATGCACCTATGTCACAACGGCACCAATTTGTTGCGCATGAAGCATGGCGAAAGGCTCCAGTCATGTCTAATCGGCTTATTGTTACGTGTTTCGGCTTGAACTGCTGAAGCTATGCTCTGTGCCCCAAAGCAACGCATGTCACGTCACTCGAATACCTCCTATAGAGTAGAGCTAATAATAATAATAATAATAATAATAATTGGTTCACAGGAAGGGAAGGGCGCTGTATCTGTCACACTTGCTATGTGGACACCTGAACCGCGCCGTGAGGGAAGGGATGAAGGTGGGAGTGAAAGTGGATAGAGAGAAAGGGGAGCCGTAGTGGAGGGCTACGGAGTAATTTCGACCACCCGGGGATCTTTAACGTGCGCTGACATCGCACAGCACACGGACGCCACTTCGTTTCGCCTCCATCGAAACGCAGCCGCCGTGGTCGGGTTCGAACCCGGGAACTCCGGATAGTAGTCGGGCGTCTTACCACTGCACCACCCCGGCGGGGCTAGACTAGAACATGGGGTAAGCAGCGTTGAAGACTAAAATACTCCACATACCGGTCACCAATCAATGATAGCAATACGTGAAGCTGGAATTCCGGTCATGACGTAGGCCTTAATGACATACAAGTAAAGTTATGATGGTGACGTCTGCGTGGCCGAATCTCTGTCTGCTGAGACAGCGCGCACACCGCACACAGTCTGCATCACACCTGTGTCTAAAGGGAAGTGGACGGCAATTAACGACGACTGGAATCAGACATTAGCTAATGGCTGTCAGGTAAAGTTCACACTTGGGGTTTAGGTCTCAGCGTCTCTGCTTACGCGCAAACTTTGCGTCAAGGACCTGGCATAGCTGTGACCTGGCACCTTAACTGGGAGGCCACAGTACAGCTGGCGAAGTTAAGACAAAGATAGCTCACACTGAACGTTATGTATGGACACACACTACAGTGGCTCCTTCACTGGATACTTTCTCGAGGTTCGAAGACGCGGTTTTAGACCGACCACCTATGGCTGTGAACACATCGTGTATTTATCGCGTCCCTAACATGAGGCTTGTCCGTCAGTAACGGTCTTGTCGACAAGCACCTGACCCAGCTTGAGACCTTGGAAACAACCTCGTAGTGTGTATTTCTAAAGAACAAAAGTGCACAATACATTTTGAAACGAAACACATTTTTAATGACTGTTTTTTGGGTCACATAGGGCTATTTCAATAACTACGAACTTCGGATAGAATGAACACAATACGCGGGGCCATCGGGCTCATTTTAATTGGCCTCGACTGCATACTATTCAAAATATGTTCAATGTACAGTCTCAATAATACAGCCATTTCTTAATATTCCTTGCTGTCAGGGTATTATTATTTGGTACATTTTAATAATTTTTCATTTTATTCATTTACATGTGCCCTCAAGGCCAAAGCATTACGGAAGGAACTGGGCTAATAGAAGACATAAATAAAGAAACAAATAACGCATTAAAAGTGATACAATGCTAGCGTGCTCAATTTCGATACATTTAACAGAGCGGAGTCTATCTAGGCCATCAATGTTTACTGTCCATGCACAAAGATTTTTCCAGTCTCGTGACTTGGCAGAAACGACATTAAGAAAGAAGCAGTGGAGCCTGCCGGAACAGTTAGGTCGTAAGGGTCATCCCGACGAGGTGAAGTTGGAAGCGAGGTGAATTTGTGGCTTAGTGTGGGACGGTGGAGTAATTTTAAAAAAGATGAACAGACAGAGGATTCCTCAGCTGTTTTGTAAATTAGGCAGATTGAGATTAAACTTCAGTAGGGGTGTGCTGTCGGTCAGATTATGGTTAGTAAGAATGAAACGTGCTGCATTATTTTGAATCACTTATAGTTTATTGAATAAAGGAACATGATTATTAGTGTCCGAAAGTGAAACTGCATGCATCACATTGCACTTTACTAAAGTTTAGTACAGTATGAGATTTTAGGTGAGGGGAGGGAGAATTTGCTTCATATATATGCTGAAGTATGATTTACGCTAAACGACATGATTGTATATGCACGTTCCTGATTAAGTTGCTTGTTATATTAGAGGAACACCAAAAATTAGTAAGACATGACTCTCTTTAATGATGATCCATTTAGACAGAAAAGGGTAGCGGTTTTATAACTCCGACTTACTCGCATTACGTTACATTTACAAACATTTAATTCCATTATTCAATTCGCACACATGTTAGAAGTGCCGGTAAATGTGTTTGAAAAGCGTGTATATTACTATCAATTTCAATTTCTCGAAACACTACACAATCTCATTGCGAACGGTGAAGAGGAAAAATGAGTCAAATGAATACTATACATTAAATATATCACAAGGCGTAAGAGAGATCCCTGCGGAACATCAGATGAAGCATCTATATAGGATGAGGTGTAAATATTTTCTTACTACAAGCGGTTGCCCACTATCGAGAAAGCATTCAATCTATTTTAGTAATTGGCCAATAATATTAATTTGACGTAGAATAAGCCATATCAGTTTGCGACATATCTTGTACGCCCTTGGAAAATCCAAAATATGTCAACTGCGTATCAACTGTTACAGAGAATGGCATTAACCTTGTACACGAAACAGAAAACTTTGCTGTTGCTGAATTATGTTTGAATAATTTCCTTATTGTTCAACTCACAAATCTACATATATTTCAAAAGAACGCAGATATTCAGCTCAACGGAGACGTACTAGAGTAGGCATGTAGCTGTAGTGATGTGATCACTGCGTGTGTGTAGGAGGCGCCCGTAAATCGCTATACGCATGAGCTACTACGTCTATGCTATGCTTGATATATGTGGTTGCAAACAGTGGCCTATACAGCATGAAGTCCCCAGTGGAGTGTGGACTGAGTGTGAGGTGGAGCAGGAAGAAATGCCCGTCCATTACTTACTTTGGTTTCTCGCTCCAGGGGCTTCAGGTGTCCTCTGGCCGCCTGCAAAACAAGTGCAGGATGGTGACGGACGTTGCACAAGTCAGACATAACGAATTTCACTATTTGCAGCCGGCTTCATTCCTTGATAGCGTGGATATATTTGTGTTTTCAGCGACCTTTGTGGGGGGAATGCAACTTCCCATACCTTGTTTAGTTACAAATGCTTCTACATTTTGTTTAATTTCATATTGCCAGAGTTTTAACCTGGCCTTTCTCGAGTCACATTCAAAAATATATAATCAGTTTCCTACCAGATATGTCACACTCTAGATCACTTTGTCGGCCATTGTTTAAGCTGAAACAGCTAAACTTTCAAAATAGTGCGGGTATGTAAAGTGTACGTACTTCGCTTTCCTTGCGAATGTGCACCGGGGGTGTTCGAGCCACCTGAAAAACGAAAGGACGTTTTTTACGAAGGTGTCGTAGACTTGGTATTTCCGGATTTCTGGCTGTTTACTTCGTGAAGTGGCACTCAACGGGAGCACACAAAACTGTGGTATTGCTTGGCATCACATTTCCTGTTATGAAGTTTTCAGTTATGGCGATTGATTGCAAAGTATTATGGAGATTATGATTAAGAATAATTATGATTAAGATTGAATCACACAGAAATGCTGGACAAAGAATACTGCTTGGAAACTGAATTGAAAACGAATACCTTAGCTTCGGTATCATATCTTAGTCAAATAGTGTCGTTAAAAACAAAAAATATTGAAAGATCACAATCAAATGTAGCTTCAATGGACACAATGTTTAATTAGAATGCAACTGCAAAAGTGCTGTTATAAATTATTGAAAGGCGTAGCTCAACGTTGCGGTGGGAAAATCTCGCTCTAATAATTTCCAACTCTCGTACGGAGTAGTTAGGATTGCCACAAAAAATCAATGGAGGACGTTTCGCAAATAACCACGCGGACATAATTCTGTATTGTAACATGCTGCAGTGAACACATAAACTTGCTTACCTTACGATCTTATAGTCCAATCTTGCTTTTATTGTTTGTCCTTTGCACGCACTTGGAAATTATAGGTCTACCAAAGAGAACCATTGGGGTGTGGGTATGGCAGTCCGTTGCAAAAATAAATTTACGTCTCGAGGAATGAGCTCCGGGAATATGAACTACAGTTCAATAATGATAATTCATAAATACTCCCCGCAAAAATGCAGTTCTCCAGAATGGAAGTGTTTTTGTATTCATCGTTACTTCTGCAACAACCTTTCAGAAAAAATACTAGGAAAATATGGCGGACGCTTAACCAAGCGAGACCACCGTTGCGGTGGGTGCGTGTTTAAACGCTTAGTCACCTAACCCAGCTTCGTACCCGAGCAGTTAGAATCCGCTCTGATGTCTTTGATTTTAGAGTAAAAAAATAACTGTTCAGGGAGGACGGTTTAGACATAAAATTATGAGCGCACGAGGGGTTTCGAACTAACAGCGGAACAGTTTCGGCTTCGCTAGAACGCATGGCTCGGAAGCCACGTCTAAATTCACCAGCACAAGGGGAACGCTACATATACTCAGTATGCTGACTCGGTAACCTTCATCAAGTGTCACAGCAAAGTCACGCTGATAACGAAGGAGTGTGAGCTAGCGCCATGTCTATGTTGCTGACAAAGGCGACATGCATGAGCTTTGGGCTCTGACATGAGTTACGATGGTAGATTTTAATGAACCTGGCTGAACCCTACTCTCCAGAATATCATTGCGGCCGCATGGGTTAGCGTGATGGATGCCGAACAACGAATGTCCCCTGTGTCGCGTTGCTGAATGCTCATACAGTATGGACAGCGTGCTGTGTGACCTCTGTGTGCAATCTGTTTTTGAACAAAAACGAGCCAAGGAATAAAACATTTTTGTTTGTTCGTTCTAAAGCTGGGATAAATATCTTTGTGCGTGGTGACAAGTGATGAGTTCTGCTTCAATATACAAAGCAGGACAGTAAGACCACAGACCAGAGAACGCAAGAGAAAAATGTAGCACAAGACAACTGTCTCACTTCGTCTTCCAGCACCTGGCCGCTCAGGGGTTCTCTTGCCGCCTGGAAAGCAAGGTGAGAATGATTACAAAACCCGTGATTGTGACGATGCGATCTAGTTTCGGCTAAAACACCAGGTTCTTCGGTACTTTCTTACAACTCAAGAGTTAGAAATAGAGGAGGGCTGATGGCATGCAAAGTGCCTCCTTTGGCTCATTGAAATGTATTGTAGTTCTTTCATATTCTTTCCGCGAGTGTTGCTTGTTTTATTATGTGAGGTGATTTGTAACCGCTTACAAATTGTATTTGAACAAGAACTGCATCGCATACGTCTGTGCAGCGTGTGCAAGTGAGTTTCACAGCAAGTCAGACGTCATGAGCAGGATTCACCTTGATGACAGGATGATTAATTCACTAATATGTCTAGTCAACTATTTAGATTGTAATCCATGGGAAGAAACCTATATTGTGAAGAATAAGTTCATCTACATGAAAGGTGACCTTCATCGGCTGTGTGCCTGGAAATATTGAATGCCAAAAACTTGGCAGGGGTAGTGAAATTTCAATCAATTCTAGTGCAAAAGCCCAGGGAGCTGCAGTTTAAGCTGTATATGTGGCGCCATCTCGGCGCAGTTGCTCTAAATGGCAGAGGCATAACCGTGGCCTTCGCGACCAGCTCTCGTGCAACGTTGCGCGTGATCCCGGAGGTCGCCGTTTGGTTGATGGCGTCACTTGGAAGCCGCTGCATAAATTGGCGGCTGTCCAACCCTACTCAAACTGGTTATAGCGAAAGGTAGCGCCCGCCGGTGTGGTTAAGGGGTTGAGACGCTTGGCTACTGAACCTGAGTAGCTGGGTTCGAACCCAACCGTTTGGAATCCGTTCCAATCGTCCTGTATTTAAAAGCGGTCATGGTCTGCCATAGGTCCGTCATAGTCTCAATCACTCTCTCTGTTGGGTTGTGTCCTCACATCGCTGTTGGATACTTACTCACTTGTAACTGTATACGTACTTCGCTTTGCTAACGATGCCGCAGGACTGCTTCTTCCACCTGAAAATTTGGGTTCCCTGTTTAACAGACATGCTTTGGCAATGGGCTCTTTCATGTAAACATCGGTAAACTAAATGCATTCGCGTTCATCCCTTTTCAGCGTCACTTAACAGCGTTTTGATGCGATTTTCAACTTATTTTTTGTTTTTCACCTAGCAACGCGCAAGAAATGATACCATACATTGAGTTCTATTCTTCAGTCAGCAAAATTGTTTTCTATGACAGCTGTTTTTTTAGAGACACATGGGTACTCTCCTTTACTGCCCCTTAATTTAGTGCCTCCTACGCCCGCCCTGTATTCTACAACTGTATTGTATATAAGCACCTTGTTCTCGATGCAAACATCAGCGTCGGTGCAGTAGCTCAGCGGTTCGTTTGGATACCATCTTCAAGGACTAGTCTTCGAATGGCTAGCACGACATCGCCTAAGAGTGATTGGCCGCTCACGTCACCACGCCCAGTGACGTGAACAGAATTGGAATCATCCAGACTCGGACCCATCTTAGCCACTCGTGTTACTCTCATTCCTCGCCGCATGCATACTTCCAAGTGTAGGCGAGCAGCAATAGCACATTTCCTGATCTTAAAACCGTACAGCCGCCAGACTCGTTATTGCCATTATTGAAAAGCATATTCACCTAGCATTTATTTAGCCAGATTTCTTCAATATTGAACTGAGTTGTTATTGTTTACTTGTGTAGGACAAGACACTTTGTCTACAATCGCCACCAAGCTGGCGCATTTGCTCTTAATTTAGAGTTATTTAGGGCAGTAAAATTTCTTTGCATGAATACTTTTGGTCGTGTGTAAAAGACAGTGACAACAAAGCACTATCATTTCGTTCCTTCGCCATCACAAAACGCTGTTACTGCGACCAGAAAGTTCTTTTTTTTTTTTTCAGGGCACGCGCGAAGTTACCCAGCCAAAGAAAAAGGTCTCTCTAAGCTAGTGCCTTAATCGCATCGCATTTCTGTCGAGACTGTGGTTATAGCTCCACAAGTCATAAAGTGTTCGATTCGTTTCCTGAAGGTTGAGTACGGAACAGCTTTCCAGAGTTTACATGAATGGAATATGTCACTGATATCAAATATACAGAGGACGATATAGAGGATGGTAAGTCAGCTAATGCGTAACGCCGCAGTATTGTGCATCGGAAGGCAACACGGAAATCCGTCTTCGATCACGAACGTTTCGGTATTAAGATTTTTCCATCTAAAATTTTGTAACGAGTAGAAGGCGGTAACCACTGAACTGATCAGTCTCACACACTCAGCTTCGTCGTTTTCCTCGGTTCCGAGAGGCACGCGGCATTACCCCCCCCCCCCCCCCCCCCCCACCCTCTTCGAAAGCGGCGACTCGACGCTGGGAGTATCCTCAAACTAGATGTACACAGGAGAAGTAGGGAACACAAGCTGCACATGCGCAAAAGATCACTCCCTCTCATAATACGGTTTCATCCGCACTACGTGAACAGTTTCAGCCCTTGACACTTGAGCGCCGCCGTTTTCAGGGTCGTTGACCCCGAGGAACAACTTCATAGGTCACGTTACTAAGACGCCGAATGACCTCGTATGGCACAAAATAACGGCGAAGTAGCGTCTCGGAGAGTCCTCGACGGCGCACTGATGTCCACACCCATACAAGATCGCCAGGTTGGTAGTGAACATCTCGGTGTCGGAGGTAGTACCGACTGGCATCACGGTGTTGTTGATGTGAAATACAGCACCGTGCGAGCTGACGCGCTTCTTCGGTCCGCTGTAGAAATGTGTCGACGTCCGCATAGGCGTTGGTGGCATCGTCGCCGCGACTTATGGGTAGCATAGCGTCCAACATTGTGGTGTCGGCACGACCGTAGACTAGCTGGAATGGCGCAAGACGCGTCGTCTCCTGTTCAGCCGTATTATATGCAAAAGTTGCATATGGAAGGACTTCATCCCACATGCGATGTTCTACGACAACGTACATGAAAACCATGTCTGCAAGTGTTCTATTGAGGCGTTAAGTCAGTCCGTTTGTTTGCGGATGGTAAGCAGTAGTCCTACGGTGACTTGTGTGGGTAAGACTGAAGAGAGGAGCCTGCAATTAGCTCGGCGTAAAGGCTGTACCGCGGTCAGTAATAATAACCGATGGGGCACTGGCGCAGTACGATGGTCTTGAGAAAAAACTGGGCTACTTCAGCAGCAGTTGAACGGGAAAGTGGCTGTGCCTCGGCATATCGCGTTAAGTAGTCCGTCGCCACTACTATCCATCTGTTCCCTGATGCGGACGTTGGGAAAGGGCCCAGAAGATCCATGCCCACTTGCTGGAAAGGGGCTGTTGGCGGAGGTATCGGCTGAAGAAGCCTGCAGGCTGCAGCGGAGGTGTCTTTTGCCGCTGACAACCTCGGCATGTTCTCACGTAGTGCTGGACTGAAGGCAGCAACTTAGGCCAACAGTACTTTTGTCGAATGCGTGCTAATGTTCGCGTAACTCCTAAATGACCAGCCGAAGGCTCATCATGGCATGCGTGCAAAATGTCTGCCCGGAGGTCGGAAGGTACAACGAGAAGAAAGGTTTCCTTGTTGTGCTGAAAGTTTCTCTTATATAGGACGCGATTGCGAATACTGTAGGAGGATAAACCCCGTGCGAAAGCACGTTGGACAGCTACATCAAGGCCTTCGAGATGCTCAATAAGCGGGCGTAAACCGGGGTCAGCCCGTTGGCGCTGGGTCATGTCGGTGGTTGTGATTACAGCAACAAACAGGAAGTCGTCGTCTTCGCTGTCAGGAGGGGCAGCATCAACTGGTGCACGCGACAAGCAATCAGCATCGTGCTCATGGCCACACGTGTATACAACCTAAATGTCGTACTCTTGGAGGCGGAGGCTCCACCTTGCAAGCCGTCCAGAGGGGTCTTTGAGGTTGGCTAGCCAGCATAACGAATGATGGTCGCTCACAGCCCTAAAATGGCGTCCGTAAAAATAGGGTAGCAACTTAGTTATTGCCCAAACTACTGCGAGACATTCCTTTTCCGTGGTTGAGTAGTTTGCCTCTGGTTTTGAAAGAGAGCGACTCGCGTAAGCGATAACGTTCTCAGTGCCATTTTGCCACTGAATCAGAACGGCACCGAGTCCAAAATTACTGGCATCGGTATGAATATCCGCAGCAGCGTTTTCAGCAAAATGGGCAAGTATCGAGGCGACCTGCAGTCGCCGGCGCAACTCGTTGAATGCATCCTCTTTATCTTCTTGCCACGCAAAAGGAACATCGTCTTGGGTAAGAAGCGTAAGAGGCTCGGCAATCGCTGAAAAGTTCTCGAAGAAACGCCTGTAATAGGTACAAAGCCCCAAACACCTTCTAACTGACTTTTTGTCGGTTGGGCGCGGGACGTTTTCCACAGCAGCAGTCTTGTCGGGATCTAGCTTCACGCCCTCAACACTAACAACATGGCCAAGAAAGCGGGGCTCCTGGAATCTGAAATAGCATTTCTGCGGTTTTAAAGTCAGTTGGGCTGAACGCAGCACCAGTAGTGCCATTCGCAGCCGGTCGAGGTGTCGTGCCGGGTGGATTGTGCACGAGCCCAGCAAATAGTTCTTGTGTCACCCCGCGCATTAGGTGGCGCACTTTCTTCTCCTCAGACATGTTTGGATCAGCACGCCTAAAAAGGCGGATCATGTCTTCGTAGTACATTCCAACTCTTTCGTTCGAGACTTGGCAGCGAGATCGCAGTGCCGACTCCACACGCTCCCTTCGGTCGTTGGCGGAATAGGTCGCCAACAGCTGGAGACGAAAGAGGTCACATGATGGTAGCGTCGTTTCGTGGTTGACGAACCACGTCCGCGCCGAATCTTCGAGAGCAAAGTAGAGTTGTTGGCGACCCGTTTGAATTGGTCCAGCCAGTCCTCAGCCTCCTCATAAAGCTCGCCATGGAAGGACGGTGGTGTTCGAGACCAGAGGACGACAAACTGGGGTGAGCTCTCTCTGTTAGCCACAATGTTCGTGTTCGATCTATGCATGGCGATCCCAGGCGTCCAGGACAAAGGCCCGAACACTGGCGACTGACCTCAGAGGCGGTGGCTGGTGCTGTGGTGGACCGGCGTCCAATCCGTGGTGACTCTCGGTTGCCCTTGAGGGATGCAACTCAGCAAAAGGGGAATCGTACCCGGCTGCTCCATCAGAAAATGTAACGAGTAGAAGGTGGCAACTACTGAACGGATCAGTCTCACGCACTCAGCTTCACCGTCTTTTTCCTCGGTTCCGAGAGGCACGCGACAATATTATCAATTCGCTTTTATGTTGAAGGACTCTTTAGGGGTTCTTTGGTCAGCATAAAATCGTATTATAAAGGTCATAAAAGTTATTCAGTACAATACACAAGCGTCATTCATAGCAAATAATTTCTCAGTGTTTGAAAAGCAAGCTACTAAGGTTGCTAAAACCATTACTGTCTGAAGGCAATTGTAGTGTCTTTAGATTTGACCACGTATTCCCATGTAATACACCTATTCCCGTCCATAATAAATACAAAAGCGGTAGCAATTAATATCGTTTTAAAAACAGACACTATCAGTCACAGAGGATACATCACAAAATATATAAGGCATACAGCCTATAGAATACCATTTCATTTGCCTCTTAGAAGACAAGTCATATCTGTTTTGGCAACAAGGTATGTATTGCACAATAATATTCAAGAACGTTCATTCCGAAAAGAAGCCACGGACAAAGCTCAACCGCTAAGTAGCGATGCCAGATTAGCGGTACGTGAGCGACCTGAACATGTCAAACAAGAAATGATCCTGCCATGTTGAATCAGTTTGGTTAGGTAGCTCGAATGTTCACCCTCAATACGCTGGTTCTATATCTGCCATCGTGGTCGCTGTTCGATAGAGATCGAAAACAAAGCGACTTTTATAGCGTGACATCAGTGCGCACGTTAAAGAACCCATGGTTGTTGAAATCCTCTATGGCGTCGCTCATAGTATGGGCTGCTCTGCTCAGCATCCGTCGTTGAACTCTATAAACAAAACCAAACAAGAGTGCAAGTAGCACTCACGCTAACGCAGCTCACTGAAACGTAAGCAGTGGAGCTGAGACGAAATGGTCGGCATGCGAATGAACATGACACTACTAAACGGCAGTGAGGATTAGTCAGAAAACACCAGCATGCAGTTAGAAGAGAGCAGCCTTTATCCTTCTATGAGTGGAATAACCGACACTGGTGATAACAATAGGGTCTCGAGAAACTCGACATCAGAAAAAACTGTTCAAGTGTTTAGCGTGGATGATCTTTGTATAATGTCGTCTTACTTCGCTTTCCTGTGGAATGTCTCTCAGGGCTTGTCTTGCCGCCTGAAAATGACGTGGAAAAAGATGTCATACAAAGTTCTTATCTGGCTCTCGTAAGTAGGCTTAAGTTCTTGTTAGTAAAGGCTGGATGAAAGTTCGTAGTGGGCGTTGGTATTTTGAAAAAGGAAGTAACTTTCATAGGACCCCAAAATTCATAACCTGTATTCAAAGCGAATGATGCACCGATTTCGTGAAGATGCATTGGATGATTGCGAACGCTAGCAAAAGTGGCAATAGAAAGCTTTCAGCCAGTGGTTCTACTACTGGAGGGACATATCGCAATCTTGGATAGATAACGGCTATGCAAACGTCTTTATTTATGTTTATTTTACACAGTAAGATATTCACGTTTATTCATTGGGACTTTTCTGCTTGGCGATTACGTGGAAACACAAGGTATGTGCTTAGTCAACAAAAGATTTCGGCCTATTCTGGATAAGCCGGATGTGCCCGAATAATAACTCGATGGCTTTCTCAGGATATTTGACATTCACGTGCAAATCGAATTTCTGAGCTACTGTAAAACAGCACTGAAAAATTATATTGAAAACGAGAACACCACTCCAATACAACCGAAGCTATGATCAGGGAGAATGTGACAACGCGTAATGCTTAATCACCTTAGTATATCGATTTCACTTAATTTGGGAACCTTAATAAGAATGTTTACCCCATAAAAAGCAACTGATTATTAAAATCAATTAAGCAAAGTGTCCCTTTTATGTCTGTCTTCAATAATCACCTAATGATAGCAAATATCATATGAACATACCGTAAACTGGTTAAATGATAAAACTGAAAGTTCTAGTAGTTATGATTTACTACACTCTTAAGTAGCTCATGATACGGGACATACGAATTTAAGCGCCACGGAGCGCCAGAGTAGGTCCGCTTACTTCGCTTTCCAGTTGAATGTCCATCAGGTGTTCTCTGGCCGCCTGAAAATTGAGTGTGAATGGTAATAAGATATAGTAAATGTCAGGAGCGTACATATTTCATATATATTCTGTCATTTCAACTAAACTTCATGAATGCGAAAAATGGTGCAGACAAAAGCGTGACGGTCACAGATATCTCTTCTGCAAATAAGAATAAAAATGTTTTAGGAAACAGTTATTGGTGTATGACCCTAATGAGCAACTATTTGGATGCAGTTCATTATTATTCACGGAAATTGATGATACCAGCCGTGAGCATCAGACATGTAACGGTTTATTTTGCTCAATATAAAGCATGTCTAAAAAAAAAAGCCGTTTGATAAATGTAATAAGTATTTATGGGCTCTTCGAAGCTTCTTGCACTCTGTGTGATCAGTGAAATGCATCTTTCAACCAAAAGTATTGCTACAACTGCAAGTGCCTCATCTTTTTACCACTTATGCAAGACATTACCTTGAATGAACTATTCAAACTATTCATGGCTTTTAATGCTTATTTCGATTCTCAACAACAAAATTTCGCATCCGCACATAAGGGATAATGTTTCTATGGTAACGTAACGATGTTTATTGTGAGCAGGACTACGTATCTTGAACACGCACGCTACATCGCTCGATTCATCTTGGAATACGAGGGAGCTAAAAGATGAATGTAGCATAGTATACATTTGCGTCTCGGGGCACCCTATGTGCCTGGCCACATGCTACATGGCTCGAATCTTCGTGAGCATATGTGCGAAGTTTTCAAACTCAGTTAGGAGGGCTATGTTTCAGCTTCAGCTTAAGAGTAGGCCCGATAGCGTGCTTAAACTTGCTTCATATCAATGTTAAGGCGAAAGCCATAAAACGCTCTTGAAATGAAATCCTTGTGCGAGATTAGTGCGCCAGATCTGTGTCTGAGATCTATCAACACCTTTTATTAGAAAGCGTTGGATTTGTGCCTGAGATTCGTACGTACCACTGAAACGAACGCCGATAAGAGGCAAATGATAGGAGAGGAAAACACACACACACACACACACACACACACACACACACACACACACACACACACACACACACACACACACACACACACACACACACACACACACACACACACACACACACACACACACACACACACACACACACACACACACACACACACACACACACACACACACACACACACACACACACACACACACACACACACACACACACACACACACACACACACACACACACACACACACACACACACACACACACACACACACACACACACACACACGCACACACACACACACACACACGCACGCACACACACACACACACACACACACACACACACACACACACACACACACACACACACACACACACACACACAGTAAGCCTGAGCATTCACGATGCACCACTAGTATACACCCAGATCCATCCGTGGCCGCAACCACCGCCACTTCAGACAAACACATATAGACAATCCCATACATGTAATTTGTCTATATATACTCGGCACTGACCAACCTCGATGGGGGACCAGTTCTTATATTTACATCAAAACTCTGACGAAACCGTTTGTCATACAGTTGGCCCAGACGAAGACAAGTCTACTTGTCAAAACGTTGGCTCGACCTGCGAATTGAGGCGTACCTCCTTTACCCTTGTTCAGGGCTTCTTCATACCGTCATCTTCTTTTTCTCGTTCTACATAGTTTTCCTGTCAGCATCATACGATTTACTGCTGCATGCACACACATCATATGACATTACCAGGAACTATGGTAGTTGTTGCATGCAACACACATGTGGTCCAGCTGGGGTAGCATAGAGTTCCTTACACTAACTAGAGGGAAAGCTGAGGGCGCTGCACTTCAGCCACCATGGGCGCGCTAAGAATCATGGGCCGGTGTGCTACTTGTTGCGGGACAGTCGGTTTTTCTCGGGTACGTGGAGTGGCGTTACTGCGATGTTTCTTTTTCGTCATCATCATCATTTGAAGGTGCGTACATAGACCGCGAAAGCCATAGTAGCGAAGGCGCAAAAGCAGACGTCGCCAATAAATGGTTTCTGTTTCCCGAAATGCCACTAAAAACTTCCTTAAGTGATTGCACAACTATAAATATTTTGATAACGTTTTTCTGTTTCAAATTTTGCCTATTAAGTGCGAAATATTGGTATTTGTACTGCTCAAAACTAAGCCAATAGGAGAAAGAGCCATCGCTTATATTAGATAAATCTAACACTGACTTGCTGTTTCTCTCTGTTTTTGAAATTTAGAGTCACAATATTCAATCTTAGGACATTATTTACTGTAGAACAATGTTTATCTTTGCATTAGTTTTGGCGAAAATTGTAGTTCTGCATTCGGTAGCTCACCGGTCCATGATGCTTTGAGCGCCCATGGTGGCTGAACTGGCCGTCTGGAAACTCCATGTAAACTCCCATAGACGGCAGCACAGCTTTCCCTCTAGGTAAGGTAAGAAACTCTATGTGGGGTACAGAACTAGAACATCCGCTTGGCGTGAAAGAGCACCGAGGTTCGAATTTCAATGCTGTGCAATTGGCCCTAAAACTCAAGCTAGTCAGGCACTAGTTTTGCACTGCTGTTGGAGAGACTAGGAGCTCCGAATTTAAGGTATGACGTGAGAGCGTAGGCTGCCATCCCAAAATAAAGCCCCGCTCTAGTCAAGCCGTATGAACGTGCCTGCGTGGCCTAGGGTAACATGAATGCAAGGGGCTTGGCGGGCTGATTCTGATATCACCCTTCCATATGGAAGGAAAGGCCCGAGTTGGTAGCTCCTGCCGAACGTAATGTCAGGAAGCCCTGCGTCTAGTTAGTGCTCGGCCGTGTCAGCTGCCAGCCAGCTACCGCCTGCAGCGCAATGCCCGCGATTTTGTAGCGAGAGCTACATTGGCTACAGGCTCGCTATTTCGCCGTGTCTGTCCGGTGCCTGTCCGTGTCTGTTCGAAGAGCGAAGAACGAAGAAGTAGTAGTCGTGGGAGGCGGTAGCTGGATGCTGACATGGCCTAGCACTAAACTGGGCTTCCTGACATTAGGTTTTGCAGAAGCTGCCAAGTCGGGCATCTCCTTTCATAAGGGAGGGTGATAACACAATCAGCCTGGCAAAACCGTTGCATTCACGTTATCCCTAGGCCATGCAGGCACGTACGTACGGCTCGGTTTAAGCGGGGCTTTATATGTTGGCTGGTAGCTTACGCTATCGCGTCATCGTAAAGGTGGGAGTGACAACAGAGAGAAAGAGGTGCCGTAGTGAAGGGCTTCGGACCCTCACGGGATAGAGGTTTTCGCCTCGTCAAACTTTAGTGACATAAATAAAGCTGAAGTCATAGAGTAAACTACTATGGTGCAAAAGCCATGTTTTTACCTTCAAGCCGAACCTAAGCGCCGCCAAGCAGACAGCTCTCGTGTAACTCCAGGTTTCACGACAAGGTTAACCAGGCTTAATTTTTTTCGCTCACAATTCTGAAAACGATTCCATTGCCAATGTCGTATTTTCCGATGAATGGGATCTTTAACGCTTTCGCATCAAGCGGGCGGATATATACCGCATTATCGAGGTTCATGAGAGACGAGAATTAGGAGTACAGGTCTTTGTCAATAAGCATATAGCTGCTAAAATAGATGACCGCTATATCTTTAATCAGAGGGTGGCGGGCATCATATTTATCTAAATAAAAAGTATAAATTGAACATTGTATAAGTCTACGCGCCTACATATAGTCATGATAACCAGGCAGTCGATAGCTTCTATGAACACGGTAGAGTCTGGAATAGGGACGGCAACACAGCAGTATAATATACTCATGAGCGAGTTCAATGCCAATAGGCAAAAAGCAGGCTTCAGACCAGGTATGGGATGACTATGGCACTGGCTCTAGGAATAGCAGGAGGGAGTTATTAGTTGCGTTCTCGAGGAGCTATAAATTATAAATCATGAATAATTTCTTTAGCAAAAGGAAGAACTGGAAAATGACATTGAAAAGCGCTAACGGACAGTAAAAAATGAAATTTGCTTGGTATTATCCTAATCTCGGCCATTTGATAGGATGTAGAGGTAATTCTAAAGGCGTGGTGCAGTGGCCACAGGATGACTAGGACTCGTATTAGTCAATATGTGAAGAGGAAATGAAATCGATCACTAAGGGAGAAGTCTATGAACGAATTAGAAGTGAGAAGGAACGAATTTAATATTTCAATTCAGTTTTGCTGAGCGATAATTCCAGGGATATCACTTCTGAGGGCGCGCATTAGAAATAGGTCGCAATACAGATAGCATACTGGTGAGCAAATTATATAAACAGACAGCAAACTGCATTACAAATTGCAACGTATGAAAACTTCCAAACCAAGATAGAGGATAGAACGGGCAGACCTATCGAAGTTAATTAGAAGGTGCAAAATGTCCTATATAACACTGACCTATAAAAATGTATAAAATGTATAAAAATATCCTATATAACACTGGGCACGGTGGCACTGCTAGCATGCGGCATGCTGACAACTCATATGCATTCATTGTGCAGCTGTCCTTTGGTCTGCTGCTTCATACCGGCGATGGAGACAGAGCGCAAGCCCGGGTGACCAGGACTGCGCAGGTACTCTACGCCAACAAAAGCCAAGTGCTAGATCTGCCACCGCTTACACCGTGGAGGCCGCACCGTCACCACCGCACGACAAGCTCGGATCTCTTGGCACGTGTTCTGACGTCAGCGCCACTGCTCTCCGCAGCTATACACTGCTCACCTTGGGCGTACTCGGTCCCTGGGCACGGTGGCACTGCTAGCATGCGGCACGCTGACAACTCATTTGAATTCACTGTGCAGGTGAGGAAAGATTTCGGATATTGCTTCCGCTCAAGTGGCCCTTTTCTCGTAGTGCTGCCGTGCCCATCGCTTTTCATAGAAGTTACTGATGTCTCCTTGGCTTTGAGAAAATTGCTGCTGTTGAGTGGAGACGTTGAAACTAACCCTGGCCCCGACTTAAACCAATTGCTAAACAACTGAAGCACATGGAAGCTGACATAAAAGATATAAAAGAAAAACTGTTGAGAGACATAGAAAACAAACTTGACAAACTTGCTTTGCTTGAATGTAAAATTGAGGCTTTTCAGCAACAAATGATTGACAGGAATAAAGTCAGAGGCATTTGAAAAGAAACTTGACGATTTAAAAAATTGCAGTAGGCGGTCTAACTTAAGAATTTATGGTCTCCCAGAAAATGAGGAAGAAATAAGCCAGTCACTCGAAGAAACTGTTAATGTTGATATTATTATTGTCCACCCTTTAGAGCAGGAAAAAGTTGCAATAGAAGGAATTCACAGGTTAGGGAAGCCCGGGACAGGTAAGGTTAGGCCACTAATAATGAAATTATTGAACGACAGACGAAAAGTAGCAATCTTAGAAAAAGGATACAAACTGTAATCAACAGACTACTCAATTGGGGAAGGCCTAATTTCCAAAAGAGTATGAGACATACGGAAGAAACTTTAGGACCGTGCCAAAGCAAACCGCGGCAGAAAAGAAAAGGTATCGCTTTCCTACGACAAACTGTACATTAGCAAACGCGCATATATTTGGGAGGAAGAAAAGCAGGACAAAGTGCCGATCAAAAAAAAAAAATAAACGACACAGAAAGCACAACAAACCGTCGAACAACCCGCCGAGCCACACAATCAAAAGACTAACACTGATAAACGTAAACGCCCGCAGTGTACTCAACAAAACCGAGGAATTGGAAAGCCTGCTAGTTGATTATAATCCAGGTATAGTGGCTATCACGGAAACATGGTGATCACCTGCTGTATTCGACCACGAGATTGCCCCATCGAACTACGCAATAATTCGGAAAGACCGGCCTTCACGGGGTGGCGAAGTAGCATTTCTGATAAAAAAATGGCTTCCCTATGTACTTCTTCCCGATGTGGGCAACGCTGAAGCCGTTTTATATAAACTGTTATGCGACCGGATGACGATTGTTACTGGCTGCGCTTATCGCAGTCTTTCTTCTGAAAGCACCTGCCTTTCAGCCATTCAAGAGTATATGCAGCGTCATGTCCATCAATCCAGGATTATTCTTGCAGGTGACTTTAACCCTGCCGACATAGACAGGGCCACAATGCATCACAGATCAGAAACATCAGATGCAATAATAGTCAATTCAGTCGTTCAGTCGTGTCCGACTCTTCGTGACCCTATGCACCATGTCACGCTACGCTTTCCGGTCTCTGACTATCTTCCTAACATCACATAACTACATAATAGACATAATATAAAAATAGAATGGATGCTAAAATTTAACCTAGATCAATTGGTTTCTCATCCCACTCGCATTCAAGTTACAACGAAAAATATCCTCGACCTCATACTTCTCAGCAGCCATTTTCAAATCAACCAAACACAACATGGCATTATCGAAGGTATATCTGACCACAGTATACCTATGTGCACATTCCCACTCAATGACTGCATTACGAGCCCTCCTAGAGTGAAGAGTTTCGTTAACTTTAATAAGGCCGATGACGACCGCATGCTAACCTATCTAGCCCATGAGTTCCCATCCTTCAAAGAAAAGGTCTATCATGCATCCACTGATGTAAATTCATTGTGTCTTCATTTTAAGAACATTGTGCTTTACCGTGTAACTAAATACATTCCAATGAATCATGAAAAGCAACACCTGAAAAATTCCTGTATCACACGAGAAGTCGGCCATGCTAAGCGACGTGTAAAACGGCTTCGCAAGGCTAACAAAAACCACCCGACACCCTCTGCGACTTGAAAGTTGAAATCTGCATTAAAAGATTTCAAGCAAAACCTAAAACACTCAAAACAACATTATTATAGTGTAAAATTTCCCAACTTCCTTAAAAATAGTCCTGAAAGATTCTCGATACATGTGTGCAGTATCCAGCCGGCAACAACCAACCTAACAAAAGAAGAGAAAACTACAGTGGCTAATAACTACAAGTTCATTTTGAAGGTAGCGCGAAAAACGAGGACCAAGAGTAGAAGGACACAACACGAGCGCTCGTGTTGTGTCCTTCTACTCTTGGTCCTCGTTTTTCGCGCTACCTTCAAAATGAACCAGATTCAACTCGCCCAACTTTCAACCTTACAACTACAAGTTTTTTCAGTCTTCACGAAAGACAACGGTACACTTCCTCCTCTCCCACCAACTCGTACATCGGTACTTAATCCATTAACAATATCGGATGCAGGAATCTTTATTCTTCTACTCAACATTAACCCCCAAAAATCCAATGGCCCTGATAAAATTCCAAACGAATTCCTTAAAAAATACGCTTAGTGTTGTAGCAAATATCTGGGACAGATCTCTCGTAAGTCGCTGACAAAAGGTGATGTACCGCATGACTGGAAAATGGCCAAAATAATGCCGATTCACAAGACTGAAGATAAAAAGAATGTTACTAACTTCAGATCTATATCACCGACAACACTTAATGTAAAATACTAGAACATATCACTTTTAAACACATAACTACGTTTCTAGAACGCGAAAATATACTATCTCCTCACCAACATGGTTTTCGAGCTGGGTTATCAACCATCACACAACTAACAGAAGTAGTTCATGACCTGAATATTTGCATTAACAACCGTTCTCAAGTCGATATGATCCTACTTGATTTATCCAAAGCTTTTGAATGCGCGAGTTATAACAAGTTAACTGCAAAATTAGAAAACATTATTGGGAAGGCAGAAGTTTCTGCTTGGATAAACATTTTTTTAACACATCGTTCACAGTTCGTTATAGTCGACCATACGCCATCTCATATCGTCTCTGTCACATCGGGAGTGCCACAGGGCTCCGTTCTTGGCCCACTACTATTCGTGATCTATATCAATGACATAATGAATATTATAGGGTGCAAAATTGAACTCTTCGAGGATGATTGTGTAATATACAAAAATATTAAAAGCCATGAAGACCATCTCATTCTTTCCGAATCCCTCAACATGACATCCAAGTGGTGCTCCCTCTGGCAATTGTCTATTAATGTTAATAAATCAGTAGCAATGACGATTACAAGAAAAAAGCAATCCTCTCACTTCACCTACCGCATTAAGGAACAACACTTTTAAAGGTTGAACAACATAAATACTTAGGAATCACACTGACATCAAATTTTAACTGGGAGGCACACATAAATAATGTTTCGAATGCAGCGCTACAGAAATTATTCTATCTAATAGGACGCCTGAAGACCACCCCAATAAATATAAGATTTTGGCCTATAAAACATTTGACAGACCAAGTTTAGAATACGCTAACACAATTCGGTTTCCTTATACAGCAACTAACATAGCTGAACTCGAAGGCGTGCCAAGAAAAGCAGCAAGGTTTATTCACAGCAAATACCGGCGTACAGACTCACCCTAAACAGATTTGACTTAGTCGCAACCTCAACAATTATGCAGGCATTGTAAAATCAGTGTAAATGAGGCGTGTGTGAAAGTACTGGAAGATATCCCTAATGCCTGCTGTTCAACGATAGCTCCCCATGAAGAAATAATAAAATTATCATAAAGAACAGTACTAGGCAAGGAGCAACGATCTCCCCAGCAATATTCATATGCCGACTTGGAAGGAAGAGGAGGAGGAAGATGAGGAGGAAAGGCAGGGGGGTTAATCAGTAAAAGCAACCGGCTTGCTACCCTGCACTGGGGAAAGGGGATGAGTGGATATAAAAGTTGTAAGAGAGGGATAGTTAAAGTTAATACAGTCACATAACAGACACACCACATCACATCACGTTACAGTCATGTCATGTCATAGCAAACTCATAGTCTTTCGATTAGGCCTGTGCTTCTCATAGAGCGGAGCAGTGCCTGGGAGGCCTTCACCGCAGACGCTCGCCTTGGCCAGGGACCTAAAATCTTAATTTCAGTCAATGGGCGTCCATCTAGATGCTTTAGCGTACGGCACAGACACTGCCTTTCCTAACGATATATCGGGCACTCACAAAGAATGTGGTCTATAGACTCGTCGCATCCACAGTTTGTACATGCAGGGCTGTTTTCCATGCCTATCATATAAGCATACGAGTTTGTGAATGCTACACCAACCCACAGGCGAAACAGCAAAGTTTCTTCGCGTCGGGGTAGGCCAGGTGGAAGGCGGAGCTTCAGGTCAGGGTCTACGGATTTTAAGCGGCAGCTCGCAAACTGACCAGAATTCCACAAGGAGAGTCTGTGTTCCCGCGCAAGTGCGCGAAGCCTGGCTGCTGCGTCTGCCCTGGAAAAAGGAATCAACACACAATCGCCGTCTTGGTGGGCTGTTCGTGCGACTTCGTCCGCCCGAAGATTGCCCGCTATGCCGCTGTGTCCTGGAAGCTACTAGAAGATGATGTCATGTCCGCCATTAACTGCACAGTGATGAATTTGTCGTATTTCCGCAACGAGTTGTTCATGAGCTCCACGGCGAAGAGCCGCTTTTAATGCTTGCAGGGCTGTTTTTGAATCTGTCAAAATAGACCACCGCTGGGGGCTCTGCTGACTGATATGTCTAATTGCTACACGAAGAGCGGTTAGCTCTGCAGCTGTTGAAGCAGTCTGGTGAATCGTCCTAACTTTCATTTCTGTATTATTTGAGGGTATGACCATGGAGGCTGAAGAACTCACGGCATTCACTGAAGCATTGGTGTAGACGTGCAAACGATTCGCATGGTACTCATGGAAGTATTCAAGAGTGATTTGTTTCAGTTCTGTCGTCGATAGCTCGACCTTCTTCCTGATGTCGGGTATTGAAAGAAGCACGTGTGGTTTATGCAGGCTCCATAGTGGAGAGGACGGTCTAGATGCGGGTGTAAACTGGGACGGCAATATAGCGCGATGCGCATCAACGGTCTTTGTAAACGATGTACGTGGCCTGGTAATGGGAAGTCTGGCCAAATGATGACAGAGAACCTGAGAGATGTGTCGGAAATGTGCCCTCAGGGAGTCAACTGTTAGGTAGGTAGATATGGGATGCTCCTGTGCAGTTAAAATGGTAGCAGAAGTAGAGGCACATTTCGGCAATCCCAGGCGGGTTCGCAGAGCTTGAGCTTGAACGCTCTGCAGAATTCCTAAGTTGGGTTTCTTGATATTTCCAAGTGCAGGTAAGCTGTACCGAAGAAATCCGATAAATAATGCACGGTATAGTTGGAGCATCGACCGCACGGACGCTCCCCATGACTTTCCCCCAATAAAGGTAAGTACATGAGTAATTGCTGTCAGCCTCTTTTTCATGAAGAAATATGGGGAGTCCACAAAAGATTTCGGTCGATGATAACTCCCAGAAAACGATGGCTGCTTTCGTAGGGTATGGTTTTTCCATCAATGCGTACGGTGTAAGGTGACATGTTCTTGCGTGTAAATGCAATTAGCGAACACTTTTCAGTTGATATATGCAGACCTTGCAGGTGGAGGTAGGACGCAACTATACTTGCCGCCTTTTGAAGCCTCGCTCTAACCTGTGGGCGCGTAACTCCTGATGCCCAGATACAGATGTCGTCCGCATATATTAAAAGTTGCACCGACTGTGGTATTAAGTCAACAAGCCCGACAAGAATCAGGCTGAACAGTGTTGGGCTTAGTACTCCACCCTGTAGGACCCCAGGGGAAGTGAAATGAGAAGATGTTGGGCCATCCTCAGTCTGCATAAAGTGATAGCTGTTGGATAAATAACTGCGTATCCAGCAAAAAACACGACCGCCGAGCTCGGCAGCTTCCAGAGCGTCCAAAATGGCCTGGTGAGTGACGTTGTCATATGCGCTCTTTATATCCAGGAACAACGCCGCGGGGAAGCGCTTCAAAACTTTTTGGCGTTGTACAGATGATACCAGGTCCACCACGTTGTCAATTGAAGAGCGTCCGCGTCAAAATCCTGACATTATATCCGGATATATGCGGTGGTGCTCCAGGTACCACTCAATACGTGTAAGCATGCAGCATTCTTTCCAGTACTTCACCAACACAACTAGCCAGTGCAATAGGACGGTACGATGTCAAGTCCAAAGGCGATTTGACAGGTTTCAGGAGCGGAACTAAACGACTGCACTTCCACTCGTCTGCAACTGTACCCTCACTCCATGATTTGTTGTAATATTCCAAAAGAGCGTGCCTAGCTTCTTGTCCAAGATTTCCAAGCGCAGTGTATGTTACACCATCGGCACCCGGCGATGATGACCGTCTGCAAGAAGCCAGCGCAGCGTCAAGTTCTTCCACAGAAAAGGGAAGGTCCATTCGTGAATCCCGTGAAGCTGGAACATCGTTGAAATGTAGCGTTGCTGTTGGAGTCGATTGACCTGTTACCCTAGCGCAGAAATGTTCCGCTACCTCGACCTCACTAAGTCTTTGATAGAGTGCGAGAGATTTGAATGGGTAGAGCTGTTTAGGGGATCATGTTCGGAGACCAGGAACGACATTCCAGATGCTTGATAAAGGCTTGCGAGGATCAAGCGTTTCACAGAATGACCGCCAGCGTTTTGGCTGGAAGGCTTGAATTCGGCGCCGAATTTTCTTTTGCAGGCGCCTCGCATCTCTGAGGTCGAGGCGCGACTTCGTGCGTCGGCATCTACGCTCTGCCCGCCGTCGCAATGCTCGCAAAGGGAAGCAGTCCACGTTATTTAGTGATGAATTACACCTCTTTTCTCTGCGATTCGAATGTGAAATTTCTTTGCTAAATGTATCCGGAGGCGAATTCCAAAAAATAGAAGCCAAGCCCTGGAAGTGGTATACTGTTGTGTTCGGGCTAATGTATGACTGAGAAGGCGTCGATGTGTCTGCGTTCGCCCCACAGGCATTTCAGCGAGCTTCGCCTGCAGATGTCCACCCGGTCTTCAGCACGCCTCAACAATCGCTGTCCTCACCGATGGCCATCGTGAAGCCCCCGTTTGCGTCGCCTTGTGAAGAAACGGCCTGACTTCCCAGAAAGAGCCTGCCCTGTTAATAATAACCTACAGACGGGCGGCGGCGGAGCAAGAAACAGTCGTCGGAGCCGCGTGGTGTCGGGCTACGGTACTCGCCGTTTGAACAAAGAAGCTGAGGGAGAAGCCATCGTCGGCTTCACGCGAGGCCTATCCTGCCGGCTGAAGTCTTTGCCGCTGAGGGGGAGATCCTCAGGGCGCCGGACTGGACGAACAGAAACACAGGCAACACGACGTAAAGCCGCAAGGAGAGAACGACGGGGGTTCCCCTGTGAACTGCCTGCGATGTGTGTGTGAAAGTGTAGTGGTGCACGTGCAAGAATGTGCGGGGCGGGGCTCGGTGATGCAGTGCGCGAAATATCAACTCGCGCTTTGCGATTGGCCTGTGCCGAAGATGAACCGATTACCTGCCTAGGCACCTAGGGAGACCCGACCGAAGAAAGCCTGGTGTCTTGCATCGGGAAAGGGCTTCCTTCTGAAACCTCCAAAGTGTAAAGATGTAAATAAACTCCTTGTAATTTGCTTTAATGAAAGCTCCTCGTCTTCGTGGGTCCTCGACGCCTCGCCGGTCAACGCTGCCCTCGGCTCCGGCTGTGTAGGTCCGGCGTCGCGACGATACGCGAATATGTCTACTTAGGATAGGTATTAACAGCAGACCCATACCACGAGAGGGAAATTACTAGCAAAATAAGATTGGTATAGTGCGCATTTGGCAAATGCTGGCAGATTATGACTCGCAACTTACCTGTATCGCGCAAGTAGTAAGTGTATAACAGTCGCCTCATACCGGTACTCTCTTAATTGGCTGAAACGTGGAGAGCAACTAAAGGGGTACAGCTTAAGTTGATAACGCAGAAAGCTATGGAACGGAAAAGGTAGCTACACCGTTATGAGATAGGAAGCATGCAGAGCGGGTTAGAGAAATAACCCGAGTTACTAACATTCTAACGGAAATCAAGAAGAAGAAATCGGCATAGCCAGGACTTGTAGTCTGAAGAGAGGATAAGCGATGGTGAATAAGGGCGACAAATTGGATTCCAAGGGAAGGAAATCGTAGCAAGGGGTGACAGAAAGTTAGGTGGGCTAATGAGGTTAAGAAGTTCGCCGGGGTGTAGTGGATGCAGCTAGCACAGGACTGGATTAATTGGAGGAAAATCGGAGAGGCCTTCGTCCTGCAGTGGGTATAATCGGGATGGTGATGATGGTGATGCAACGTGATTATCCTTATGAAATTAGGGCTAGGTGACAATAGAAATTCGACCCTATGACAGATATGCCACCAAATGTGTGCTTTAAAACCGACAATCCAGCGAATACGGCACCTAGACACGACGTGAAACATCATTTTTTTACACGCAATGCACAAACCTTCATCCCGAGTACGATACCAAAAGAAAGCACTTAAACAATTGTCACAAACCTGGGTCTAAAATATTCCACCCTCAGGACTATAGTGTTCCCGCATTTATACATAACAGCACTCTTAAGTGTGTCTGCCGAAGTTCGCTTCTAGGCTCTCCCGTTAGCTATTGACATGACTACAATATCATTTCACAATGGTCAACATTACATAATCCAGTATTCATTCCACTGAGTCATTAGTGGTTGTTGGCGCTTTTCTTAAACGAAGGAAGGGGATAGCAGATGCTTGAAGATATCAGCGCAAGAAAACGGGACTCAACTATGGAACCTGAGCCTGAAGAAATTAGAATTCGCAAGGGTTGTGATTCCGTGTAAAGAATGAGATGGTGCCTCAAATATTGCTAGCAGCATACTGCGACGCTAACGCATAGAACATCATGTGCTGAGAAGTACTGTTGGTGGTCGAACCAAATTTTCTTTCAACGCCACTTTTTCCGGCTAACAGCGCGAAGTAATTTGTGACTTTTGGAAGAATTTCTTTTTTTTCTGGGCAGCAATTGCACTTGTGGCATTGCTTCCAGAAAGTCTTCCCTATCAAGCTACAGTGCCTGTATATATATTTCATATGCCTTCTCCCACATCGTCACCCATCATGATCTTCTTTCTTCTCCCCTTCTCCTTCCCCATGCACAGTAGCAAGCCAGATTTTAATTATTCCGGCCAACCTCTCTGCCTTTTCCTTTCAATAAATCCATCTATCTACCAAGCGAAGGACGAGACATAAAGTGCGCCGAATGTAAGTGCGCATACCATCTTGGTGACTGCTCCGGAATTTCTGTAAGTCTAAAGGCGAGGAAGGTCGTCAAAATTGCCCATGTCCAGAGAGCCGCAAATCAAAACCAGAAAGATCTGAAAGTAACACCACGCAGCCTGAGCTTGCGACCAGTTTGGCTGATATCTTCAATAGCTTGATGCTCTAGCTGGGCTGCCCGTGCAGGGTAGTCAAGTGAAGCAGTCAATCGAGCTGATGTAAAAAACACGATGAAGTACTTCAGCGACAGGTTAAACATTATAAAGAAATTTGTAACTTGAGGAAACGCGCCACTTCATTTCACTTCAGAATTGTGTCGACGCTGGTGAAATGCAATCCTTGAAGATGACCGTGCATGACCTTTGGGTGACGTAATCGAAAACTGAACCTTAAGGTTCGGTTTAAGATTACGCTGAACACCTTATCGAAAAGATAAAAGATGTAGCGCCATATGCGAACCTGCCACAACTTTCATCAAATGAGGTCGAAATCGCTCACATACTTCCGTTTAAACCAGGAAAGACACCCGGGATCATTATACGCTTTCACAATTTTTATCCCCAGAACTGTGGTTTCAAAAGCAAACTGTTCTAAGATAAAAAATCACATATATATATAAATTGCTAAAAAAAGACGAGTCTAAGCAAAGAGCTATTGCGCTACGCCGAGGATAACCATCAATGATTATCGTTCCACCTGGTACCGAAACGGAAATGTGTTTCTGAGAATGAAAGAACACGATTCTGAAACCGCTATTCGTTGCGCAGCAGATATTGACCAACTATGAAGCAAGTTATGTGTGTGAATAAGGAACACTATCTTTTTCAGTGTCTTTTTTCACTGCTCCAATACATATTTGCGACCTCATCCATTAAGCAGTATATATTGCAGCGCTGTACTAGCATCCATCTTAATCTTAAGTCTGGTAGAAATAAGCACGACAGACTTATTATTTATTTAGTGCAGCTGAAAATCATCTCAGTGTCGTCATGTTTTCTGAAATTTGGTTTATCTGTTAAGAGGACGTATATGCTAATACTAAATACAAGTGCTTTTACACGAACCATTATGTTAGGCGAGGAGAAGGAGTTTTCGCGTTGGTTATAGATGCTGTGGAATTCAAATATGGTTCCGGAATATTGTCGTATAACACCTAACCATGCAGGGCTAAATAAAAAGTTTAGTACGCGGATATTTTGTGTATGCTATATTCCACCCGCTAGTAGTTCTGCAGATTTTTGTATATTTGTGGATTCATTTTTAGAATTCATCATTTTAATTCATTCAACATTAATTATTATTCCTATTTGTATTCAAAATTTATTTATTTATTATTTTAACATTGACATGCTGTACAGCAATAACGTAACAATAGACTTATTCATCATCAGCTGGACTACACCCACTGCAGGGCGAAGACCTGTCCCATATTCCTCCAATTAACCCGGTCCTGTGCTAGCTGCATCCATCTGACCACTGCGAACTTCTTAACCTCATCCGCCTACCTAACTTTCTGCCGCCCCCTGCTACGCTTTCCTTCTCCTCGAATCTAGTCTGTTACCTATTCGACCATCGGTTATCTTCTCTTCACGCTACATGTCCTGCCCAGGCCCATGTCTTCTTGATTCCCACTAGAACATTAATACCTTGAAATATTCCTCTGACCCACACTGCACGCTTCCTATCTCTTAACGTAACCCCTACCATTTTTCGTTCCATAGCCCTCTGCGTTGTCCTCAACTTAAGTAGAACCCTCTTGGTTAGCCTCCACGTTTCAGCTCCATAAGTGAGTACAGGTAAGATGCAACTGTTGTATACTTTCCTCTTGAGCGATACCGGTAAGCTGCTAGTCATAATCTGCGAGTGCTTGCCGAATGCGCTCCATCCCAATCCTATTCTTCTTGTTATTTCCTTTTCATGGTCTGGGATCATCGGTTACTACCTGTCATAAGTAGACATATTCGCCTAACACTTCCAGTACTTTGCTATCTAACGCACACTGCTGTTTTTTCCCGAGGTTGTTGAACATTATCGTAGTGATCTGCATGTTGATTTTCAAGCCTACTTCTGCTTTTCCTGTCTAGGTCATCAATGATTCTTTGCACTTCATCCTCTGAGCTACTTAGCAAGGCAATGTCATAAATTAATCGCAGATTACTTCGGTATTCTCTATCTACTGCTCCCATACAAAGTCTCTGAGTACTTCCTCTAAGCAAGCTGTGAATAGTATTTGAGAGATCGTGTCTCCTTGCCTAACACCTTTCTTTATAGGAATTGCGTTGCTTTCTTTATGCAGAACTACGGTGTCTGTGCAGCAACTATGTATGTATATATATATATATATATATATATATATATATATATGTATGTATATATATATGTATATATATATTGTAAGGGTGCGTTCAGGTCGACCGTTTAACTAGCGCGTCAGTCTCTTGCCTCTTCGTCTTTTGTCTGCCGTCTTCTTTTTTAGCACGTGCCTTTCGACATACGCTCGTCGTCTTTGTCACCGTCGACAATCACCGAGCGTTGGTGTGACACTACAATTATCCCGGGGAGAAAAAATGAGGCATCCTGCCGACTCATGGTGTGGACACAAAAGGCGGGTCGTAACAGGGCTTGAGGCGGTCAACGTGCACTGTTTCACGCCCGCGGCGACGCATATCCGGTGTCGGTACAAGCGGTTCTATAACGTAGTTCACCGGAGAGGTCTGGCAAATAACCCGATATGGGCCATGGTATTTGGAAGCAAGTTTGGTAGAGAGGCCGGAAGGGGTGGCAGGAACCCAAAGCCACACGAGGGAGTCTGTGCTGTATGAAGGAGCTGGACAAGATGGTGCGCGAAGGAACTGCTGGAGACCTTGGTTCTGGGTTGTAAATGAGCGGGCCAACTGGCGACATTTTTCTGCATATGCTGCTGCTTGAGAGACGGTGGTCGCTTCGGAGGTGTCAGGTCGATAAGGAAGTATCGTGTCCATAGTTGAGGTGGGTTCACGGCCGTATAGAAGGAAAAAAGGGGAGAAGCCGGTCGTGCTTTGTATGGCAGTATTATAAGCGTACGTGACGAATGGGAGAATCCCGTCCCAGTTTGAGTGGTCGGACGCGACATACATGGCCAGCATGTCACTTAAAGTGCGGTTAAAACGTTCCGTCATGCCATTTGTCTGCGGATGGTAGGCCAAGGTAGAACGGTGGACAATGCGGCACTGCTGAAGAAGGGCTTCAATGGTCTCGGAAAGAAAAACATGGCCACGGTCACTGAGCAATTCTTTAGGTTAACCGTGGCGCAGAACGAGATGATGCAGGACGAAAGACGCAACGTCTGGCGCCGACGCAGAAGGTAAAGAAGATGTTTCTGCGTAGCGGATAAGGTGGTCAACAGCCACGATGACCCAACGGTTACCAGCTGGAGGGACTGGTAGTGGCTCGTAAAGAGCAATACCAACATGATCGAATGGTCGGCTGGGGCAGGGCAAGGGCTGCATCGGAACGGTGGAGTGGTGTGGAGAGTTTTTGCGGCGTTGGCATGCGCGAACGTAATGACGCACGAAGCGGTACATACCCTGCCAGTAATAGCGGAGGCGAAGACGAGTGTAAGTTTTCAACACTCCGGCATGGGCACACTGAGGATCGGCGTGAAAAGCGGCGCATATTTCCGAACGAAGATGCCGAGGAATGACAAGGAGCCACTTGCGTCCGTCGGAAAGGTAATTTCGGCGGTAAAGCATGCCGTCGCGGATGGAAAAATGACGAGCTTGGCGGTGAAGCGTTCGTGAAGCTAGGCGCAGAGAAGGTGTAGATAAAAGCGTGAGAAGAGAAGCGATCAAGGGTCTTGCCTTTGTTCATTGGGCATGTCGGCAATTTCTAGCGAAAATGAGTCACTTACGGTGATAGCTGTCGAGTCAGAGCCATATTGAAGAGGTGACCTAGACAGGGTGTCGGCATCAGAATGCTTACGGCCAGACCGGTAGGTGACCTGAATGTCGTACTCTTGTAAGCGGAGGGCCCAACGAGCAAAACGGCCGGATGGGTCTTTAAGCGTGGACAACCAGCAGAGTGCGTGATGGTCCGTAACAACAGAAAAGGGACGACCGTAGAGATATGGGCGGAACTTTCCAATGGCCCAAATGATAGCCAAGAACTCCTTTTAGGTTACTGAATAATTCTTTTCGGCCTTTGTTAAGGTACGGCTGGCATAAGCAACAACGTACTCTGGGTTGCCGGGCTTTCGTTGTGCAAGGACAGCGCCGAGACCTACACCGCTGGCATCAGTGTGAATTTCGGTAGGCGCCGCAGGGTCGAAATGGCGGAGAATCGGAGGCGACACTAGAAGGCGCCGAAGCGTCGAAAAGGCATCATCACAGTCGGCTGTCCAAGACGAAAGAATGGCGTCATCGGCAAGGAGATCAGTCAGCGGCGAGATGATCGAAGCGAAATTGCGGACGAAGCGACGAAAATACGAGCACAGCCCGATAAAACTACGCAGCTCCTTTAGAGAAGTTGGGCGTGGAAACTCAGCTACTGCACGGAGTTTCGCAGGATCTGGACGAACACCGTCTTTCAAAACAATGTGTCCCAATATAGGAAGCTGGCGAGCCCCGAAGCAGCACTTTTTGTTAAACACTTTAGCACGCGCTCGAGACGCTCCAAATGTGACGTAAAATCTTTTGAAAACACGACAACATCGTCCAGGTAACAAAGACAGTCATGCCACTTGAGTCCGCACAGAATTGTGTTCATCATGCGCTCGAAGGTGGCCAGCGCGTTGCGCAATCCAAACGGCACGACATTAAATTCATAGAGACCATCAGGTGTCACAAAGGCGGTTTTTGGTCGATCGTCAGCTGCCATGGGTACCTGCCAGTAGCCCGAGCGAAGATCCAGAGGTGAAAAGAATTCGGCACCTTGAAGGCAATCGAGAGCGTCGTCAATACGTGGAAGAAGGTATACGTCTTTACGCGTTATCTTGTTCAAACGCCTGTAATCAACACAGAATCGTATAGAGCCATCCTTTTTCCTCACGAGAACAACTGGAGAAGCCCAAGGGCTGTGCGAAGGCTAGATGACGCCACGCTGAAGCATGTCATTAACGTGCTCGGTGATAACTTGACGTTCAGCAGCCGATACCCGATAAGGGCGCTGGTGTACCGGGGCGTGCGTACCGGTGTCGATGCAGTTAGTGACTACCGATGTGCGCCCCAAAGATGTCCGAGGAAGGTCCAATGAGGAACGGAAGCGCTGAAGCAAGCTGACGAGCTGGTCGCGTTGATCTGCTGAAAGGCTGGCATCCAGACAGCCAGAAAAAGCTGCAGTGAAGTCGTCGTTCTGTACAGAAGCGGGCAAGTCAATAGTATCGAGCTGCAGTGGGGTTGGGTCTTCTGAGATAGCAGATGTCATAGCGTCATCAAAGGACTCGACATGACCAAGACGTTCTCCACGAAGAAGCGTTGACGGACAAGGTGACGGGTTAGAGATGTATATGGCGCCGTAGCCACCACAGAAAGTCAGAAGGGCGAAAGGCAGGACTAAGCAATGGCGACGATTAGCGACGTGAGTCGGAGTGAAAAGAACTGTCGAATCAGAAAAGCCGGCGCAGGAAACGGGCACGAGGACGGTAGAGCAGGCGGTGATGTCAGTATCTTCGGCCACAGTTATCTTATCGACATGGAGCGGTGTGTCAGACGAGGCGGCCGGTGAAAGCGGAGACAATTCGATGCTGGCTCGGGCACAATCAATAATCGCATGATGACTGGTGAGAAAGTCGCAACCCAGAATCAGTTCGTGAGAGCAGTGAGGCAGCACAAGCGCAATTACCCTGAATGGCAATTCGAGCTGTGCACGCCGCAAGCAGTTGAATGCGATGTGAGCTGGCAGTTCGGAGAAAAAAGTTAGAAACAGGCGTCGTAACTTTACGAAGTCGGCGGCAAAGGTTGGCACTTATAACAGACACAGCGGCGCCAGTGTGCACCAGAGCGAGAACTGCGACGCCATCAACAAACACTTCGATAACGTTGGTCGGGGAAGACGGAGGACTTGCACAAGTAGAGGACAACGCAGTTCTTGCCTCCGGAACTGCGGCAGTTAGTTTTCCTCCGGGCCAGCGGGAGAGCGACGGCGCAGCGGCGAGAGGGAACGACGGCGGGGAGACGGCGATCGACGGGAGGAGTGGGAGGAGCGGTCAGGATAAAATGAGTCCGTAGAAGTGCCAGCAGGGACAGGGGGAGGGGAAGGTTCAAAGTTTGAACTGTAGTTGTAATTGTACAGGCGGGGGCCATTGCGGTATGACTGCGTGCGCTGGCGACAAAGCCGGGCGACGTGGCCAGGAACGCCACATGAATAACAGATTGGGCGGTTGTCGGAGGTCCGCCACGGATTGTTGACCGGACGTCGAGGAGGCAGATAAGGGTGGGGAGGAGGTGGTGGCGGTGATAACGGCGCAGCATACGCGACAGGACAGGGTGGTGGTCTGGCGGCGACAGCGGCGTACGTTAGCGGGGCTGTCACAGGCGTAATTTGAGAGCTTGGCGGTAAAACTTCTGCAACTTGCTCCTGGATGGTGCGTCGAAGTGCAGAATCTATCGATGGGGTGGTTGCGGCAGAAGCAGGGAGGAGCGATAGTTGGCGAGCCACTGCCTCCCGCGGCTGCGAAGCTCCAGCGTGAGAGGAGGGAACGAAGAGCAGCCTCTACCAAATGAAAGGGTGCGTTGAAGCTCAGGTCGGTGTTCAGGTCGACCGTTTAACTAGCGCGTCAGTTTCTTGCGTCTTCGTCTTTTGTCTGCCGTCTTCTTTTTTAGCACGCGCCTTTCGACATACGCTCGTCGTCTTTGTCACCGTCGACAATCACCGAGCGTTGGTGTGACACTACAATATATATATATATATATATCTTTCAGTACATTCACATACGGCTCGTTTACACCCTAATTTCGCAATGCCTGCATGACGGCCGAAGATTCTACCGAGTCAAATGCTTTTTCGTAATCAATGATTGCTTTATATAAGGGCTGGCCATATTCCGAGCATTCTTCTATCACCTGGTTGATGGCATGGATATGATCGATAGTAGAGTACCCCTTCCGACAACCGGCTTGAGGATTTGTTTTACTGCACTCTAAGGTTGTTCTGATTCTATTAGCGATTACCTTTATACGTAACAGACAGTAAGCTGACTGAACTGTATTTCGGCAGATCCTTAGCGTCCCCTTTCTTAAGAATTGAGATAATTTTCGCGTTCTGCTATGGTTCCGGTACTGTCGATGGCACCAGGTATTGCCTATACAGGGTGGTCTGCTTTTCTAGTATGATATCTCCCGTCCTCCAACAAATCTGCATTTACCTGAGCCTCTTCAGCTGCTTTACCCATTTTCATAGTTTATAAAGCTTTCTTAACCTCTTCCTTCGTCCCTGGCGGAACGTCTGAGTTATTTTCTACTGCCAATCTCATTATTGTCCAGGCTAATTTGGCTACTGTAAATATCAGTATAGAGCTCCTCGGCTACTTTGAAAATCTTGTCCCTATTCGTGAAGACAATGCCCGCCTGGTCCCTCGGCCTATACACCTGATTTTTCCCTATTGCAAATTTCCTCTTCACCGCTTTAAGGCTTCCCCAGGTCTTTACAGCATGCTCAATTGTTTCCATTTTATACGTTCTTGTATCGGTTACTTTACGCTTATTGATTACCTTTGATATCACTGCCACCTCTATCTGCTCTGCTGGGTTGGAAGCTTTCATACTTTGGCGTTTGTTGATGAAATCCTTCGTCTCCTTAGACAGCTAGCCGGCATCCTCTCTAACTATCCTACCGCCTACTTTACAGCACACTCATAAATGATATTCCGAAATTATTGTTCACTGGTTCTAGGCTGTTGTCATCATCCTCGGTTAGAGCTGAATATCTATTTTGTAGTGAGATACTGAGCTCTCCTGCCCTCCCCTTCACCGATACTTTGATGATTTGTTGATGGACTTCTTTCTTACTAATCTGCTCCCCTCTTCAGATTTAGAATTATTCGAGACCTTACCATCCTGTCCTCACTGCATCGCATTTTCCCAATTACCTCTACATACTGCATATTGGCGGGGTTATAGATTTCAACTCTTCAAGTTGGAATCCAAGGCTTTACTAACATGCATTCATGTGAAAATGTTATAGTGTCACCCACACGGCTTTCTTCGAAATCTGAAGCAATCTTGGATCTTCTCATAATTAACTTTAAGTAGTATAACTTGAAATCAAGTACAATTACTTGTGCTCTAAGCGACCATTGTGCAATGTTTATATCTGTCAGTCAGACCATCATTTCCCGACGGCGAGTGAAAGTACTGGCCTACTTTTGTTATCGTCACTGCTGCTCTCTAAAGAGAAAGTGGAGACCCCTCAAAACGTTTGTGCATATTTTTATTGTATATATGGTCTAAACAAGGAATCTTAGTCAAGGAACATGATTTCAAAAACGTTTCCACGCGAAACCGCTAACACACATGTTGCTCTCCTTTAATGCAAAAACCATAAAGCCGTCGCAATAACCTTCGTGAACCGCGATTAATGCTTTTAATATAGTATAACAGTTTACTTTATGACTGCATTGTTAGCATAAAATTAAGCAATGTGCCGCCTGGATAAGTTTAGCAATAGACCGTGCCCAAAGTGCGAACGCCATTTTGAGTAGAAAGCAAGCATATTTTGGCGCTCGGCATTTGCAATTCATGTGTTGTCTGACCATCAAGCTTTTATTCAAGAAACAAAAAGTCAGCAAAATGCGTAAACGTTATGCTCACTTCGCTTTCCAGTTGAGTGCGTTTCAGATGTTCTCTGTCCGCCTGAAAATAATTCGAAATCAATTGCACGCGTCGTTTAAATTGCACCAGGCACCGATTTTTACCAGTGCCTAAAATGCGATCCAGGTTTAAATCATTACAACTCAATTGGAAAAGGGCTTTCTGGATCATCTGCAGAGCAGGGAATGCTCGCGTTCTGACGGTAAAAGATCTACACATTCCAGCTCACAGACAGAACAGTATCAGAGGTAGCAAGATACTAAACAGTGCGAGAAGATAGCAAACCCTATGTTTTTACTGCTGGGTGTCGACTCGAGAACATGGATGTTAAGAGTAAATCCGATTTTTTCTACTTTCATTTCTGAAACAAAACTCTGTGTATTGTGGTACAATGCTCATTCTGGGCAATGTTTCTCCTCTTCGGTAACATTTTGCTAATGCTAAATACCTACTAATCTACAGGAAAGAGAGAAAGCTCATGATATTTAGGTAACCAGAATCAAATAAAGCGTAAGTTTATCTTCTTTCATGGGAGAATGAATCATTCTTATTGGTTCTTACTCATCGACATTGTACCTAGTATTTTGAAAACTATGAGATAAATATGTTTGCCGCTTACACATTTGGTTTCTGAAACTATGAGATACATATGCACGTATTATACAGGACATTTCTACAACTATGTCAACATCATATATGTGAAAGACGTTAGAGGTTGATTATGTCCCTGTTTCGCAGAATTGGTTGCTCGACTGCGTCATATATCTCGACATCGAGGGCTGCCAACATCACAGGTGAGCCCAGTGTTGTCATTTAATTAGTCGGTAGTGTAGTTCGAACAATCGAGTGTCAAAATAGGCACTTGAAAGCTCGCCGGGTTGGCTTCGCGCCGTTCTTGCCTGTAGCTTTGAAATATTGCTCAAGTTCCTTGTCATGAAACAAAAACTTCTTTCTGTGAGAGACCTGATATGAGCAACACATGCTGTGTTGGCCGCACGTCACATGGGGAACAATAGTACTTTTCTTATCAATTTGCCGGGACCAGATACGCTGCGAGAGAGATTTTGCTATAGCGGGTGTATAGTACGTACAAAGCAGTATAAGCACAAACCAGTTTACTGTTACAGATGCTACTGGGAGGGACATCACCAATAATTTTGTCCCAATGGACCAAACCCAGAGTGTAAAAAAGAATCTGTGCAGCCGAAATACAGTTGCGGACTATGGAAGTCAGATTATCGTATCAGAAAAAAGACTCAGTTAGCATGGGATTGGCGATGGAATCGAGCGACGCCGTTGGTATGTCGGAACAGATTCGCTGTGTGTCGCAGGAACTGTCTGGTGAGACGAATGAGGACGTAGAGCCGCCCGCCGAGTATGTGCAACTCAATTCGTCTTATGCTACAAAGCTAAGAATTGGAAGAAATAAAAAAACGCGTGTAGGTGTTCTCAACTCAAGAATTCCCCCAGCTCGAGGACAGCACATGCATACTAAATGGCATAGACTAACAATTTGCAATGCTCGCAGCACAAATTGAATACCTGCCCAAAGCAAAACGCGGATGGCAGAGCGCCGCAAGGAAAGGTAATTTAGCCAGATGGAAATGTCTGCTTGCAGCCCACCAGTAAAATTCACAAGTATAAAAAATCGCAAACCTGCCTCTAATACTCCAGTGTTGGAGGCGGCACTAGAAACTCTTGCGACACTGACCCAACTTATTCAAAGCATCATCCACAAAGGCTAGACACGGCTACAAACAAAGCCGGCGTATAACACAATGGAAATGTCAAGGGCTCGCGAGTAAACTAGGAGGAATTAGAACAAAGCTCTTATATGAGAAGTTGCATTCGTGGGTGTTCTTGCTGCAAAAACATAACCGGTTGTCTACCATCACGGGATATATTGACTATCAATGCCATTCAAATCCTGATAAAAGAGTAAGAACAGACGGAGCACCAGAAAAGCTGCTATATTTGTAACGATCCATATTCCCCAAATGCCAACTGATCTACCGAAGTGGTCCAACAATCAGCAGGAAGTCGTTGCTGTACTCACGCGTTCGAATAAAACACTAATATTACTAGTTTCAGTATACGCACGACCAGCAAAAAAAAAACTATGGCCAGTAAAAAAACTGGATGGCTAGAACACATTCATTTAACGTACACAGAGACACCCGTAATAGTAGGCGAGGATTTCAACACTCCACATAGTGTTGGGACACGACCATGATTCAAAACCAGGGGATACAATTCACATTGCTTTGATAGAATATAGTTCCCACTGCTCAATTACCCCGGTTTTGCAAAGCTTCCAGCAACTAGAACGCACTCTATAACGGAATGGGAGGCCGAATGAGATGCTTAGGGCAGTGACCCCACGCCAATAAACATACTGTCACGCACTCTACGCGGTCCTGTAGCGGAGGACATAAGGTGTGGCAGGAGAGGCAGAAGAGGGAGAGGCGAACGTCCAGCGCATCTTAAAATCCTACGTGTACATAATCCTCGTAACAACAGTGATGAATGTGTTGGGTAGCGATCCCAGTACCTCTCGCAGCAATAATACGGCAACAATAAGACAAAAGATCAGAATAAATGTATCCTTAACTCACTGAGACAGTGTTCGACAGGGTGATCGGATGGATGCCGTCACCCCAGATACATTGCTATCCGAATTGCAAGGTGTTCTCAAGTAGCACACCATTACTACAGCTGTAGTAATGGTGTGCTCATCTTCTCCAATTATAGGAACGTAGAAAACTAGTGGAGATAGAGGCTAACCGGAACACGGAGGATATCAAAGGAAAATAGCTGTCAATCGACTGACAGCTCAGGCACGTCGCCATTAAAAGCAACACTCCCCTGAAAGATGGGCTGACTGGGGCAGTAATTCGGCCACAAAAATGGAGAACAAAGCGCTCTCATTGCTCTATACTCCTGTTTCAAGGAAAAAGAACAACGCCGGGACATGATGGCATCCCGTACGAAGTGTTTAAGAACTTAAAAGTTGAAGCTCTTGTTGCCGCTTTGGAAGTGATCAACGATGTATGGGGAAAACGAGAAATTCCAATAGGATGGAAATATTCGGTCCTCATCCCGATTCCAAATGCCGGAGAACTTCCAACCTTCATAGAGTCATTGCGTCCTATATCCTTAACGCCAATAATTTCTAAAATTGATGAAAAAATGGTCGCACAGACTTATCGTGGCGGCTTGAAAGAGAAAAAAAAAGTGCCATCCACGACAATTTGGATTTAGATCAAACCCTTTGCACAGAAACAGGACTCGCAATACTGGCTGAAGAAGTTCCACAGATGTCACCTCATAGCCATCTTCTGCGCAAAGTGGTGGCTAACACGTGAAAAAGGCGTATGACAAGTCACACTCTAACATAATTAAGAACGTGGAAGAACGTGGGGAAAGGAAGAAGTTGTTCTCTGTCGGAACGCTACTTATATATCTCTGCAGTTTTTTTTTTTTGAATTTGTGCAATATATAGGAAGGTGCCGCTCCCTTTCGCCACGGCAATGAACGAGGAGACCACTGGGCCTCCTTTAGCAACCAGTCGATCGACAACAGTCGGCCAGAGGAAGAGAGTGCACCATCCAAGTGACTCGGGCAGCCAGGACATTGATGCGTACTCGGCGCTCAGTGACGACTCCTCGACCGACGACGACGGGTTCGTATTGGTTGTCACTAAAAAAGCAAAACGCCGACTGCGCCGACAAGCCGCCAAGTTGTCCTCATCGAGCACGGCTACGGTCATCCCGGCGCGAAGTGTACCAGAACACACGACCTTATTTGTACCGCAAAATCAGACGGACAATCTGAACCATCTAAACCGGCAATCTACCTCCATGTATCTGGAGAGTATCGTAAAGTGGGCTATCAAAGAAGTGAGGATAAATCCTTACAAAAATATCCTTGCCATTTATGTTGCTGAGCGAACCGCACTCGACAAATTAGCAGCAGTAACCAAACTCGGAAATATCAGGGTTCGCCCTCTTAGTTTCCAAGGCAGCGGGACCACGGCTGGCGTCATTTACAACGTTGGCATTGGCATCAGTGACGCTGACTTACATCAGCTGATCTAGCCGGTGACTGATAACATGTATCAAACTTACGCTCAAAGATGACTGCATACTAGCGCATGTTAGGGTCGGGCAGTTTCGGCATTCAGTTCGACCATTCGTGCCTAAACCATTACAATGCAAGAAATGCATGAAGATGGGCCCCGTGAGCGCTGTGTGCAGCAACCCCATTGTGTGCCCCAGATGTTCAGAGGCAGAGGCACACAGCGCTGATGCCTGCGGAGCGAACGCCTTGAAGTGTGCCAACTGCAGTGGCCCCCACGACTCATCTTCGCGAGACTGCCCTCGGCTAAAGACTGAGAGGGCAGTACTGAGGCAAAAGATACGAGATGGTTCCTCGCACAGAGAAGCCACTACAAACGTACGACTACGTCGCTAGCGTCGAAAGCGGTCCACAAAGAAGGCTCTAAGTGCTAATATTGCTTGTCCAACTCCGCGACCACCTACAGTGAATGCAGAAATGCCACCTTCTAGTGATGCTAGACTTGGAGCCTGCCAAACCTCTTGGCTATCTCTGCCGAAGCATTCAATGCGCATTAGGCCAGACTGCTACCATCCAAACGTCCAACACCTATAATTGAGCCAGCGCAACGACAAGACTCTGACAGCAGCCAAGATCTGCAAGTGATCGCTATGTTCACGTCCCTGATGAATGCCATGCGTAGTTTACTAACAAGCCTGAACATGCCAGCAGCAAAAAATGCCCTGCAAGTACTGGACGCACTACATGCTGTTCTTGCGGCCTTACAAAATTATGCTCCGCCGGACTTACCTCTTCAGAAAAAAGTCAAGCAAGCTTTTATTTTTCAGTGGAATTCCCGAGCACCTAATTCTTGGATTTCACATATTAGGCGTTATGTCTGTAAAAACCAATTCCCTATTCTCGTTATTTGTGAACCGAACATATCGAAAATTGTTGAATATCCGGTTACGAGGCATTTTCGTCGCATTCGTGCACCAGAACTAGCAAAGTTATCGCATATATTTGACGTGAACTAACATACGTGCCTCATCCGGTTCCTCCGAACAATGATAACCAGTATGTCTGCATGACCGTGAAGAGCCGCACCTTGACGTTTACACTTGTGGCTGTCTGTGTACCTGGCGTCATCAAGCCACTTTGACACCGAGAGACTGAGTGACCTGATGGGAGTCACAAGTGGTCCATGAATTATCACAGATTTCAATGCCCATCACCCTTTGTGGGGAGGTGTTAGGATGAACCTCAGGGCCATAAAGTTTGTCTCCTTTGCCTCGGACCATAACTTCCAATGCCTTAATGACGGAACCCCGACGTATGTTAGAGAAGTGAATTATAGCAGCTGCCTGGACTTGACTTTCCTTTCGGAATGCCTTGCAAGACGCGTCCGTTGACACCATATTGAAATCCATAGCAGTGACCGTCCCCAAGTCCGTGCAAGACTTCAAAGGGAAGCATCAATCGCGACGCCTTACCTACATTTGCAGGGTCATAGCATTTCAAGTGAGAAATGTTCTCTTGTGGCTTTCACACGAAACCCAATGTAACACATACTATATCTATAAACGGGAAAGCCATTTCCTATGAAAAAAAAGCCAACGCTTCCTGGGAGTTGTCATCGACAGGAATCTCTCGTGGAGCCCACATCTGAATGGCTTTGTTGTGTTCCAAGTGCTGTGCTCGTCCGTTCCGTTGTGAATGGAGCAGTGCGCGCTAATGAACAGGCCCGAACCCCTCTTTGCGCTTCGCCGGGAGGACTCGCCGCCTGCCTGCGCTCAGCGGGACGCCCCCCACGGTGGGCTCCCTCGCCCTCCTCTGGTTCTGGGAAGCAAGCCCCATCCCCGGCCTCCGTTCCCTCCGTTCTTCGCCCGGCAGTTCGGCCTACGCCTCGGCCGACGCTGGTCGCACCCTCTTATCTAGTAATAAACGAAGTTAACAGTTTAACAGTAGCGCGTATGTCTTTTCTCCATCGACGACGCGCAAACACGACAGTGGCGACGAGGAAGTGGATTTGACCCGCGCTACGCAACGCTATTGACAAGCCATGGCTACGCGAGGGTTACTACCAGAATTCAACGGCTCATCTTGGTCATCGTGGGTTGGACGCCTCCAGTTCTACTTCGAAGCTAACAACATCACAGACCCAGCCTTGAAGAGGGCCAACCTGCTAACGCTGTGCGGGGAACAGACTTACGACACTGTCTGCGCCCTTATTCAGCCAAGCACACCAGCGGAAGTGCCTTACGAAGAAATCGTTGCAGCCCTTCAAAAGCACTACGACCCGAGGCCATCTGAAGTTTACAGCCGAGCCCGCTTCCAGCGACGAGATCAGCTGGAAGGCGAAACTGTGAGCGCCTACGTAGCAGCGCTCAAGAAGCTTGCAGCTGACTGCAATTTTGGAACGCTGACCACAGCCAGGACAGCTACCGGGCAGCATGAAGACACAGCATCTGCTAACACCACCATGCTTCCATTGGACGTCATGTTACGTGACAGATTTGTGTGTGGACTGAGTGACGAGTCACTACAGCAGCGCCTATTCGCTGAGAGAGACCTCACGTATAACAAAGCTTACGACATCGCCGTGCGAGCGGAGAGCGCCGGTCACCAGCAGAGAGCGATGCGCCGGAACACCGAGCCGGTACATCAGGCAAGCAACCAGGTACGCAGACCTTCTGTTGTTGCAAAATCGGTCAAGAATGTACAACGCTGCTGGCGGTGTGACGGCCAACACAACGCCCAGGGATGCCGATTCCAGTCAGCCACGTGTAATTTTTGCCACAAGCAAGGGCATATTGAGAAAGCATGCATTACGAAGCGGAAGCTTGCCAAGATAAAGTCGCCTTCTCAGCCTAACCACAGCGTAGATTCCTCAGAGAATAGGCCGCCATGTGATGCCCACGGAGTAACATCAGCAGTATCATCAGTGTTGTACGACCTGAACACCGTGAATCTCGGCACGCGTCCGAAGATTTTTACCGAAGTTACAGTACACCACAAACTGATTAAGTTCGAGGTGGACTCAGGCGCAGCCTGTACTCTGATCAGTGAGGCCACATTCCGAACTTCGTGGCCATCAGACGCACCACCCTTGCAACAAGACTACACGCACCTGCGAACGTGGTCAGGACAGAACTTGCCACTATTGGGATCTGCCAACGTGCGGGTTTGTTACAACGGTCAGACCCATACGCTACCTCTCCTTGTTGTGAAGGGCTCAGGATCAAGCCTTCTAGGGAGAAACTGGTTTTCTCCATTAGGGGTGACGATATGCGGCATACACCAAACGCCGAGCAACAACGTCATTGAGCAATTGCAGGAGAAATACGAAAGAGTATTCTCTGAAGAGATTCCAGGAAATGAAGGGCCACCAGTCACACTGGAGTTGTTAAGCGGCGCGCAACCGAAGTTTTTGAAGGCCAGGCCAGTACCCTTTGCTCTCAGAGCTTCCGTTGAAAGGGAGTTGGACAAACTGGAGCAGCAAGGTGTCATCGAGCCGGCACAACATTCGCAATGGGCCACACCACTGGTTGTTGTTCTCAAGAAGAACGGAACCATACGACTCTGTGGAGACTACCGGAGCACCGTAAATCTTGCGACTAAAGCGTCGTCTTACCCTCTGCCGACACCTGGAGAAGTGTTCAGTGTACTACGCGGCGCAAGAGTCTTCAGCACTCTAGACCTCACCCAGGCCTATCAACAACTGAAGGTGAGCGAACCAACGTCAGAATTACTGACAATCAACACACTGAAAGGCCTGTACAAGGTCAAGAGATTGCCCTTTGGCGTAGCTGCAGCCCCGGCCATATTTCAGAAGTTCATGGAGACAGTACTTCAAGGAATCCCAGGAGTTTGTGTCTACCTGGACGATGTAATAATCAGTGGCGCTTCCACGGAAGAGCATGCAGCGCGCCTAGAGCACGTTCTTGAAAGGCTAGCGAACGCAAATTTGCGTTTAAGCAAAGAAAAATGCTGTTTTGCGGTGTCAGAGGTGCAATTTCTAGGACACCGAATTAATGCAGAAGGCATCCACCCGACCGAAGACAAAGTGCGAGCGATCACCGAAGCACGGGCACCAACAAACAAGCAGGAGCTACAGGCGTTTCTCGGACTCTTAACGTTCTACGACCGTTTCTTAGAACAAAGAGCTACTGTGGCCAACGACTTATATCAGCTGCTTCGGAAAGATGTGAAATGGACATGGTCGCCCCGCCATCAGCAGGTATTCGACGCCTTGAAACACCTGCTTCGAAGGTGTACAGTCCTCAGCCACTACGACGAAAGGAAGCCACTGCTTTTGTCTTGCGACGCATCTCCGTACGGAGTCGGCACGGTTCTTTCGCAGACTGACGACCAAGGAAGGGAGGCCCCGATTGCCTTCGCCTCACGTACGTTGTCACAAGCGGAACGCAACTACGCGCAACTGGACAAAGAGGGGCTGGCCATCGTCTACGCGGCGACACATTTTCACCAGTATATTGCCGGCCGAAAGGTGATATTTATAACGGATCACCGACCGCTAATGGGGATTCTGGGGCCACAAAAGCCCATGCCACCGACATTGTCTCCGCGAATGACACGTTGGTGCATCAAGCTCTCAGCGTACGAATACGATCTGGTCTACCGCAATGGGACTAAACATCAGAATGCCGACGCGCTCAGCCGCCTGCCACTGAACGAAACAGTTGACGAACCGCCTCCACCCGGAGACGTTCTTATGTTCGAAGCACTGCCAGAACCTCCGCTTACAGCAGGCAGAGTTGCAGCATCTACGCAGAAGTGCGCAACTCTACGCCAAGTTTACACAGCTGTTCAACAAGGCAACGTGCACAAACTCAAAGGGGACAACTTCGACGCTTACCGCAGGCGAGCTACAGAGTTGAGCACCCACCGCGACTGCATCCTATTAGGATCCCGAGTTGTGATTCCGAGAGAGCTACGCGCGCAAGCTATCTCTCTCATCCACGCCGGACACAGGGGCATCGTTGCCATGAAAGCGTGTGCCAGAAGCTATATGTGGTGGCCTAACATTGACCACGACATTGAAACAACAGTCCGAAACTGCAAGCCTTGCCAAAGCAGCCGGAGCAATCCGCCGAAAGCTCCTCTCCCAGAATGGAAAAAGCCACACACACCTTGGCACACCCTGCACGTTGATTTTGCAGGCCCAATTGAAGGCTGCACTTTCCTTGTGCTCGTAGATGCTTACACCAAATGGCTTGAAATAAAGGAAATGCGACAGACCACTTCGGCAGCAGTCATTGACAACCTCCGATCACTGTTCGCAACGTTCGGAATTCCCCGCAAGGTAGTGTCGGACAACGGAACACCGTTTGTATCTGCAGAGATTCTCAAGTTTTATCGCGACAACGGGATCTCATCAGTCACATCGGCCCCCTACCACCCAGCGACAAACGGACAAGTCGAGCGCTACGTGACCGAGCTAAAACGTGCCCTTGAGAGAGACCAGACAGGGTCGCTGCAGCGCCGCCTTGCACGTTTTCTTTTCAAGCAGCACACAACTGTACAAAACACGACAGGCCAGACCCCAGCGAAAATGATGTTCGAGCGCGAAATGCGGACGCAGCTCACAGCTATTCTCCCCGAGCCAGAAACAGAGACGACCCGGGAAGAAAAACCGATTCCGCGCTGCGGGACACTTGTTGAGGGGCAGCGCGTCCTCGCCCGCCAGTTTCTCAGAAAACCACGCTGGGAGGAAGCTACTGTTGTGCGACGCATAGGCCTGCGCTCTTGGCTTGTCAGTATACATGGAACAGTGGCACGCCGACACCTCAACCAGCTGCGTGGATTTACGACACCTTCCGAGAGCGGTCCGGCAGCAGCGAGGACATCTGAACCATCCTCCCACATAGCCTGGCATCTCTCCACAGAAGAAAAGACTGCACCCAGGGCAGACCTACAAAGCACAGCGGGCAACATTCTACCTACAAGTGGTCCTTCCCTGTGCGCACAGAGCCAGCGTGTCTCCACGCGTCCTCGCCGACCCCCTGCACGCTATCAGGCAACTTTTTAAGGGGGAAGGAAGTGTTGTGTTCCAAGTGCTGTGCTCGTCCGTTCCGTTGTGAATGGAGCAGTGCGCGCTAATGAACAGGCCCGCACCCCTCTTTGCGCTTCGCCGGGAGGACTCGCCGCCTGCCTGCGCTCAGCGGGACGCCCCCCACGGTGGGCTCTCTCGCCCTCCTCTGGTTCTGCGAAGCAAGCCCCATCCCCGGCCTCCGTTCCCTCCGTTCTTCGCCCGGCAGTTCGGCCTACGCCTCGGCCGACGCTGGTCGCACCCTCTTATCTAGTAATAAACGAAGTCAACAGTTTAACAGTAGCGCGTATGTCTTTTCTCCATCGACGACGCGCAAACACGACAGTTTGGGAATGGAGCAGTGCGCGCTAATGAACAGGCCCGCACCCCTCTTTGCGCTTCGCCGGGAGGATGGATGGATGGATGGATGGGGTCTTTGGGTTATTCTTGGGGGGGGGGGGGATACCGGACACGGGTTGTGCCGGCCTTAATTCGCGGCGGCACTCTTGGTGTCCGGGGGAAGGGGAGATGGGATGTAGGGAGGGGGAGGGGGGTCATCATCGTCGTCGTGGAGTCGCTCTCGTCGTCCTTGTCATTGGCTCCGTCGCCAGCGCTGTGGCCAGCAGGTCAGCAGGCCCGGTGGTGGGCTCCAGTCTTGCAGCCAAGCCGGACTCCTCCAGGAAGGCCAGCAGGAGCCGGTGGGCTGCCAGGGGGCTCCTGGCCGGGAAGAGCAGGTGCTCCTCGGTGGCAGCAGGAAGTCCGAGGGCCCGGTAGCCTGCCTCCATCTTGCGACGGTGGTGGGTCCGCCTGCCTGCGCTCAGCGGGACGCCCCCCACGGTGGGCTCCCTCGCCCTCCTCTGGTTCTGGAAAGCAAGCCCCATCCCCGGCCTCCGTTCCCTCCGTTCTTCGCCCGGCAGTTCGGCCTACGCCTCGGCCGACGCTGGTCGCACCCTCTTATCTAGTAATAAACGAAGTTAACAGTTTAACAGTAGCGCGTATGTCTTTTCTCCATCGACGACGCGCAAACACGACAGGCTTGAAAACCATGTTTACGAGCAGACGTAGCAGATCAACAGTAAACACACACGAGCACCCTTTGGCATTTACTGCATGCAGCAATAGACTACTTGCTATTGTCCATGTTCTCTCCTTCCTCGGGGGAAAGTCATGGGGCGCATCAATGCACTCGATGCTACAGCTTTATCGATCATTATTTACGGGTTATATGCGGTACAGCCTTCCGATATTCAGCAACATCACGAAGACGAACATTCGGACCCTCCAAAGTGTGCAAGCGCAAGCTCTTCGCATCTGCCTCGGTTTTCCTAAATGCACCTGGGAGCATCCTGTCACTACCTATGTTGCTTCCGAGACCCTGAGAACACACATTAGACACCTCGCACGAGTTCCCAAGCACCACCTGCGAATTTAACAGCCACTAGACCATGTACTGCCTTTTCCAAAACCATTGAAGCTCACCGCATGTATCTTGACTCGTTGTTCACCCCTGCTTCAAGACCGCGCGCCCCCATATGGAGCCTACAGAAACCCGAGATTCACCTATCGATTCCTGGCATAGAGAATAAATCTAGGGTACCAATGCTTGCCTTGCAACAAATGAAGCTGGATCACCTTCGCTCTAAGCACAATCGCCGAATACATGTGTACACGGATGGCTCAGTTACGTCAGCCAGCTCCGCGGGATCAGTGGTTGTGCCGGCAAGGTCTGTCTTGATAAAGCTAAAGATTGGACATCTCACCTCTTCGACTGGCGTGCAATCAGCTGCCCTAGGGCTGCAGCCGAAACATCAGCCAGGAACTCCCCCAAGAATGGTCAGTTTTCACTGACTCCAAAGCAGCGCTTCAAGGCATGCAAGCGGCACTACGCCATGGCTCAAATGAACAACTAATTGCACAGATCCGCACGCTGCACCACGCTGCAATCTCCAAAGGCCTCGTCGTCATCTACCAATGGTTTCCAGGACACTGTGGCGTTGCAGGAAATAACCAGGCGGACGACACCGGCCGTTCTGCCCACAACGACGGACTTCTAATCCAAATTCCGTTAACGAGAGAGGACGCAGTGAACGGCGTTCGCTGTTTGGCTGTGGCGCTGACACATTCAGCGTGGAATACCAGAAAGTTCTCCAACCGTCACTTCAAGGAATTGCACCCCGGACTGCGCCTGCGTATTCCCCACCACACAACACGTCGTGAAACAACATGACTGTGTCGCCTATGGCTTGGCGTTGCTTTCGCGAACAAATACGCCTTTCTAATCAGGATGGCTGACAGCCCTGGTTGTGAACAAGGTGGCGTTGATGAAACGATTGAGCACCTCTTTTGTGATTCCCCTCTTTTTGCAACGGAACAACAAAACCTGCGTACTGAATTGGATTTTCTGGACGCTCACCCCTTCACGGAAGGGAATATCTCGGGACCATGGCCACAAACGTCATCTGTGCTCAAAGCCTACAAGGCACGTCTTCGCTTTTTAAGAGAGACTAGCCTGATTGACAGACTGTGACTTTCGCACCTCCTCTCCTCTTCTGCCATCCCCTTTTAAACCCCCGATCCCCTACCCCAGTGCAGGGTAGCCAACCGGAATACATTCTTTCTGGTTAACATCCCTGCCTTCCGCCTTTTCTCCTCCTCCTGGAAGATTTGGTATATAACTTGCTTCAAGAGCGGCTGTCCTTTTTTAGTTTCAGTGGAGAATAAGTTGTTAATTTCACATAAAACAGTAGAAAACCACAATGTTCAGTCTTACCCCCTTTACTCTTTAATATAGATTTCATACCATTGGCTAGGAAACTAGGTGAAATACCAAATATAGAGTTCCTAATTTTTGCAGATGAAGTCATAATAGGGTAAAGTCAAACATTTACAAACGCAGAACCTTCAATTACAAGAAGCTTTAAACACTTTAGACAGGAAGGTAAGAGAATCAGGACTGGACGTATCGCCTAAAAATTCAGTTGCATTCAAATGGGAAACAAGAACGGAAGAGAAAATTGCAAGATAACCTTCACTTTGAAGATTGGTAACCAATCATTACAGGAAGTGGATGAGATGAGAGTCCTTGGGCTAGACATATATAAGTCAAGCAAAGGAACTCAATGGCTCCATAACACAAAAAAGACAGCAGCGACTACGTTACATTTGATCAAACGAATCCTGTCTAGAGGAGGAGGGGCTCGAACAGATAGTATAGCTAGGTGTCTTATGCGTTCAGTACTTTAACTTATGATAGCGTACTAAGCTCAGTTTCATACACTGACGTAACAATGCTCGGAGCTTGAAACAATAAATAGAAATGCAATGCACACCATCATCGTTTTGCCAAAACTTGCGCATATGCACAGTTGGACACTCTTGTGGAAATTATCGAACAAAGAGAGGAAACAAGAAATTTAAAGCGAAAGCATCTTGAGCCTGTTGCAGCTGCATACAATGATGTGACAGCACAGCCAAAAAGAAAAATAGACCTCCTCCCTGGGCGTACACAACAATGGTGACTTACTGTAATACTAGGCTCCATCGTAAAGCACAGCCGACAACATGTCCAGTGATTAACGTAAGTCCCGGAATATGTATAGCATATACAGATACATCCATGATTGAAGCTGTTTGAAGAACGGGAACTACCAGCTCCACACAGTTATTCACACATTGGGAGTACGTTACGGACCACCAAGACTCATTTGTAACGGAGCTGCAAGCTCTCCGCCATGCGATGGAGGCTATAAATGCATTACACTCCATAAGCGAAACTCACATCTACACCGACTCTATACCGGCTATTAAACAGCTCAAGCTAGTTAGAAGGCCCCTAAGTGTAACCCAGGAGATACATACTCTAATAGGCAAATAACAAAACGCTTTAAGATACATTGAAATTGAAATAATATTGAAATTAAAAAACAGACACGCTTGCACACCAAGCCCCTAACACGATTGCCTCACCCGCAAGCCCATTTGATCCTTGCTCCGCTTTTCCAATCATGGCATCTGTTGTAAGGAAAAGTGCGCGTGCCAAGCATATTCTCCCCATTCACTTACCCCCCCTCCCTCGTAACCAGTGAGAATGGAGGAGGTGTCACTTAAAAGGATTAGAGCTGGGGTGACCCTTACACCGTCAGTGACGTGGCGATGGGGCTCTGAAGAGAATGTAGTGCAGAGCAAAAGTCTTAAGTGTCCAAAGCCAGCCGCCGAGGTGGATCTTCGCCACCTGTTATGGATATGCCCAGGAATGCAGCCGTCACGAATAAGCTGACTACAAGAATTGTTGTGCTGTCAGCTACAGAGGAGGATGAGCTACGTTTGTGGCGAATGGACAATATTAAAAGCTAGAGCTAGCTCCCGTTTCTTGAAGAAATAAAACTGCAGGGCTGATTTTAAGTTAAAAGGCAGCCTCATTCTATGTCCCATGGCAAGTCTTCGAATTAAGAAAAAGATTCAGAGGAAGGCAACATGTTTCTAACCACAGTACCAACAACATCAACACAATGCAATACAGAAAAGCGAACTCGATAAGTTATGCATATATATTTTGCTTTTCACATTTCGAACTACAACTGGGCTCACCTGTGCTATTGACAGCTTTCAATTTCGGCAAGTGTTCTTGTCTTCCAAAATAAAAAATGGGTAATATTAGGTTTTTCTAAGTAACTATTTATCATGTCCGTGTAATATTTTATAATTGTAATGTATTGATTACGCTTTACGACTAAAATTTCGTCCGGCTTGGTGTTCTATTCAGCTGAAAGTTCTGACCCCATGTAGTACGTATGAGGTACACATTTTTAAAAACGTTTTTAGGCGACAAAATATCACGGCAGAGCAGACTGAGTCCAGCAGGGAAACACCCTTGTTGCCTCTAAAGTAAAAGCTAGGAACGCTACCGCTACGTTAATTAAACTTTTTTTAGCTGCAGTTTCCAACAATGCTCACTTCGCTGTCCTGGCGAATGACCACCACCGGCGTTCGCTCCACCTGCACGAAAGGCAAACAGGTTGAGAATCACCAATCACACCACGTACGCTATGTAGAGGCATGACAGCACTCAAGTGTATAGGCTGCATTGTGCTAACCGTGAGACAAAATATGCAAATGAGGCAAGAAAGAATTTAACACTAAGGCTGCACTATCCCCCACAAAGAAAAATAATTATTCTTATTCCTTTGCTTCGACGACTTGCCAGCCCTGGGTGTACGTTTTCACAGTCAGCACCTTTTTGTCATAAGGATGTCGTCCTCTTGTTTCGATTTCAGCAAATGGTACGTAATGTTTTTATCCTACTGCATTTTCTGAGAGCAGCGGAAAGATGGAAACATATTGCTGGGTATGCAGATAGACATATTGCTTAAGTCTCGTTCAGTGGCGAACGACCGCGGAAATCATGGAGAGATTTGATAAATGTCGCCTGCCTCTTGAGCGAAGTTTTACTAGGGTGCTACAGCAAATATGTCTTATACATTCACTGCCTAAATCCGCTAATTGCAGCTATGCATGGCGTACGATTTTTGACAGTCAGGGTAGACTATATTACTAATAAGTTCATCATTAAGCCTCGGTTAAAGAAACTTTTTGGGCTCGTGATCCCCTTCTCTTTTAAAGATTTACTAACCTGCATAGCCTTATAGAGAGCTTTTTTTCACAATTCCTGTTACCGTCATATCGTGCTACAAGTCTTTAAGGCTCTAGATGTAATAGAAATTTCGTGTAATGTGTAGCCAGACATTCTATGGCTCTTGTGTCTTGTCGCATCCCTCAATACTGGTTTCAACAATTAGTATTCGATGAACGTTATGCCTTGATAGTGCTTGTGGTAGAGATTGACATCAGTGGGTATGAATTTGTATCTCTTCGTGTACACAGCGGATTACAGCGCGCTGATTTTTAGGAACATGTTCCCGACTGCACGCTACACAAATCATCGCACGATGATTTAGGGGCGATAGAGAAGTGTTAGTCCGCTAGCCGATATTGCTAAGCGACTAAGACATCATGTTGTCGAAACCTCGGCTAGCGGGCTGTATCTTCTCTGCCGCTTCCTTCCGTTTTGTGTGGCTACGAACGCCACCATATATCTGCCCTCTAACATCACCGATATAAATCGATGATGCTAGAGGGTACCTTACCGTATCGCCTTTCTTCCAGAATTTAAAAACATTAAGGAGAAATCATAAAGCCAAAATTTTAGAAAGTATTTCTTCACCTCCAAAATACCTATCGGATTACGCCAACCTCACAAACTTCATATCATGTAAGCACTACGAAGTCAGCTCTCGGAAGATCGCAGCACCGACGGTGAAATGAATCCTTCATCAAATCAGCTGAAGTGGGAAAAGCTGAGCTCATACAAAAAAAAAAAAACTGACCCTGGCATGACAGGGCCAACAAATAATTTGACCCTGTTACGTGTATCCTCATCTAGTCTCGGCCACTTTTCGCCAATCTCCTAGTGAATGTTAATATCAATGAGCGTGACTGGTCGTCTACCATGGAAGGTTCATATCGTCGAATCACACATGGTTTATCTATTTCTTTGAGTTAATTAAAACAAATATGTATTTGTACGCACCAATTCCATAATATTTGCACCATGCTATAACAACTTGTCAACAAAAATATGCCAAGATTTTTTGCCGAAATTAATTTGCAAATCTATCTCTCATTTAGTCTCCTATCCGCTCGTAATGATGCTAATTTTGGGAAGTGGTGTCGGTGATTTCGAACTCGCTTCCTCTGTCTGAGCGGACATGACCTGTGCCAGGGGAAGAGGGGTGGAAGGCCTTATGCGGTACAGAAGCGTGAAAGGATAGGCGTCATTTTTTAGAACTGTGACGCTCTTGCCTACAAGGGATGCCACAGAGCTTAAGCGCCAGTCAGCCGTTCGCCCCTATCACACCGTTAGTCTGCTATATGGACTGCTGAAGAAGAAATGACTATACCATTCGTTGTCTTGGACTTGTTTTCTTCCATCGAGAAGAGCGCGTAGCACTAACGTAACAATTGAAGATGAAAACGTCTTCTTTTACTTCTGGCCAAGCCGACACAAGAAACCCGCTATAAATTTTCTTCTTTTACATCATACGAGTACAGAATATCTAAAAATCGAAATTTTCTTCAGACTGCTCGGGTGCCAATATATTTTAAAGGTTTAAATAGAAATCAGTCCACCGTTGTAAAAAGTAACTAGTCTACATTATATGTTATTCTAATTCCTGAACTGGCTGAAAGTTAAACGTGCACAACCGAAACGGGTGCTCAAAAGCTAGAAGTGGCACCCACTGATCAGCAGCAGGTGCATCGCTTTACCTTCTGCTTAGCTGTATGTCAGTTCTAGAATGCTTAACAGGTACGTAAATACCAAATGCTTTAAAGTAAAGTGACAAATATTGTCCTCCATTGTTGTAGGGAAGCTTACTCGAGACTAGAGAGTCTTAACACTCGCTAAAATAAAGCAACGCTGTCTTTAATCATGACCGGTTGGTTTATAAGAAAAGAGAGATGCAGTATATGATATACTTCTCATGAGACACCTATATCTTGCCACAAAGAAAGGAGGCGTGGGGAAGGAGAAAGGAGGGAGCCGCCACGACGGGTTTCATTCTGATGCTCAAATATGACTTTCGTGACATCTCTTTCTGTTTTTATAATTTTGTGGTAATCGCATGTTCTTTCTATAGATTCTATTTTTCAGTAGATTCTAAAAAAAACAAACAAGAAACACGATTGTCACCCCTGCCGTAATGAAGAGCAAAAGCAAACATGAAATAGTTACGGGCATAGCATGTAGTCGGCAAGGGTTTGGTTTGATCTGTGTTTTGTTGTTGGGTATGCGCAGAACTAGGGCTATCCAGAACAACCCCCTTAAGCACCATGCGAAGCGCATATCAAATTTCGCCTGTCTCTCTTGCATCCAAAACATGTGCCTCGCTGGTTGATGTGGATGTGGTATTCACGTCCCACGCTCTTCCACCACCGAAATCGAACCCGCCGCTCTATACACTCCGCTAATTGACTTCAATGATGCTACCTTCACCATCACCACCGCTCTCCCTCAACAAGCCCCTTCCTTCTTTTCGGTAAGGCGTGCCTTCTTTGTCTACCTCTCCGTATTCTCGACTCTCAGCTCGGCGGAGGAGAGTCATCATTGTACTCCAGGAGGACTAGACAATAGAAAATGTCGGCATACAAAGTATGGAGATAAGAAAGCGTTAATAGATATTGTTTTACAGCGCTTTTCTATTATTCCTAATATCTGTTGCCATGGGCTACTATTCCCAAATAACTCTCCATTGTTGAGTATGCGTGCAAGCCTATATATCGCATACTTGGCAATCTTTCTGGGCGTAGTGATAGTATGTAAGGTTGATGTAGCTTTTGTATTCCTTTTTAAGAGTGACTAAACTGGACGATCGACTAATGATTGTACTGCGCAATACACTTACATCTAGGTTTCTGACACACAACTCAAGTTTTCTTACATTCGCACCAGCAGGTAATTTCTGGTGATGAGTTAATAAATGAATTGAATGAAGCTAACGAAAACAGCGCGAAACGAAGGGCGTGAGCACACAACACCGGCGTTTAACTAACTGTGGTTTACTGAAAGAATAAGGAGATGAGAGTCGTACACAGAAAAAGAACAGCATGAATCAGGCCGTTACCCGTGATAAAAGTATATCACACTGATAGCGGCCCGAGTCGTGCTGTTTCTTTTTTTCTGTCAATAACCGTCACTTAGTTCAGCGAATGTGTTCGACTGTCCCGCGCTTGTTTTTGCGCTCTTTTTGTTACCTTGATTGAATGCAACAAATTGCACACCAAAATCTACCCGCTGAGTGAATGCTTCGTTTATGTCACATGCAGGTATTTACTGCCCCAGTAACCTGAACAAACAATCATATTTTTGATGTCCCATAACACGTTATCTCCGCAACGATACCGACTTTGTCTAGAAGTTTTCGAGTCTCTTTGGATATCCTCTTTGATTGGCGTCTGATGCGGCTGAACATTTTGCCGACGGGGTTAAATGCCCCGTACTCCAGGAAATGCGGCGTTGCCGACGTCTGTCTTGTGAAAAAATATCACGGGTATGGCAGTGGAAAGTGCAGGCTGTTTCCGGAAAGTAATGCAATTTTATCGGTAGAAAAAAACTTTATAAAAGTATTGTTCCTAATTTTATATAAATTAGTCCTCTTTAGCATCTACACATTTTCGTCAGTGACTCTACCATGCACTGCATGCTACCTGAAAGGCATCGACAAGACCCTCATTTACTGGCTTTGTCACGGTGGTTTTTAACATTTCCATGCTCCTAAAACGAACCCCTTTCAGGGCGCTCTTGATTCTTTGGAACAGGAAAAGGTCTGAAGGAGCCAGGCCAGGACAAAGGGAGGTAGGGGGGGGGGGGGGGGAGGGAGCTTCGCCAAGTTGTGCTTGATCAGAAACGTACAAAAAGAAAAGTGGGGCTTGGAGTGTCGTCAACGTGAATGCCAGGTATAGGCGATTCCTGTTCCGATCGGAGGACCCTTTTTCTCAATATCTCCAGCACATCCACGTTGTAGACAGCGTTGATTCTCAGAACTGCGGCGCATCGTAGACAGCAGAAAGAGAGAAACACGACACAGGCGCACACTACCAACTGTAATAATAAAGGGAACCAGAACTTACCCTTTCACACCCAGGCACAACTTCCTCATCTACTCCCAAGTACATCACACTCGCACACCTCTTAATTCCCAAGCAGATATGTCTGGCTAGCAATAAATGTTTGCAGCCCTCACATCCAAGCTAGCGTTAAAACAATTAATAGAAGACCAAGTTCTATACTCACATTGTCCAAACAAGACTGTCACAACTTTCGCCACATAGACACAAACTAAAAACTTCCACACATCTGGAGCTGCCAAAAATCACGCACACAATCAGTCCCAATACACCTATACAGCCATTGCGGTTTGTAAGTTTAAAAGGTAAAATGCACATCAAGACAAACTTCTTTTCAATCGCTGGTCACCTTGGCCAATCTGGTAAGCTGCAGTTCAATAAATAACACGAGGGTGTTTGCTGTACGAGCTTCCTGCTTCACAAAATATTTCTTAATTGATTGGGTCGCCTCTTCGTATAGGCCAGCCGGAACCACTACGAAGCCCCCTTCGTTGTCCGTTTATAGAGGACGAAGGTTATTCCTCTGAAAAAAAATCACGACTTGTAGGATAAGTTCCATCGGTACCAGGTCCATCTTCTGAGAAGTCCTCAGTAAACAATCAAGCCCATCCAAAAACCCATGAAATTTCATTCCTTGAAGGCTGTTTATGAGTTGATGCGAGGGATGTGGGGTGCATGAGAGGTGGTTTTTGGTTTGGTTTGGTTTGGCTTGTGGGGTTCAACGTCCCAAAGCGACTCAGGCTATGACAGACGCCATAGGGGAGGACTACGGAAATTTCGACCACCTGAGGTTTTTTTCAGTGCACACTTTAGCGTGCACTGGGGTTCTTTTTACCACCTGGGCTTCTTTCGACCCCCAGGGGTTTCGACCTGGGGGAAATTTCAACCACCTGGGGTTCTAGAACCCCAGGTGGTCGAAATTTCCATATTCCTCCACTACGGCATCTCTCACAGCCTGAGTCGCTTTGGACGTTAAACCCTTGAAACCAAACCATACAAAACCTCTCATGCACACCACATCCCTCGCATCAACTCATAAACAGCCTTCAAGGAATGAAATTTCATTGCTGCATATTGATAAAGAGGCATCATTGACACATGTGCTGTCTTTATTTTGTATCCAAAACACCTGTAAAAGTTCTTGGGCAATCTTCTCCAGACTCTTGTCTAAGATCCTAGGCCTACTAAACAATGGCTCACACTTGAACCTTTCACACTGAAGATGTAAATTTGATCACTTTCCTTTCTGTAAAGACTTCTCATGCTCTCTTTCCTTATCATTGATACACCACCCAGGCTGCCCTATATATACTTTTCACACGTCAGCCGAATCTCACACACCGTTCCCACCACACTTCCAACAAAACTCTTGACATGCCTCTTATTACACTGTTCTTTTTTATTATTATCCTTGCACAAAAACCGCTCAGTTTATTAGGGGCAGAAACCTCTAACGGATCATCATACCTGCCTGCCACCTTCTTCAGGCAATGCGCCATACTGTGTATGTAAGGAACTACTTGTGAGTGGTGGACTTGATGCCGTATTCATTGCTTGGATGCTACCTTGGATGTGAGGGCTGCAAACCTTTATTGCTGGCCAAGCATATCTGCTTGGGAACGAAGAGCTGTGCGAAGTTGTATGTACTTTGGAGTAAAGGAGGAAGTTGTGCCTAGGTTTGAAAAAGGAAGTTCGGGTACCGTTTTGTATTACAGTTGCTAGTGCGCCCCTGTGTTGTGTTTCTCTCTTTGTGTTGTCTACGTTGCGTCACAGGTTTGAGTATTATGCACGAACTCGCCCCACCAACTCACCCCTAACCACCCTTGGTGTCGAAAAAAGACCGTTTGCATCGCATTCACTTTCGACTGGCTCATCGTTGCCTTCTTGAGTGAGGGAACTCTAGGGTGTTCCATTCGTAACTCTGGCGCTTCACGGCGCTATGAGAATATGAGAAAACACATTTCCCTTAGACTTGCTGAATCATTTCATAGAGGTCGGCGAGAATTTTATTGAGTTTATCACAGAACTTGATCGCGTACCATTGTTCGCATGCGGATGCCGTCACACGTCGGGACAAGGACACTATCAGATAGGTAGACGGAAACAGCTATCCCGACACTTCCAGAGCTCATAGCAGGCCGCTAAGCAGAGGTGAAAAGATGAATGTCCCCCTTGCCTTAAATAAACAACCCGAGCTGGTTAGGACCGAGCGCAGGGCCAGACAAAAAAGCATCTGCACCACTTTAGGACACACCCTGTATATCCCATAGTTGAACTGCGATACCGATAGACATTTGAAGCAAATATCTGTGCGAGCTACATGCGATTCAAGGCACTTTCTGATTGCTCTTTCTGAATATAAATTATTTTTTAGGGTAACTTAAAACATGAGTCAGGTTTGACAGGTTTTATGGGTCATAACCAAGCCGTGATCTTTCATGAAATATCGAGATCTTGAAAAAAAAAATGTGAAAAGAATAAAAAAGCTCCGCAAAACATTCAGGCAATTCGTAGCGTGATCCACATCAAGTAAACATTTCCAGAATTACCTGCTCTGAAAAGCTTATATCTGCTGGAACCATAGGACATGAAGATGACACGAACTGCTTTAAAAGTTAGTGGTATTAACTGCATCAAGGAGCTAGAGAGCACAGACAAAGCAGGTCTATTTTATATGGTTGAAAAGTTTATTTTCTCTGCGTATTTTCCGGATGCATTCTTGAGTCACCGCATTATATTGTTGATTTTGGCAGGTGATTGTTGCCCTCCCGCAGCTCTTCACACACGGCCCTGAAAAACAAAGCAGTATAACACTGAATCTTGCAGACCACCGAGGTTTGTGATGTATGTTATTCCAGATTGATACTGTGTGCCGAAGCAATGTGAACCAAACGAGGCGAAACAAATATTCTTACTTCGTCCTGTTTCCTTTTTGGCAAACGAATTTCTACGAAACTTTTCACATAATTGCAAATTTCATTTAGCTACCCATAATAAAGTGATATTTGCCATATTTCGCCAGCACAACGCAGCTCCGTATTGCATTTTAGAAGATATGGCAAGAAAATCTGTGATTCTAGCCCCAATATTTTGTGAGAACAACCAATTTAGCTTTAAGTGCCTTTTTTATACATAATGCAAAGAGCACTAAACAACGGTAGAGGGGGATCCTCAGTTCGCAAGCCGAGCCAATGTTTCGAGAAGTGGACACGTCTTCGCCTGGGCAGCGTCTTGTCTGCCCAGACGAAGACAAGTCCACTAGTGATTATGTCACATTGTGAATATATATATATATATATATATATATATATATATATATATATATATATATATATATATATATGAAGGAAAGAAGCCAACAGTCGGCGAGGCCAAAGAAAGCGTTGGGGATGGTACTTTATGTATCTTTTTTTTTTTTTTTAATGTTTACTTGGATAATCACAGAAATTAGTAGTGTAATCTGTTTTAGGGGAAAGATAATTAAACACAAAGTAGAAGAAAAAACAACGTGCCGATGGTGGGAGCCGAACCCACGACCTCCGAATATCGCGTCCGGTGCTCTACCAACTGAGCTACATCGGCCGCTGTCCCCCCTGCTACTTGCTTGGGTATTTATGTTGTCTGTATACGAACCTTGAGAGTGTCCACCAGCGCCACCCTCAGCCAAAGCGGCGGACGTGGAACGTCCTTTGTTACCGCCAACGTCACGTAGAACGTGATCAAGAGCGAGGGCGAAAGCTGTGCTAGAACCCTCTTACGCTACCTATGGCTTCAAGACTGCCAGAACCGAGACCCTCGTAAGCTACAAGCAGATCAATTAAGGGGAAATGAGGGTGCTCGTTATAATACATGAAGGAAAGAAGCCAACAGTCGGCGAGGCCAAAGAAAGCGTTGGGGATGGTACTTTATGTATCTTTTTTTTTTTTTTTAATGTTTACTTGGATAATCACAGAAATTAGTAGTGTAATCTGTTTTAGGGGAAGGATAATTAAACACAAAGTAGAAGAAAAAACAACGTGCCGATGGTGGGAGCCGAACCCACGACCTCCGAATATCGCGTACGGTGCTCTACCAACTGAGCTACATCGGCCGCTGTCCCCCCTGCTACTTGCTTGGGTATTTATGTTGTCTGTATACGAACCTTGAGAGTGTCCACCAGCGCCACCCTCAGCCAAAGCGGCGGACGTGGAACGTCCTTTGTTACCGCCAGCGTATATATATATATATATATATATATATATATATATATATATATATATATATATATATATATATTGAAAGGGGTTTTTTACTGTGCTTTAACAGGGATAATAGCCCTGTCGAAGTTTCACGGCGAACCACACAAGAACACAGCCAGTCTCAGTCTCCACAAGCGAGCACGAGCAGCGCAGCGGCACTTCGTCGTCCTTATCCTCGTCTTCGTGATATTCTCGCCTACTTAATCCTCGTCTTCGTATATCCTCGTGTAGTTCACTACAATTTCCCCCGGAGCTAGGAGGAGCCATCCTGGCGACCTATGGTGAGGGCAAGAGGAGCGGATCGTAGTACGTTTTGAGGCGGCTCACGTGCACAGTTTCGCGGCCGCGATGACGCATGTCCGAAGAGGTAGTGAGTGGCTCCACGATGTAATTCACAGGGGAGGTTTGACGGACAATGCGGTAGGGGCCGTGATACTCGGTTCGAAATTTTGATGACAATCCCGGTGGGGTGCCGGGAACCCAAAGCCAAACAAGGGATCCTGCAGGAAAAACGTGTGGCGTCTGATCTTTGTCGCGGTGATGCTTTTGGCGGCCTTGAGATTCCGATGTAAAATACCGGGCCAACTGGCGACATTCCTCCGCATGTTTGGCAACGTCTGAAAGGAGAGTACACTCGGAGGAGTCGGGACGATATGGTAAAATAGTGTCCATCGTGGACGACGCCTCACGCCCATAAAGGAGGAAGAAAGGGCTAAATCCAGTAGTTGACTGCGTGGCGGTGTTATAAGCGTATGTCACGAAAGGAAGGACAGCGTCACAGTTAGTCTGATCCGCGGCAACGTACATCGTCAGCATATTTCCGAGAGTGCGATTGAAGCGCTCAGTCAACCCGTTTGTTTGAGGGTGGTAGGCTGTAGTGGTCTGATGTATGATGCGACATTCGGCCAGTAGAGATTCAACGACGTTGGAAAGGAAGACGCGTCCTCGGTCACTAAGCAGCTCTCGCGGCGCGCCTTGGCGAAGAACAAAATGATGTAGCAAGAGCTGGGCAACTTCACGGGCAGTAGTGGCGGGTAAAGCGGCGGTCTCGGCATACCGGGTGAGGTGCTCGATGCCAACGATAATCCACCGGTTCCCAGAAACCGTGCAGGGAAGTGGCCCGTAAAGGTCAACGCCAATGCGGTCAAAAGGGCGGGCCGGGCAGGGAAGTGGTTGTAAGGGGCCAGAAGCACGAGGTGTGGATGACTTCCGGCACTGACAGGCGATGCAGGAGTGGACGTATTTGCGAATATACCCGAACATGCCGCGCCAATAGTAGCGTTGAGAGATCCTTTGAAACGTCTTCACTACACCAGGATGGGCACACTGAGGGTCGGCATGGAAAGAGGTGCAAATTTCATGTCGTAAATGGCGGGGAATGACGAGAAGCCACCGTCGACCATCAGTCATATAACTGCGGCGGTAGAGAAGACCGTCTCGTAGGGCAAAGTGTGGTGCTTGACGGCGTAAAGCCCGAGAAGGCGCAGCAGCGTTAGGAGAAGTGGACACGATCTCGATAAGAGATGCGAGCCACGGGTCTTTTCGCTGCTCCGCAGGCATGTCAGCGATGGTTAGAGAGGAGAGGACGGGATCAGGACGTTGGCGAACGAGGGATAGTTGACGGGCAACTTCTTCTCGAACGAACTGCTGTATTTGTGGCAGCAAGGTGGACTGGTCTGCTTCAGGTGTTAAAGCTGCAAGCGGCGCGGGGTTTGAGAGCGAAGAGCGAGTGATGTTACGGCGCTTGCGTAATTCATCAAAGCTGTAGCATGCGTTGATAACGTCGACGACGGTGGCTGGATTTTTAGCCAGAAGCATCTGGAATGCGTCATCATCAATTCCTTGCATAATTTGATCTATCTTGGTGCTCTCTGACAGTGAAGCGTCCACGCGCTTGCACAGGTCTACGACATCTTCAATATAGCTGGTAAAATTTTCACCAGGTAGCTGTGCACGGCCGCGCAGGCGTTGCTCAGCGCGCAACTTGCGCACTGCAGGCCGGCCGAAGATATCGGCAAAACTAGCTTTGAAAGTAGACCACGATGTGATATCGGCCTCGTGGTTGCGGAACCATAGGTTTGCAACGTCCGTTAGGTAGAAAATGACGTTATTGAGTTTTTGGTTGTCGTCCCAGTGGTTGTGAATACTGACCCATTCATATGAGGCCAGCCAGTCTTCCACGTCATGGTCGCCGGTTCCGCTGAAGATAGGAGGATCACGCTGGCGCAAAGCTCCAGCGCAGAACACCGCGGATGAGGGGCCGGTTGGACTGGGCGTGGTAGCGTCGGTCATTGCTTGTGTCGGGAGTGTGCGGCTGCGGAGCTCCAGGGCAGCAGGAAATGCTCACCTCCACCAAGTGAAAGGGGGTTTTTACTGTGCTTTAACAGGGATAATAGCCCTGTCGAAGTTTCACGGCGAACCACACAAGAACACGGCCAGTCTCAGTCTCCACAAGCGAGCACGAGCAGCGCAGCGGCACTTCGCTGTCCTTATCCTCGTCTTCGTGATATTCTCGCCTACTTAATCCTCGTCTTCGTATATCCTCGTGTAGTTCACTACAATATATATATATATATATATATATATATATATATATATATATATATATATATATATATATATATATATATATATATATGTGAAGGAAAGAAGCCAACTGTCGGCGAGGCCAAGGAAAGCATTGACGATTGTACTTCGTCTTTTCATTTTTATTTTTTAAATTTTTACTTCGATAATCACATAAAATAATAATGTAATCTGTTTTAGGGGAAAGATCATTAAACACAAAGTAGAAGGGACAACCATGAAAAGGAAGTAATAATATCCAGACCATGAAAAGGAAATAATAAGAAGAATAAGATTCGGATGGAGCGCATTTGGCAAGCACTCGCAAATTATGACGAGCAGCTTACCGGTATCACTCAAGAGGAAAGTATACAACAGTTGCATCTTACCTGTACTCACCTATGGGGCTGAAACGTGGAGGCTAACCAAAAGAGTTCTACTTAAGTTGACGACAAGCCAGAGGGCTATGGAACGAAAAAGGGTACGGGTAACATAAGAGATAGGAAGCGTGCAGAGTGGGTCAGAGAAAAAACTCAAGTTACCGACATTCTAGTGGAAATTAAGAAGAAGAAATGGGCATGGGCAGGACATGTAGTGCGAAGAGAGGATAACCGATGGTCGCTTAGGGTAACAAACTGGATTCCAAGGGAAGGAAAGCGTAGCAGGGGGCGGCAGAAAGTTAGGTGGGCGGATGAGGTTAAGAAGTTCGCAGGGGTCAAGTGGATGCAGCTAGCACAGAACCGGGTTAAGTGGAGAAATATGAGAGAGGCCTTCACCTTGCAGTGGGTATAGTCATGCTGCTGCTGCTGATGATGATGAGAAGGGAAAGCAACGTGCCGATGGTGGGAACCGAACCCACGACCTCCGAATATCGCGTCCGGTGCTCTTCCAACTGTGCTACATCGGCCGCTGTCCGCCCTGCTACTTTCTTAGGTATTAATGTTGTCTGTATACGAACCTTGGTGAAGGTAAATTCGAGGTTTCTTGTCCCCCCCCGCCCTGAAGCTTCACAGCCGAACGCTGGCCACCTCAATAACAAAGCGGACCTCCTGTACCCATATATATATATATATATATATATATATATATATATATATATATATATATATATATATATATATATATATATATATATATATTGTTAAGGTTTATCTACAGAGTGGTTCTGCCCTTTAGCCTGATGTGCTAACCAAGATATAGTGAGCTGCCTCTTCTTCCACTTCTCTTCCGGAGAGCCTCTTTTTGCACTTCCTTGTTCTCTTCTGTTCGCATGCCTGACATTTCCCCCTTCGCAGACGAAGTCCCTGGTCTGTCAGTCAGAGTCCCGAGCGAGAGTGGCAGCGCTTCATTCTTGCAACATGAACTACCTGTGTTTTCCGAAAAGGGCGACATTGGGAACATTGGCGAGACACGACGTAGTTCAACTCATTAAAGCGTTTGAGCGCAATAAATGGGCCTGTGTAGTGCGACAACAGCTTCTGGGACAAACCACGCTTGCGGAGAGGTGTCCAGAGCCACACTAAGTCGCCGGGAAGGTAGGAGACATCCTGATGCCGACGATCGTAGCGAGCGGTCCTGCGAGGCCAGAGTGCGTAATCGGGCGACCCGACGAGCCTCTTCAGCGCGGCAGAGGGTGATCGAAAGAGACGGCTTGGTGTCGAGAGAGAACGGCAAAATGGTGTCAAGAGAACGTCGAGGTGGACGGGCGTAGAGGAGGAAAAATGGACTATAGGAAGTTGTCTCATGCTTCGAGGAGACAGAGAGAGAAATATTTTAATGGCAACAGGAGATGTCTGCCTGGTGGTAAGCCTAGCATGCTACTCCTGATGAGAGTTGAGGGATGAGGGTGACAGAGTGTGGGAGGGGAAGGGGAAATAAATGAGAAAAAATAAGAGAATCGGTGTCGCACACTTTCACACGCACATAATCACACACAGATGAGTTGAGACGCACATAATCACACCCCATTCCTTCTCTTGGATTCATGCCCACAATAAAAGACATAATGGTCGCCGGAGTTAAATTCTCCTATTCCGGTCCACTTGAGCTCGCTGATGCCCAAGATATCAATGTTCAATCTGTCCATTTCTCGTTTGACGACATCCAGTTTACCTTGCGTCATAGATCTTACATTCCATGTTGCTATTTGATATATCTACTTGCAACATCGGACTTTCCGGTCGCTTCCCGACACATCAACAACTGAGCGTCCTTTTGGCTTTAGTCCAGCCGCTTCATTCGTCCTGGAGCTACTAGGAATCGCCCTTTGTTCATCCCCAGTAACATGTGGGACGCCTTCCAACCTGGGGGGCTCATCTTCCGGCGCCATATCTTTAATGGTATTGTGACTGGCCATAGGGTTTTCTTGGCAGGAAATACTGGAGTGGGTTGCCATTACCTTCTCCAGTGAATCACATTTTGTCAGAACCCTCTGCCGTGACCTGTCTATCTTGTGTGGCCCTACACAGCAGAGCTCACGACTTCATCGAGTTTCGCAAGCCCCTCCGCCACGACAAGGCTATCGCAAAGATCAGCATGATAGTGACACATTTGCTCCGACATTCTTCGCCGACAGCGTATTTTGGTTCTGCGTTCCCGCCGCCAGCAAATTTGAAGCCAAGTACCATGGTCCTTCGAATTGGAATGCGCATACACATAGAAGCCTGCGTGTCGACTCTGAGCGAGGCTTTATTTTCCCGGCGCCCCCTGCGAACTGTGCGGCAAAGCAAACACGTGACGCTGTGAAGTCAGAAAAGTTTGTAACGCCACAGTGCCGTACTATTGGCGGAGAATTTGATTGTCTTTTTACTGCTCGACGAAAAGAAAGAACAACGACGACGGAGGCAGAATGACCCTCGGATAAGGCAGAAAAATGGGCACCGTATCTGTTGAGCCAACTTTACTTGACATGAATTTCTGCTATCAAATTTTACGTTAACTGAAATGTTACGGCATGTTCAACCACCTTATCATAGCATCGTTCTGAATCCGTCGTCGTTAGCCTTGTCTATCGTCGCGCGTCATGTAAACACATTCTGAGTCTTATTTCTTCGGAAACGTTTGTGCACTTAAAGGGCCTTAAAGTGAATTCGGCAAGCACATGGATAGAACCACATGGCTTGAGGGATTTCACTATGGTGCATAAATGAGTGAAGCTGTGCTGCATCGAAAGCCAGGCTTTATTATTTCACGATTGCTTACATAGACGCTTCACGACAATGGAAAGCGACCACCGCTCATTCGTCACAGTCTTAATGAAATCCTCGTGATAATCAAATGACCTGAGCGTAGGTCATTTTATTGAACTAGTAACTCCCCCCTGCTATTCCTTGAACCAATAGTCACCTACTGCCTTGTCTCCTGCCTGCTTTTTCCCTACCTTGGCATCGAAGTAGCCCATTAGTACAGTATACTGCGCCTTTACTTTTCGCATTGCCGATTCTACACCTTCGTAGAAGCTTTCAACTGCCTGGTCATCATAACTACGTGTAGGTGCATAGGCCTGTACAACCTTCAGTTTATACCGCTTATTAGGCCTAATTACGGTGCCTGCAACCCTCTCATTAAGACTATAAAATTCATCTATATTACCTGCTCTATACTTATTGACAAGGAAACCTACTCCTAGTTGTCGCCTCTCTGGTAAACCTCGAAAACCCAGTACATATGCCCATTCTTAAGTACAGTATATGCCTCATTCGGCCTCCTAACCTCACTAAGCCCTATGACATCCCTATTCATGCCCTCTAGTTCCTCTAACAGTACTGCTAAACTAGCTTCACTAGCTAGGGTTCTAGCATTAAGCGTTGCCAAGGTCAGTTTCCAATGGCGGCTTGTCCAGCGGAGCCAGGCTTTCTTAGCACCCCCTGCTGCGTCACAGGTCTCACCGCCGCCGTGGTCAGTTGTTCCGCAGCGGCTGGTGACTGAGGGCTGGGGTTTTATGGAGCTTATCATAGCAGGTTGTGGCCAATTACTGCACCAGGGTGGCTAACTCCTGTTCTGGTGAGGGAGTGCGTTGCCGGAGGTGTTCACCGGCATCAGGTCGCACCCCAAACCTGTTTATGCAACTCCATCGACATGCGACATTTTTTTCATCCGGTGGAGAATTGCGCGGCACTGGGATTTGAACCCCGGTCCTCTTGCATGCGAGGCGAATGTTCTACCGCTACGCCACCGCTAATTCTGTGAAGTCCGTCGTGTGCCTTCCACTATGTGTGCGTGTGTGTTTTGAATACAGGCAGAAAATATTCTCTCTTTAATGATTTGCATTTTACCGTTTCGACAGTAAGGAATACGCGCACGCGGCACCGCTCTAGCTTCATACCACAATGTCCTCACTCATATCTCGCTTTCTTTCCCTATTCTCAAATCATCCCTCTCTGCACGTGTACGGTAGCTGGAAACACCTAGCTAACCTCCCTGCTATTCCGTTCTTCTGATTCTCTGTCTCCCTTTCTCAGACATATTTCGCGTCTCGCAGGAGCCTTTAGCACGCCAGAGGAGGAAATTTTAGCCGACTAGGTGCGAAGTCCATCGTGTGCCTTCCACTGTGCGCGTGCGTGCGTGCGTGCGTGTGCGCGCGCGCGCGCGCGCTTATGTGTGTGTGTGTGTAAGACACGCTCTCTCTCTGTGCTGCTCTCCGCGCTCTACCCAACGCAAGCCGACACAAGGTGTTAGACACTTAAGCAGACTTTGTGAACTGACGGTAGTTCGATATAACGCGGCTGTTCGAAAAAGGTGGACAACACAGCCAGTAACTAACAGTAACTGATACTTTGAGACTGCGAGCGCTGTCCTCGGACATGAACCATGCCGTTTGCGGAAGCGCCTGTTCGTCAATGCTGGAGATACTTAGAAAATCTGTCGATTCCTTCTGTTTACGACGAGGTCCTTAAACGTTTTAATTCCTGCATTTAAAAGCAGCTGATAAGTGAATGTGTAAGGTCATCGAAGCTTATGAAGAGCAATGCCACTTTCCGTTCCCATTCTGCGCCAAGCCACTGCGAATATTCCGCTGTAGTCCTTGCTCTTCAGTTGTAACGCACCTCGAGTCTCGTAAACTCACTCAGCCTCTCCGTGCGTAGCTGCTACCGAATGTCTGACCGTAAGTATGTCATGAAAAACTGAGACCGCAACGCCACAACATATTTCACTCGCTCTCTCTACAATTCGAGGCTTCCGAATGGCTGAATGCGTCGCAGTGGCTCGGTTCCTGCAGGAGCATCGTCGTTTTCATACTTGACGCCAATATACAGCAGAAGAAGACAGCGCCTTTTGTCTATCACTTTTTTTAGTTTTTCTTCACAATGCATTACCCGATTGTGTGCTTACGTAACCTGACCTTATCTTAGTGCAGACGTAAGAGTACGTTACAATTTGAACAATATGGAGAATTGTCCATAATAGGGCCCCCAGTGTGGCAGTCACATTGCAACAACGTATATATACCACGCGACCAAGGTGGCATGCTATACCGCGTAACTACAAGGCTCTTGCTATTAACAAATGACGCCTAGCCACGGTGATCGAGCTGCGCAATTTAGGCGTATACTTCTTAGTATAGACCAACGTGGCGGACATCGTGTTTGGACCGTTTACTACGACCATTTGTATAATATCTGTGGGTAATTCGTTTGATGCAGAAGCTTTGAGGTGTGTCAAATGATTCGGCGGATCACGGAGCCCAAAATTTATAGTTGAGTCGGAGCCTAGTCTACCCGAGGGATTCGCACCGGTGACCTTTGCTCTCCAAACCATGCACCCCCAAGGATCTGTAAACGTCGCGGGGTTTACCGAATGGCGTTAAATGATTCGTCGTTTCGTACTATAAACATTGCTATTTATATTTGGCTCAAACCGTTCATTGCGCATATAACGAATAAGTATACCGGATATAGCGAAGGTGAATAATACCATGTGATTCGGATATAAATAATTTTGGTGCGCCAGATTAGTGCAGAATCTATTCACTGAATTTCGCTACTTGTATTCCAACTGATGGCGTAGTCAGCTGCCCCTGCCGGGTGTATATAAGCGGCCTCACTCCTCTTTGCTTGTCGCTGTCACGCGATGCTGGAAGGGGTAGCAGGCACCAGGCCGCGTATGCCTGAGGGTTATATCGCCACCGCCAAGCAGCTTGTGATGATTCGATGACTATGGAGTTAACGCTCGATAATCGATTGCTGCCACAGCGTTCTTGTGTTAACTCCCGAATTCATCATAATTTTACCCGCCTTATGTCTTGTCTAGCGCTTCCCCTATAACACCAGAATATAAGACTCGGCCTCATTATTGTGCGATTGCGAAAATTAAAAAAACAGTTGGGCAACTTACGATAATTGTCTGAATGGCAAAGTTGGAAGTAAACGCAGGAATGTCGAAGTTGTTGCACATAGGATATCCTTCCAGCAATTGCATCACTCCGTATCCAGTGGTGAGAAAGAAAGCGTTCTGCTTCCTATAGACCTGGACGTAGTCCCACACATTGGATTTTGGTGCGGGAAAGAAGCCGTAGGTACCAGGGGCCACAACACCTATCCTGCATGAGCAAGAAGTGAGAAGAAAAGAGGTAGAACACCTGGCAGTAAGAACTCGGAGCTCGTATTTTTGCTCACGTGCTCCGTTATTGGTGGCACGGCCGCGCTACCTATATCTGCTTTCGATGCATATAGCCCTTCTATTTTGATTCTTAAAAGTTTCTCAATATCCCAATATTTGACTGCAAATCTGCATCACAACCATGTCACATCAATGCTTTTGTCGCCGCAGTGCGAGCTCCGTTGTTTTATCATCCACATTGTAAGCAAGAGGTGCGAAGTGTAATCCTAGTGAACTCGGATGTTCCGATACCTAAGAACTTTTACCTAGCTTTGTGCTGGATTTCGTGCGGGTGAACTATTTTCTGAGTTTTCTCATGCGTTTTACTCAGTCAGCTGAAGTCACGCATCGGATTCTTTTCGGTTTGAAGGTCTGTCCGCTGCAGCATTTCCAGCATTTTATACTCGATGGCGCATACAGCTCGTAGACCATAATTGATTAAACTGTGTCGGAAAAAATACGCCGAACACTCAGCATAAAAGGTGAACACCGCACCTTAGGCTATGAGGGGTCGCGGGCAGTAGGTGTGTACAGGAGTACTTATTCAAGGCTTTGTGGTGAATGACTTAATAACATGTGTTTTGGATGTCTACTGAATTTACAGCGTCATAATAAATTTAAAGATTTTAGTCATTTGAAAAAAAAAAATTAAAGTTCCGGGCATGAAAAGGCCATGTTAAAGGTGCTGTCGCATCCGCTGTTAAGGCGATGCTTAAGCACGCTCCCAATTTTGTTTGCTGGTAATTTGATTTTCCACACAAACAATACAATTAACGGGACTACATTTGCAAACCACTGCAGAGCTTTATATGTGGTTAAACGAACTGCAACATGCGAATCGGATTGTTTGCCGTAAAGTACCGTGGCAGATAGTTGCCCTAGTTTGTCGCCGCCTTCTCGCCATGACCTGCCAGGGGTGCGCTGTGCAGGACCATGATGCATGTTATGCAAGTTGGCAGGACCGATATATCGTATAACGCCCGCTTTGTTCACGCCTTGCGAAAGTGTCTGGTTAGCCTAAGGGCATCATGTCTAACGCGTGTTCAAAAGGACCTAGAAGGCTTCATTCCGATCTTGCCGTCCTATCTTATCGTGACGCCTGATTTCGCAGCACCTACCATATTAGTAACGCAGGGAATGTTAAGCTGGTTAGACATCATGAACTAGTGCTTTTACTTAAAACGGAGCTCTTTTATATTTTCAGCAGGTAGAAGTAGAATATGTCGTGTTGACACTATGTGACCAAGCTTCCATTGTGCCATGAAAACTAAATCACAATTCAACAATGGCTCCTAGCCAGATTTTCACCAGAATTTTATTATCTCGAGTGCAGTTGTGCTGGTAAAATTATCTATACCTATTTTTGGCGCGGTTGCCTTCCAAAATGAATGTCGCATTCCTGTAGTAGGTTTCTGGGATCTTTTATCAGCGTACCTTCAATCAACTTTCGCCGCGTGGAATGACCAAGTGTTTCTGTAGAAACAAGGTATCTGCATTGGATCTATCATAGCCCCGGTTTTAAGAAACCTGTATCTAGCTAAACTTGACAATGCTATTTATAGATGGCTGGAAGGAACGAAGATTCTTAAGGTCTTCCTGTTTGTTGATGATTTTCTGGTGCTCTTTGAATTCAGTCATGATATGTTTAGTCTGGAAGTAGAAGGAGCGTTAAATTTATTTTCAGAGTGCCTGACACCCTTAGTTTTAACCCATGAGCGGCCCGAAAAAGACGTGTTACAATTCCTTGAACTCAGTCTCGAATTTAAGGTAGATCCTATATGTTAGTCATACAAACCCAGGGGCAATAAGCCTATCCTTCGGTTTGACTCAGCCCACTCTAAGATTGTAAAAAGGAATATGGTTCAAGCTGTTTTCAAAAATGCTCTCACAAAATCTTCCATTCACTGCACTGAAAAAAGTCTTAGGGCCGACAGCCAGATTGGAACAAGCAGGCTACCCTCCTAAGCTTTTGGCCTCTGTTGCTGAAAGTATGCTGAAGAAGTCAAAAAGACCTTTAGCTGATGGACAACAGATGGGCAGAAAGAATTTGGTTGTTCTGCCATATAACCATCAAACTTCCCACAACCTGAGAAAAATTGGAAAAAAAGTCGGTGTAGAAGTAGTTTTTGGTGCCCCAGAGCATTTAGCACGTCTCTGCAATCGCGGAAATAAACCTAACAAAGTAAGGAACATTTGCACCGCTCGCCACCAGCAGCCCTTTGTTCAGTGCTTTAAGTCGGTTATTTATTCCATTCCTCTGTCTTTCGGGAAAAATCACATTGGTCAGACGGGTCGTTGCTTAAATTAGAGACTGAAAGAACACAACTACAGTGTAACCGTTCAAAAGTCGCGCCATCTAGGCGTTCACTGTAGGGATTGTGAACATGCGGAATCAAGATGCTTACCAGAATTCGAAAAACCCTCAGTGATAAGGAGACACGTTGATAAGCTAATACGTGAGATTATGGAAGCTGCCAGCATTCAAAGGATGAATGATCAGTGTGTAAGCATGCCTTAAATTTTACTGTCAGAAAAAGAAGTAGCCTTTCTCTCAAGATATTATAGATTTTAACAGAGTTCGAAAACCTTCACCTCTTTTTGGTTGTGTTTTTTAGTCATTATTATTGTTGATCCTTTTCGGCCGTGTATTTTGTTGGGTTTTTATCCTGTTATTGTCATGCTCACAGTCCTGTCAATAATTTTATTTCTAGCATTCTAACGTTTTTACCTCCATTCATTGCGGTTAGTGCCATGTTCACATTCTTGTTTGTACAACATTATTTGTATTTTTTGCTTTTAAATGTTCATCTCTCTTTTTCGTTTTTGGCGCTTTTTAGACTTTTAGCAGCGTGCGTTGCTGTATAGTTCTGGGCATGCGTCAGTTTAAAAACCTTTTATCCATGTTCATTTTCTTTTTCTTCGCTTTGGCTGTACGGTCATCGGTACTGGAGGTAACTTTCATGCAGCAGAAATTATTTATTAGAGCTTATCCCTCATAGCATTTTTGTTGTCTTTCGCCATTTTCTTCAAGAAAGGTTTTTCAGCAGTGTTTTGCTCCCTGCCTTGATTACGTGTTCTTATAGGCACCGCTTAAATACGGTCACCTTCTTTCGAAAATAAAAGGCGGTAGTTCAGTGCTCCGTCCTGTCTACCTTCGTTCTCTTGTGTTGCGTCCTGTTCTGCGCTGTGTTCCCAATTATGAATAGACGTCGTAATATGGAAGAGCATCACAGGCGCACTCAGCCAGCGGCACCTCCACAACCAAACTGCTGGGAATGAGGGTACAAAACACTAGGGAGACAAAATGGATGCCATAAGAATAGCGCAAATGGGGAGACTCAGACAGCACGAGACGCAAGGCAAATTCTAGAATGAGCAGCACGACAGAGGCACGTACCCGAAGATCAGCCTGAGCCAAAACGGTAGAACTAACCTGTACACCCCACCCATGCCAAGAAATATGAGCCCCATTCACAACAAAGAGAGAAGATAAGACAGAGCCAAAGTCATCGAAAAGGAGATTAGCAAGCCGTTCTATAATTCGTTTACAGGAAAGAAAAGCGGCAGCATCTGTCTCTCGCGGAAGGCAAGAAGCGCCGCCCGGCGCCGTTGGAGCGCACTCGTTCCCGCTTGGTCCTCATAGCGTAACGGCTCAACGGGTGACGTCACGTCCTTTACGTCACCCTAATTGAGTGACAACTATTTTAGTCTTTGGTACATTCATTATGCGCTCGAATCGCAGTATCGGTCACTCGCGGAATCCCACTGTCATCCTCGTGGTAGCGCAGTTACACTTTAATGCAGAAAAATATCAAGGTGACTTGATTAAGTCGCGAACACGGAGGTTCGCTATTGAAGAACCATCTCTCCGTGCTTTTAGTGATGAAAGACAAGGTGCTCTTTCTAAGCAGGTTTTAGAAATTCGCTGCGGAAGTGATACGTACACTGACACGCCTGGTATTCTGAGTGCCTTCTTTAACTATTATGCGTGGCTCTTTAGTGGGAGTAATAACTCGAACAGTGGGTGTGATTTCAGACATTGAAACTATTTTCCTCGTTTTAAGGATGAGCTGTGGACAACCATTGAGGGATCCTTTAATTTAGATGAGACCAATTCGGCCATTTGTTCACTACAAGGCCAGGAGTCTCCAGGCCCAGATGGTCTAATTAGTGAATTAGTGAATTCTATACAAAACGTTTATGCCAATCTTAGCACCTGCCTCATAGGAAGTTTTCAGTGCACTTTATGACAACGGCTTTTTGCTTCCCACGTTCTATACTGGTCACACCATTATAATCCCGAAAACCACGGACGCATGTAGGTTGAAACTGTTGAAAGGTACCGTCCGATATCCTTATGCAACGCGTATTAATAAATATTTGCGAAGGTTCTTTCTTCTCGTCTGCAGCTCGTGGGATTAGATTTATTAGGGCCGCACCAAGCGTATGGAATCAAAGGTCGTAGTATTCAAAACCATATCCATAGTGCGCGCTCTGTGATAGAAACAGTGTCAGATGAGGTCAATCATGTGGCCTTAAATCAGATTGATGTGGCAAAACCTTTTGATAAGGTGCGTCATGATTTTTGTTTCTGTATTGAAGAGTGCAAACATTGCTGAGGTATTGCTTAAAGGCATTGAACTATGTTATAAGGCAGCCACTACAAGACTGATTGTTAATCAAAGCTTTACCAAACGTATTCCGCTTAAATCACCTGCTCGACAGGGCTGTCCTCTATCACCTTTGTTATTCGCATTATACCTTGAGCCACTATGTCGTTCAGTTCAGTCAGTTCAGTCGTGTCCGACTCTTCCTGACCCTATGGACAATGTCACGCCACGCTTTCCGGTCTCTCATTATCTTCCTAACATCACATAACTTCATCTGCAGTGCCTCGAGGACGCCATCTAACCATCGCGTTCGCTGCCTACCCCTTCTCCGGCGACCCTCAACTTTTCCCAACATCAAATCTTTCTCCATCGACTCCTCTCTTCTCATCAGATGACCAAAGTAGCTGAGCTTTAACTTTAGAATTTGACCCTCCAATCAGCAGTCAGGGTTTATGGTTGACAATATCGACTGATTTGATCTTCTGGCAGTCCAAGGAACTCTCAAGAGTCTTCGCCAGCACCACAATTCAAACGCGTCAATTCTTCGGCGGTCAGCCTTTTTCACAGTCCAACTCTCGCATCCATGCATCACAACTGGAAAAACCATAGCACGAGTTATACGGATCTTGGTTGGCAGACTAATGTCTCTGCTCTTTACTAGGCAGTCAAGGCTAACCAATGCTCTCTTTCCCAGAAGCAGGCGTCTCCTAAATTCATGGCTGCAGTCTCCTTCCGAGGTAATCTTGGAGCCCAAGAACAGAAAATCTGAAACAGCTTCCACTTCTTGTCCATTGATGACCCTGGACTTGATAGGGCGAGACGCCATGATCTTTGTCTTTTTAATGTTCAGTTTAAGCCCAAACATGTCACTCTCTTCTTGTACGCGCATCAGAAGTCTCTTGAGTTCCACTTCACTTTCTGCCATTAAAGTGGTATCATCCGCATATCTAAGGTTGTTGATACGTTTTCCAGCAATCTTCACACCAGCTGAAGACTCGTCCAGACCGGCCTTCCTCATGATGCACTCTGCATATAGGTTAAATAGGCAGGGCTACAGTATGCAGCCTTGCCTCACTCCTTTCTCGATCGGAAACCAATCAGTAAGACCATGCCCAGTTCTGACTGTGGCCTCTTGCCCTTCATACATGTTCCTGAGGAGACAGATAAGGTGAATTGGAACTCCCATCTCTTGGAGAGCTTGCCACAATCTGCTGTGAGCTACGCAGTCAAACGCTTTCGCATAGTCAATAAAGCAGAAGTAGATGGGTTTCTTAAACTCTCTTGCTTTTTCCATCTCCAGAGGGAGAAACAAACTATCTCAACGCATGGGCTCCCATTGAGAGCGCCACACAAAAGTAGCAAAACTTCTATGCATGATGTACTTTGTTTCTTGCACAATGACACACCTGCAATATATAGATAAACTTAGAAATCAAGAATACATTGCAAACTTGTGCTCGTGCAATAGAGACAGCTCCTTACCCATCCATGCCTGGGATTGTCACCTAACTGATGAGATCTGAGAATCCCAGTGCGGCCCACTATTTCGATATCAATGCAAAGAAACTCTCGGAGTCCCACCTGATGCCGGCAAAAAATTTAGTCTTTGTACTCCAGTGACCTAACCAGAACCCCTTTGATTTATCAAGGTTAAGAGCCGCCCCCCAACTTTCACAAAAGCGATCAGTTACGCGCAAAACCTCGGTCACACTCTTTTTATCTGTACAGTAAAGGGCAATGTTATCCGCATAAGCCTAAATCTTAATTTCTTATTGCGATAGTGAGAAGCCACGAACTGCTTTGTTTTTGACGATACTACGACATAGTGGTATTGTGACTGGCCATAGGGTTGAGGCACGCTTCCTCCTCTCACTCTTCCTTTTCTTTCCTTCTTTACTTTCCGTCTTCTGTCCGCATGGGGCAGTGGAGGTAGCTCAACTACAAAGCCGGTAGCAGGCCCGCGCATTTTCTTTTTCTTCTTACAGCCGCAACAGCAACAACAACGCGTTTTAGATGTCGACAGAAACAAGCGTGACATATACTGCGCCTTTGCCTTGCTGTGAACCTATTATTATTATCATTATTATATCAATTTTGCATCAACTAGATTCCGTTGGTTTTACCTTTCAGAATCTTAACAGCTTGAACGTCTTAGGTACCATCCATTAGGGTGCCAGAAATGTAAAGTTTACGGTAATGTACCCATACCAACATGCCCTGCTCTTAAACTTCTGCAACGAAGCAGTACCTACTCCACCTGATCACCTACAGCTGTTGTACACATCACACACATTAAAACGAATTATGGTGGTTTTGTTAATATCGGAATTATTTATGGAACCAACTACCGCCACACACGAAGAACGTGACTACCAGCAGTTTTTGAAAGAGCTAAAGCAGCATACCTAGCCGTCATTTTGAATGTTTAACTTTTACTAACTGCATAACTTCTGATATATCTCTAACCATGTACTGTTTATTTCTCTTTTCCTTTGCGTGATAGCTTTTTGACATATTATTCATTTGAACCCCTTCGCAACTCTTACACGAATTTTAAAATTGTGCCTGCATAGACAACACAATTTGGCTAATTCAAAGACTGAATGACTTATTATGCATAAAACTTTTATTTGTTGTTAGCGAAAGCAATTTGTATTCATTTGGGTAAAGTACACTCACCTCAAGCGTGACGTTGTTTTAATATCTGAGATTTATTCATTTACAACGGAGGCTTAAAATATTAATCGATTAATTGTCAGACGGCAAACGTGGCTGAACTTCCTATCACTTTTTAAATACTGAATTCTATTATATATTTATTTACATTGTAGCCGCTTCAATCATGTATATATTTCGGCTAGAACATATTCGTTTGAAAATTGGAAACAATATTTTTTCTAAACTGCAGAAGCATTTTAGAGCAGGAGACTAATTTCACGATAAATGGGTTCGTTTGATAATACGTCACCCAAAATATTTACGATGGTTAATATTGTTACGGAGCACAGTATATCGAGACGACGACGACGTGCTGATGTGAAGTAGTGAAGAAGACGACGCTCAAGCCTAGCTAACTTCGTTCTGTGGTGTGCGGTATGTGGTGTGCGTCTAAGAGTGAACTAGCGTTTACCGCTGTGTTCTTTCCTTAGCATTTGGTGGAGGTGCGGGGTAGCAGTGACAGTCACGACGGTATGGGGAAGTATGACGTTGTGACGGAGAACAACATCGGTAATTGGGCAAGTGACGTATGTGCCGTCAGGAACTGCGGGGATCGGGGCCAGCGGGACATGAATAGCAGCTTCGGGTGGTAGGCGAACAAATTCGGCGGATCGGAGGCGGGGCTTGACATCGGTGTTTTCGGAGCAGTAGGGCAGGTCTAAGCGAAGAAGACCAGCTGAACAATCGATCAGGGCAGAATGGGCCGTTAAAAAGTCGATGCCGAGGATCACGTCGTGAGGGCAGCGGTCGATAACAGTGAAGAGGACAGGGGTAGTGCGACCGGAAATACTCACGCGCGCAGTGCACAGTCCCACGACGGCAGCGACGCTTCCATCGGCAACACGAACGGCGGATTAAGCGGCGGGTGTGACAACCTTTTTGAGACGGCGGCGAAAGGATGAGCTGAGGACTGAAATTTGGGCACCAGTGTCAATGAGGGCAGTAACAGGGGCACCATCCACATAGATGTCTAGAAGGTTGCGGCAATGAGCGAGGGTCAGCAGAGGATTTTCGGGCCGGGTCGTCAATGAAGCGTCACCTCCGGGAGCTGCATTGGTTAGTTTTCCGGATGAGAGCCGGAGAAGTGGGGAGATGTGGAACGACGAGAATTGGGCGAGCGGGACCTCCGGGTCTGAGGAGACGGCGAGCGGCTGGGCATGCGCGGGGCTGGCGAGTTAAAGTCACGAGTGCGCGTATCACGGACATAGTTTGGGTGTGGAACATATTCGGCGCTGCGATCAGAATAGTAGCGAGGTCGAGGTGGCGGATCCCAACGGCTGCGGCAATGGCGGGAAATGTCGCCGACACGTGAGCAGTTGAAGCAGATTGGTCGGTCATCCGAGGTTCGCCATTCGTCCGGGTTGCGATAGCGGTAGCGGTACCGCGTCTGAAAGGGAGTGGTAGGAGCCGCAGCAGCTACGACAGGAACATTAGGTTGGAGCGAGGGCTGTGCGGAAGGTTGGCCGGAGTTGAAGCGCACGTTCGCGTTGAGGCCCACATTTGCGAACTCCTGGCGAACGACAGATTGGATTAAGGCTATAGTAGCATCGGCTGGTTGAGGAGCGAACGCAACGGGTGTCATAGCCTCTATCTCTCGACGAACAATCCTGGTCAAGTTGGAGGGATGAGATGGCTGCTGTAAGGTTGGACTATCTTCGCACGAGGACGTAGCAGCTGTGTTTGGCAAGCGTTCGAAGCGGTGAGTAATACGGCGGTGTTTTGCTTGTTCAAACTGGCGGCAAACTTGGATAACTGAGTCGACCGTTGGACAATCTTTGCAAAGCAGCAGATTATAAACATCGTCTGCAATTCCCTTTAATATGTGGCCCACCTTGTCTATTTCGAACATGGCGCTGTCCACCTTTCGGCATAGTGCTAGAATGTCTTGGATATAAGACAAGTACGATTCCGTCGAAGACTGGGCACGGGATGCGAGGTCTTTTTGTGCGCCAAGCTTGCGTCTGATCGGCTTGCCAAATAGGTCTCGAAGCTTCTCCTTGCACATCTCCCACGATGTGATATCGTCTTCATGCGTCTCGAACCAGACGCGCGCCGTACCTGCCAGATAGAAGATTACGTTGGCGAGCATGAGGGTCGCGTCCCAACGGTTGTGCTTGCTGACCCGCTCGTACATGGCGAGCCAATCTTCTACGTCGATGTGGTCGGTGCCGCAAAAGGTGCCTGGATCGCGAGGCTGCGTCATGACGATGGTGGGAGCTGATGGTGCCGCTGAAGAAGGTGTCGCGTCGGATTGCATAGTGATTGTACCAATCTGGCGGCCACTACGGAGATCCAGGTTTGGCGACTTACGTACTTCCAGCAATCCTCCACCAAATGTTAAGGAAAGAACACAGCGGTAAACGCTAGTTCACTCTTAGACGCACACCACACACCGCACACCACAAAACGAAGTTAGCTAGGCTTCGGCGTCTTCTTTACTACTTCACGTCAGCACGTCGTCGTCGTCTCGATATACTGTGCTCCGTAACAATATTCTCGTTACGTTTCAAATGCTCCAAGAGAGGAGATGCCACTATTTCAGTGTAAATGTACACGTTCTACGAAATCCGGCGAACAATTCGTGTAGACTGAACACAACACTCACGTTTCTCCAGCCTTAATCATTCCCCAGTATATCACAACTGGATCAAACCATTCGCGGGTGAAGGCGTGAATGTACGGCGCCTGCAAAACAAAAATCAAAAGCCACCAGGTTCATCATCTTCTGCAAAGGTAAGTACGTAGAGTATAAAGAAAATTACGGCAAGAGTCGAAACACCAAGGCTAGGAGGCGTCATGTTTTCAACGGAGAGCCATGGGTTTCCGGAAGAAAAGGATGGGGGAGAGAAAACAGTCCGCTAGTGTTGACAAGTTACCTGAGGACTGCACTTAAGTATGGAATTGAATTGAATTGAATTCCTACAATGAACCCCCCATGACGCTTCCGCTGCCATTGCGTGACAGATTCCTAGTCTGTTGCGGCCCAAACTAGAAGCCTAGCAACAGTGGGTCTCAGATCCTACGGTTTCAGCCTTAGGCACAAGGTGTCGGCTAACCAACGTTGAAAAAGTTGTTTTCCTGCCATCTTGTGGCTTGACTTGTAGGCTCAGCTCGTTATACAGGCTCAGCGATAGCGACTGAGATTCTATGCAGCATATTTACCGTCGGGAAAAGATTACCACCCCCAACAATAGGGTCCCAGAAGCAGCTGAGTCATATTTCCGAGCTTTTAGGCCTCACGATGGGACCACACCAGGCTACTGCCAAGGCCCGCATCTTTGTGCGCTGACAAGAGAAAGTGACCTCTTTATTTCGACGATGTTGAATATATCAGACGCGCTGATCAGACTTGTGCGATCGCTCTGGATGAACGAGCGAAAGAAGCGTGCTCGCTCTCGTTGGGAAGATAACATTACATCTTCCTCTTTCTGCAAACAATGTACATTGCAAGTAATTTTAACAACCACTTATAATCGTTCAATCCAAGTCGTTTCTGCATTTTTGTGATGTGACCATAGCGAGCGCTTCTACGAATTCCGGTGGTAGCACTGGCTTTTTGAGCCTCCTCTGATGGTGGCTGTACATTTGCATACTTGACTGTCGTCTTGGCTGGTGACGCGGAACCTACCGGTTTCTTTGCTGCTGCACGGATTTGTTCCGATTGCAGATGTTACAGAATCACCGATGATACTATCGCCGTCTCCCGTGTCTGGCCGTAAGAACAGGTGGTGCCTACTCCGGCAAATTACACCATTTGTACCCGAGCACGGTTGCACGGTCGCACCGCAGTGTTTCGGATGTCGCGGAACAGTTCCGAAAGCATCCTTGTCTTTCAGCCTCACCTAATTCCCTGCCGGATGTCTGGGCAGAGATCGATCAGCATGGCGATTTTCAGTGTCTTTTCTAGTATGTTGTGTAGTCCTAATCCATTTTACTCCACGAAGAACTAACGACACAAGGTGTTAGTTTTAGCTGAGTCTAAATGCATAGCATTCTTGTGCACAATTGGCTGCGCATCAGAAGTTGTGTTGCACTGTTGTAACCTGTGGTATCTGCGAGTTGCGGTATGTTCCGCAAGGAAATGTAAGGACTGTCTCCTTTCTACAAAAGTTGCATTATCGTTCTTGCTATGCGGTCAGCATCGCCCCTAGCTTGCGGAAAGCGGGGGCTAGATGTGACGTGCTTGAACCCGCACACAACTTAAAAATGCTTGAAAACCAACGAGACCAACTTCGGCCGGTTCTCTGATTCCACGGTGCCTGGAATGCCGTGCCAGGCTATGATGCTCTTCAAATGGTTGATGACCGCTTCTTATGAAGTGTCTTCCTTCAACAGAGCCACCAGCTTTATATATCTGGAATGATAATACACAACAGCCAGGTGTATGCAGCATTTTATCTAGAACAAGCCACCGCCGACGTTTTGCCACGGTAATTCAGTTTCAGATGAAATCATTGGTTCCACCAACAGCCTCCAAACCTCAGAGCGAGCTATGAGGCACAGTCGCCGTCTGTGCCATGCAGATTTGCAATAGGGTGGACTTGGAGAAGGTGGCCAAGGAAATCAAAGACTGTAAGAGCCTTAGTCTCAAAATCTTCTTTTCTGCAAGGCTCAAAAACCTGGCTGCTCATTCAGGGCCATTGTTTCCGAAAGGGGAAATGGGCAACATGCTCTTGGCAGATACCTCCAGCAGTCGCTGTCCATTCTGCTCATACGTGATCCTTTTCTAGTCAGTAGCGCAGAGGAGGTGTCTAAGTTCCTTGCACACAGCAGTATTACTGACGCTCATGTTTTTTCTACCGATACCAAAGGTGTTTACCACTCCCTGCCCCAGCAAAACGTTCGCCAGGTAATCAGCGAGGCTAGAAGCCACGACCAACCAAACTTGCAGGCTTCTCAAAAGCATAGCAATTAAAAACGTGAGGATGAAGGAGGCGAACCTACTTAGGCTTGTCCGCTCTTCGATCATTAGCCAAATCACCTACGCTATCCCGGACATAAATACAACTAAAGCAGATAGAGAAGGTAGGCATCCTCATCAGAAAAGGTGTCATAACAGCCCTAGTTTTACCAGCGTGCACGTCAACTGAGACGATCCTCAACCAGGGGTGTCAAACACCCTGGAGGAAATGTGTGAGGCGAAAATTACAGTACAATATATCAAACTAACTGCCAGGAAAATGGGCAGATTAATCCTTATGAAGCTGGGCTACCAAAACCCGGATTGGCTAGAGGGGATAACCGCCATCCCCAAAGAAATTGTCATGAAGTTAAGAATACCCCCATCCCAAGAAACATGCACCCCATACAAAACGAGGAACGCAGGAGAGCAGAGTCCAAACACTTCAAAACTCCCTTCTCCAAAAACAAGGCCACTATGATACAGTAGTAGTCAGCGACCAAGGCGAGCTAATCGCGAGCTGTAGCGTAAGACAATCTTCACAAAAGGAGGCAGAGAAGGCGGTGATTTCTCTGGTAATCACAAATTCATCAAGCAGAATAATCATCACAGATTCTAAAACAGCAATCAAAGCGTGTGACAACTGCAAGGTGTCCAAGAAGGCCAGCAAAATTCTGCAAACAGGCAAGGAGAACGTACCCAAAGACCTAATTACAATAGTGTGGGCACCCGCCCAAAGTGGACTCACAGGGAACGAGGTCACCCGAGTACTCACCCAACGGACACCTGCGCGGGCAGACTACTTCCTGTATGAAAAAAGAGACAACCACATGCAGAGAAATTCTAGAAGACTACAGAATGGCCAGAAGAACCCCCCCCCCATATAACCCCCCTTCTCTGAACTGAACGAAAACTGAAGACGGGCACCTTCTCAAACCAATTTATCATACAGAAATGGCATCCTGAGGTGCACTCTTCCAAATGAAATAACTGTGAAGGCATAGCTACCCTAAATCACATGCTCTGGGCTTGCCCAGCGCTAAACGGTATACACGGAAATAGTCATGAAAATCCTCCCTTCAAAGCCAGGAAGAACAAATCCAAAAGCAAGTCATCCGGCAAGTGCAGGCCGCTGCCGGAAGGCAACTGATTCCGGCCGACCTCTAGGGGAGAGATAGATGGTCAAAGGGGGAGCTGCGCCTCACCCGATCATCCATACTCTCTTACGGGTACGAATAAAGTGCTTTCTCTCTCTCTCTTTCGATGTTTCTTTCGGCCCGTCAACGCCGAGCGTGGGAACGAAGGGGAGAGGGCGATTCCCAGCGCAGGCGAACTTACGCGCCCTTTCGTGCCCACACAATCCACCTGATGAACCAAATGCAGTGCCAACTACTGAGGGGTGGGAGGCTGTGCTATCCAGCTCTGGACTAGAGGCCAAATAGGCCCTAGCAGAGCGGATAGCAGTGCAGCCGATGGAGTTAATAATAAATTGGTTCACAGGAAGGGAAAGGCGCAGTAACTGTCACACTTGCTCTGTGGACACCCGAACCGCGCCGTAAGGGAAGGGAGGAAGGTGGGAATGAAAGTGGAAAGAGAGAAAGAGGAGCCGTAGTGGAGGGCTACGGAGTAATTTCGACCACCTGGGGATCTTTAACGTGCGCTGACATCGCACAGCACACGGACGCCTCGCCGATGGAGTTCCTGACCAGCAACTCCATCCACACAGCCCCCTCCCTTAACTCTCCAACTTCCCACTTCACTCTTCCACCACCCTAGCCCGAACAGTGAACATTCTATGCCCTACGGCACGCGGACAAAACACACGCGACATTTTCCTTCCTTTCCTGCCTAGACTCTGCAGTCATACTCATCTTTATCTGTTGTCGGACTCATACTCCCCCACCCAAATTATCATCACGTTAAATAAATTACGAGGGTCTTTAGCGGCTGAAGTAGTGAAAGGCGAAAGCCTGCAAAGTCTCATCTTGTTTAGCGCTCTTATCCGCAATCCGACATTTGAACGCGCGCCAAGGAACGCCACGCCACAGGAGCGATGGCGGACCATCCAAAGGCACACTTGTAGAAAGTGTGACAGATACTGCGCCTTTCCTCCAGAAGTCTCATTGTCTAGCGTTCCTGCCATCTGCTATAACACGAACGCGCGCCAAGAAACGCCACGCCACAGCCGCTGCAAAAGCGGGACAAACTGTCCACGACAGTATGAGCCATTAAAGGCTTTCGCCTTAATTATAATTGGTTCACAGGAAAGGCAAGACGCAGTATCCATCACATTTTTTCCGACAAGTGTGTTTGGATGGTAGACCATTGCTCCTGACGCCTGGCATTCCTTGGCGCGCGTCCAATGTGGCATTGCAGATGGCAGGGACGCATCCTGCCTCGGACAGTCAGAAGGCCCCAAAAGCAGGGCACGCTTTGTCCACGACAGCATGAGCCATTGAAGTCTTAACACTGCACCACCCCGGCGGGAAAGGCTTTCGCCTGCCCCACTGGGGTGATGCAGTGCTACGACGCCTATGGACGCCAGTGGTAAGAATCCGGAGTACCCGGGTTCGAACCCAACCTCGGTGGCTGCATTTCGATGGAGGCGAAACGAAGAGGCGTCCGTGTGCTGTGCGATGTCAGCGCACGTTAAAGATCCCCAGGTGGTCGAAATTACTCCGTAGCCCTCCACTACGGCTCCTCTTCTCTCTTTCTACTTTCACTTCCACCTTTCTCTGTTCCATTACGGCGCGGTTGAGGTGTCCACAGAAAAACTAGTGAGACAGTTACCGCACCTTTTCCCTTCCTATAAATCAATCAATCAGTAAGGTTTTCGCCTTAACCGTCGAATGGGAGGCACTGCTGGGTACTGCAGCCTACGCTACCTATGAGGACAGAGGCGGAAGTATTGAGAGGGGGGATGACGTGTTGGTGACGAGTGGCAAGGGAGATCTAGGTCCTCATCCCACATTACATGTTTTAGGTGTTTCCCCCATGCCGCACCCCTCCAGCAGCACTGGCAGACGAATTGACAAAAAATCACGCAAACTCTTCCAAGCAGATGCACCTCACTTCATAAGAAGAAAGCCCCGCCGGGGTGGCGCAGAATTCCAGCACGACAAGCTCTCCCCAAATGATCAGGCTAAACACATTACATTATGTGAAGAACACCATCTGCTCGTTCTGGTTTTCTCGCTTCATACATGTCGCTCGAAGTTCCATTGCCCATTGTTCCATGTACGAAGCAGGTTAGAATAAATGAGCCCCCATCTTCTACTATCCGGGGTGCGTATTTGGGTTTGCTCGGTACGGTGGCTCCGCAAGGGACAAAACGACAGAAGAGACGAAGAAAGCGGGCTGTTCCGACTAGCATCTACCGCCCCCAGGAGCCGAGCAGCCTAGCGATTAGCGGCGCATGCTTTTTCAATGGGCGTCATGTTAGACGCGGCACTAGCTTGAGAGAGCCTATAATAGTATTACTATTACTACTACTACAACTACTACAACTACTACTACTACTACTACTACTACTACTACTACTACTACTATAAATAATAATAATAATACACAAAGTAATATTTCTCTGCTAATGATTATTATTATTATTATTATTATTATTATTATTATTATTATTATTATTATTAGTAGTAGTAGTAGTAGTAGTAGACGGCCGAATTAAGTGGCTAAATATCTTCACAGTTTTAATTAATAGTAATAATAATAATTGGTTCACAGGAAGGGAAAGGCGCAGTATCTGTCACACTTGTGTCTGTGGACACCTGAACTACTCCAAAGCCCTCCACTACGGCTCCTCTTTCTCTCTTTCCACATTAACTCCCACCTTCATCCATTCTCTTACGGCGCGGTTCAGGTGTCCACAGACAGAAGTGTGACAGATACTGCGCCTTACCTTTCCTGTGAATCAATTACTATTATTATTAATAATTAAAACTGTGAAGATAATATTTAGCCAGTTAATTCGCCCGTTACATAGAGACAATTCAGTGCCAACCTCGTGAAACGAGTCTTCCTCTATACTACTACTACTACTACTACTACTAATAATAATAATAATAATAATAGTAGTAGTAGTATAGGCTTTCTCAAGCTAGTTCCGCGTCCAGCATGACGCCCATTGAAAAAGCATGCGCTGCTAATCGCTAGGCTGCTCGGCTCCTGGGGGCGGTAGATGCTAGTCGGAACAGCACGCTTTCTTCGGGTCTTCTGTCGTTTCGTCCCTTGCGGAGCCACCGTACCGAGCAAACCCAAATACGCATCCGGGGTGAGGTCCTGGGCTGCAGCCCCCTTAGCCCCTCCCCTTAATCCAACATGGCACCCCAGTGGAATGGGCACAGTGTTCACCTATATCCCTTTGCTATGCATAGCTGCGCCCCCAACCGGCGCGCCGGTTGCCTAGGAGGGAAGGAGGTTGCGCCGCGGTGCAGAGGAGAGGCCACAGCTGACAGGATTACAGCGTACGGGCATACACGACCATGTTACGGTTGCTATGCGCAGCTGCGCCGGTTGCTATGGGAGCGGTAGGGAGGGGGATACGCCGCTGCGTGGAGAAGAGACCACAGCTGGCCCGATTCCAGCACGCAGACCATAAGCCATTAAAACGCTTTCGCCTTAAAATTAGAGGGCCTCTTAGAGGCCTTAAGAGGAGAATGGCGAAAGTCAGCCTTTCCTCTCATATCATTTGTCTCTCATAGTTTGCCTGTTTTATCGACATTTGTTCCAATGAGCTGCGAACTCACCTGAAACTCCTACCTCTCCGGAAGAATATCCACCCTGAATTTCATTCAGACAGGCCAGTAGAAAGAGCCAAAGCCCTACACAAGCATTACCAGTCCAATCAAGACGTGGCCTATGTCGAGGCAGCCGAACGCGTGGACTGTAATGCATTCACGATTGTGACTGTAAATTATCAGGGTCATCAACTCACGGCCGGTGCGGTCATTACCAACGACCCGGAGGAAGCGGAGCAGGCTGCAATCGCCCTCGCAATAAGCTCAACTTCAGCCCTTCTTATAATTAGCGACTCAATATCCGCAATAAGAAATCACAAGGCAGGATATCCCCTTTATCACTCAAATTGTTACTTGCCTCTCAAACTCTCCATTCAATATAGCTAATCTGAACACCTGCACATTCCTTGTCTTACTGATAATGAGGCTACCCAAAATTTCCCCCGAAGACTCGTCAGACGGGCGACTCACAACCCTTCTTGAGGTCGGCGAGGGACCATATGGTTTCCTATCAAGACATTACACTACACGCCCGCCAAACACGTACCATATACCCTCCGGGACACAAATCTCTTTCAAAGGCACAGGTCACCTGGCGAAAATTACAGACGCATTCCTTTCCAAATCCATTCAACTACTCCCATGCATACCCTGCATTATACACATCTTACTGTAACTTATGCCCCCCGAGGGCCAACTTACACCCCATACCATGGGCATGCCCACGAGACCGGGTTTCTATCTGTAAGCCGTCAATTACACCCGCCTCCGCTTCGGTGGTGGACGACGGCTGTTGCGACGCGCGTCTTTCCCTACCTCTTCTTTTTCTTTCTTCTCTATTCAGGCGAAAGCTTTTATTGGCTCATGATGTCGTGGACAAAGTGCATGCCGCTTTTGAGGCATTCTGATTGGCCGAGGCGGCATGCATCCCTACCATCTGCTAAGCAGGTCACTGCCGCTTGCGGCGGGGGCTAGCCTGTTCGAATATACCTGTTGTAGGCCGTCATTTCACCCGCCACCTCTTCGATGGTGGACGACGGCTGTTGTTGCGGCGCGCGTCTTTCTCTCCCTCTTCCTTTTCTTTCTTCTCTATTTTCTCTTCTGTCTGCACCCCGCCAGGGTGGTGCAGTGGTAAGACGCCCGACTACTGTGCCGGAGTACTCGGGTTCGAACCCGACGTCGGCAGCTGCGTTTCGACGGAGGCGAAACAAAGAGGCGTCCGTGTGCTGTGCGATGTCAGCGCACGTTAAAGATCCCCAGGTGGTCGAAATTACTCCGTAGCCCTCTTCTACAGCTCCTCTTTCTCTCTTTCCACTTTTACTCCTACCTTCCTCCTTCCTTTACGGCGCGGTTGAGGTGTCCACAGAAAACAAGTGAGACAGTTACCGTGCCTTTCCCTTTTTATAAATCAATAAATCTTCTGTCTGCACGAGGCAGCGGAGGTGGCTCAGCTATAGAGCCAGTAGCAGGCCCGTGCGTTTTCTTTTCCTTCTTCCTATACAGCCACAACACAAAACGAACGCGCGCTCTGTGAAATCTGGCTGTTCTTGGCCCTGCGGGGCTGGGACTGGTATACGTCAATGCCGCTTGCGGCGGGGGCTAGCCTGGCACCAAATTTTCGGCGACTGTCACGTGGCGTTCCTTGGCGCGCGTTAATAATAATATTAATAACCTCTTCTTTTCCTTTCTTCTCTATTCAGGCGAAAGCTTTAATGGCGCATGATGTCGTGGACAAAGTGCGTGCCGCTTTTGAGGCATTCTGATTGGCCAAAGCGGCATGCATCCCTGCCATCTGCGATGCCACACTTGAACGCGCGCTCTGTGAAATCTGGCTGTTTTTGGCCTTGCGGGGCTGGGACTGGTATACGTCAACGCCGCTTGAGGCGGAATTTTTTTTGTAATTTATTTATAGGAAGGGAAAGGCGCTGTAACTGTCTCACTTGTTTTCTGTGGACACTGCAACCGCGCCTTAAGGGAAGGGAGGAAGGTGGGAGTGAAGGCGGAAAGAGAGAAAGAGGAGCCGTAGTGGAGGGTTACGGAGTAATTTCGACCACCTGGGGATCTTTAACATGCGCTGACAGTGTTGGCTGACATCGCACAGCACGCGGACGCCTCTTCGTTTCGCCTCCATCGAAACGCAGCCGCCGAGGTCGGGTTCGAACCCGGGTACTCCGGCACAGTATTCGGGCGTCTTACCACTGCACCACCCCGGCGGGGCCGCTTGCGACGGGGCTAGCCAGCCACCGAATGTTTCGGCGGCTGTCACGTGGCGTACCTTGGCGTTCGTTCAAATGTGGGATTGCTGATGGCAGGAACGCTAGAGAGGAGATTTCTGGAGGAAAGACGCAGTATCTGTCACACTCTCCGACAAGTGTGCGTTTGGATAGCACGCCAGCGCTCCTGTCGCGTGGCGTTCCTTGGCGCGAATTCAAGTGTGGGATTGCAGATGGCAGGAACGCTAGACAAAAAAAGGCCTCAGGCTTTCGCCATTCACTACTTTAGTCTCTAAAGTCCTTCTCAATTTTAAGGCGAAAGCCTTTAATGGCTCATGCTGTCGTGGACGAAGTGTGTCATGCTTTTGCGGCCTTCTGATTGGGCGAGGCAGGATGCGTCCCTGCCATCTGATATGCCACACTTGAGCGCACGCCAAGGAATGCCACGCGACAGGAGAGATGTTGTACCATCCAAACACACCGGAGAAAGTATGATAGATACTGCGCCTTTCCTTTTGATTCCTGTGAACCAATTATAATTTTGTGTAAAACTGCAACGAATTCCGACAAGAGGCTAACGATGGGAGGCAAATTATATGATAGGAAGGGTAGACATTCGCCATTCTCCTCTTAAGAGACATCAAGAGAACCTCGAATTTTTTTTTTATCTTCTGTCCGCACGAGGCAGCGGAGGTGGCTCTCCGGGGTGGTGCAGTGGCAAGACGCCCGACTACTGTGCCGGAGTACCCGGGTTCGAACCCGAAAGCGGCGGCTGGGTTTCGATAGAGCCGAAACGATGAGGTGTCCGTCTGCTGTGCGATGTCAGCGCACGCTACGGTTCCCCAGGTGATCGAAATTGCTCCGTAGCCCTCCAGTACGGCTCCTCTTTCTCTCTTTCCACTTTCACTCCCACCTTCCTCCCTTCCCTTACGGCGCGGGTCAGGCGTCCACAGAAACAAGTGTGACAGATGCTGCGTCTTTCCTTTAATGTGAACCAATAATGATTATAAGGCAGCAGAGATGGCTCAGGTTCAGAGCCGGTAGCAGGTCCGTGCATTTTCATTTCCCTGCAGTTGTAAAAAAAAAAAAACCTGTTGTTGACAATGTTCGGGCCCCGCCGGGGTGGTAAAGTGCTAAGACGCCCGACTACTGTGCCGGAGTTCCCGGGATCGAATCCCGGCCTCGGCGGCTGCGTTTCGATGGAGGCGAAACGAAGTGGCGTCCGTGTGCTGTGCGATGTCAGCGCACGTTAAAGATCCCCAGGTGGTCGAAATTACTCCGTAGCCCTCCACTACGGCCCCCCTTTCTCTCTATCCACCTTCACTCCCACCTTCATCCCTTCCCTTACGGCGCGGTTCAGGTGTCCACAGAGCAAGTGTGACAGATACTGCGCCTTTTCCTTCCTATGAACCAACCAACCAACCAACCCTGTTCGGTGTAGGTGTTCACAATTCCATGGGGTTCACTCACCTAGCTTAAAAGGAGAGGCAGCCCTGGGATGTCCGATGTCACCTTGAACAACCTTGAAGGTCCAAGACAGGCGCATCTTTCCTTTTTAGACCGCAGCTCTGGTGACCGTTCCTGGGTTTCGCGTCGTTACCTTTGTTGCGACTGAATGAAAAAGGAAAAGAAAATGCACGGGCCTGATACTTGCTTTGTAGCTGAGGCACCCACGTTGCCTCGGGCGGACAGAAGAGAAAATAGAGAAGAATTTGCCGTCGCCTTTGGCGTTGCCCCTCGTAACCAGCTCCATATTTCACTTCTACCTTCCTTCCTTCCCTTACGGCACGATTCAGGTGTCCACAGAAACAAGTGTTACAGATACTGCGCCTTTTCTATTCCTGTGAGTCAGTTATGAAAGGCACGTATCAGAGCTCAAGTGGAAGACGTGACCACACATGGTACGCACTGCAAATATAATTCATGGAAAATGTCAGCGTTCATACGGAACTGCAGGATAACAAGTGCAGGAACCAAGAATTCACTCACTCACAGAGAAAAGCATATTTTGATGTAGTTTGCGTATATAAAGCTAGTTCATCACGGTAAAAAACGTCAAGCCGAAACGAAGAGCCATGTTGTCTTGACTCGCTAGCGGTGTCAGCGGCATCAGTCAGTTGCTGCTCTCTTTTCTAGTCACATCATTACTAATCCCAAAAACCACAGAAGCATGCGGTTGAAAACTTTTGAAGGCTATCGTCTGATATACTTATGCAACGTGGATATTTGCGAAGCTTCTTTCTTTTCGTCTGCAGCTTGTGACATTAGACTCTTCGCCGCGCAATGTTCCTATGGGCTCACGCGCTGCCTCCCGCAACCTCCACATAAATTAATTGCTCTCCATTTCTCCGACCTCAAAGCTTCCTTCATGACAGTCAAGAACTGTTAGGGGAGCGTTTCTTGACGGAATATGTGTGACAAATAAAATAGTTGGCTGTAATTGTACATACATGTCTTGCTCGAAATCTTTGCCTCAATCTACAGAAAAAGGTGAAACAGCTGATAAGCTAAGCTCAAATGTCGCATAGGAAGTAACGTGTTCGTCGGCATATGTTAAACCAATGTAAAATAGACAAGAAAAGTATGACAATATAATCTTGGCGTGATTTGGTGTATGTGTTCACAATTGCGTGACCCTTATGGCGCGTCATGTGTCCACAGAAACAAGTGTGACAGATACTGCGCCTTTCCCTTCCTAGCTGTGAACCAATTATTATTATTAATATTATTATCTGTCAGCATCAAGGTGGTTTTAACCTTGAACAACCCTGAATGTCAAAAGCAGATATTGCGCCTTTCCTTAAGTTATAAACCAATGTACCAATATACAAGAAAAAATATAAAACCTGATCTTGACCTGGTTAGGTGTACGCGTCCGCAATCGTCGTCGTCGTCGTTGTGGCTGTAGGAAGAAGGAAAAGAAAATGCACGGGCCTGCTACTGGCTCTGTAGCTGAGCCAGCTTCGACTCGCCAATTTTAAACACCTTTCTTTCATTGCTCCCCTCACATTTGAGCCTCATACATATAGTGTGGGTACCAGGACACAGCAATGTGACAGCCAATGAGGTTGCAGACAGACTAGCCAAAGATTCTCTGAACGGCCCTGTATTTCCCATCCTCCCGGCAACAGCGTACATAACAGCAGCACGGTTTCGGCGGCGTGCCTTATTAGGCACGCAGTCTGGATCTATTTTATCCTCGGATGACTACCTGCACCTCAAGTATTCCTGGAATAGGAAATCATGTCAATCAAGGCACACTGAGGTCTCTCTAACCAGGCTACGCTGTCGTATTCCGCCCCTAAATTTCTATATGCACAGGTCTGGTTTGGCGCTTTCTCCTGTCTGCGCATTCTGCGGAGAACCGGAAACAATAGATCATTTCTTGATATTTTGCCGCCGTTTTACCATGATGAGAAAACGGTAGTTAGAGAAGCCGTTACAACAGCTGGGTCTTAATTTGAGCAGCCAAATTTTATTATCGTTCGGTGTCACCATGCTTGGGTACAGCCACAGGTATGTTTTTAACGCCATTCAAAACTTCTTAATAGAAACAAAACGTCTACCTGGCTAATATGCTTTGAAGTTTTAATCTGTACATATAAATCTTACTATTCTCCTACTGCGTGCGTTAGTATTTACTCTTATATATTTTGGTTTATTATATTTACATTTCCTTTTCTATTCCCTAGCATTTATTTTTTTTATTTTTTCGATGTAGCTATACACGGCGTCTCTCATAGCCTGAGTCGCTTTGGGACGTTAAACCCCACAAACCAAACCAAACCAATCTCAAAATCTAATATCTCTGCACCCCAATTCTTGGCCGATCCCCCTGTGTGGGTATGTGCCATCACATTAGAGGAGAACAACAACAACAACAACAACAACAGCTGAGCCACCTCCCCTGCCTCGTGCAGACAGAAGAGAAAGCAGAGAAGAAAGAAAAGGAAGAGGGAGAGAAAGACGCGCGCCGCAACAACAGCCGTCGTCCACCACCGAAACGGTGGCGGGTGCTATGACGGCCTACAACAGGTAAAAATTCTGTGGCAGGCTAGCCCCCCCCTACCTGTCCCAGCCCCATCAGGGGAGTACCAATCGCTCACGCCAATATGAAGGGCGTAGCTACGCCATTGAGACAGGGCTGGTACAGGTGGGTCATCGCCGCTTGCGGCGGGGGCTAGCCTGGAACCGAATTTTTTTTTTGTTGTAGGCCGTCATTGCACACGCCACCACTGGTGGTGGAAGATGGCTGTTGTTGCGGCGCACGTCTTTCTTTCCCTCTTCCTTTTCTTTCTTCTCTATTTTCCCTTCTATCTACACGAGGCAGCGGAGGTGCCCCGCCGGGGTGGTGCAGTGGTCAGATGCCCGACTACTGTGCGGGAGTACCCAGGTTCGAGCCCGACCTCGGCGGCTGCGTTTCGATGGAGGCGAAACGAAGAGGCGTCCCTGTGCTGTGCGATGTCAGCGCACGTTAAAGATCCCCAAGTGGTCGAAATTACTCCGTAGCCCTCCACTACGGCTCCTCTTTCTCTCTTTCCACTTCCCTTACGGCGCGGTTGAGGTGTCCACAGAAAAGAAGTGAGACAGTTACCGTGCCTTTCCTTTCCTATAAATGAATCAGTTTCAGGCAGCGGATGTGGCTCAGCTACAGAGCCAGTAGCAGGCCCGTGAATTTTCTTTTCTTCCTACAGCCACAACAACAACAGAGTATGCGACGTTCAAACTAGGACAAACTTTACGGATCACCTGAGTCTTTTGCTAGCCATAACCATAACGAGCTTCAAAAATGTGTTACCATTGCTGCAGCTTTCGCTTCACATTAGTTTTAACCGAAGCTAAACCACAACCAATTTTTTTACGAGGTCCAATCGGGCCTTTAGGATGTACGCGAAAGATACTGCACCTTCTCTTTCCTGTAAAGTAATTAATATTGCTACGGACGACAAGGAAGAAGCGGGCAGTGGCGCGGGAAGGAGGGCTCGCGCTAGGCCCGCGAACATTCATTAAACGTCATCTACCATCGTCATCGGTCATGTTCTGTCTCCTGTCTTCATCGGCTTGCCGCTTCGTAACACTTGGTTGGAGGTGCGGCGTACGGCATCCCCATCCTCACCTTGGAGCATCGACGCCATCTTCAAGCCGGGACCATCGCCGAGCAGCTTCGCCCCGGCCCTTCAAGCCCAGACCTGAACAACTACCACCGCCCAGCCCCCAGCCCGGACATGAAGACAAGGAGAACAGACATACCAATCAGAACCGAGACGAAGGACTTGAAAGACTCGAATGACCCGAAGGAACCGATGGGCACGAACACGCAACCCCCGCCCAAGCTGCCCGACGTGACCTCGAGTCATCGGTCCCATGGACTCTGGTGACGGATGGTTGACAGCTCCAAGGGAGGCGAATCACCCACGCATCAGACATCGTACCGGCAAGCCGTTCTATTCTTCCTTCTTCCTCTTCTTCTTCAAGCATCCAGACACGCCCATCATCATGCCATAAAATCATTAACATCGCTAAACTTCCTCGTCCACGATCGGGACGATCGCTCGGTGGCCCCGGGTCATGTTACGAACGACAAGGAAGAAGAAGCGGGCAGTGGCAGGAGTGCTCGCGCTAGGCCCGCAAACATTCATTAAACGTCATCTACCATCGTCATCGGTCATGTTCTGTCTCCTGTCTTCATCGGCTTGCCGCTTCGTAACAATATTATAAAATGTCCACAAAGAGCGCTGGTAGATACTGCGCCTTCCCTTTAAACCAATTAACTAATGAAGTGACACCCTGGCAATAACTATCGCATTGGCCCAGGAGAAAATGAAAAACGTACGTATACAATCAGTCAATCATGCTGAGCTGCGATGTATACCAGCCACCAATAATCTAAGCAAATTCTGGATGGCCGAGTTATGTGGCCAGGATAGGACGAACGGATTCTCACACCTTCACCAGCATATTACCGGGCAAGAATTCAGTGAAAGGGAGACTGATAGCGACGAGATTTGGTTTGGTTTGGTTTGTGGTGTCGAACGTCCATAAGCGACTCAGGTTATGAGATACGCCACAGAAAGTGCTCGTATTGTGGTGCCAGGCTTAAAGAGAGTGGCTATCTCTGGACAGTACAGTCCTCGAAATACACTGAGAACAAGACAATTATCTTCTTTTCAAGCACATGTCTGAGCATACGTGCTGTTGGCATAATCAGACCTGAGAGGGCAGGGAGGAACAAAAAATTCTGCAGCCACGAACTCCGGAAATTGTGACCACCTGGGGTTCTTTAACGTGCACTGACATCGCACAGCACACGGGCGCCTTGCTTTTCGCCTGTACCGAAAAGCGGCCTCCGAGGCCGGGATTCCATCGCGCATCCTTGGGAACAGTAGTCGAGCGCCGTAATCACTGCGCCACACCGGCTTTTTGTTTCTTTGTTGCATGAATTAGTACAAATACATCAGTAAAAGATCGTGGTTTTCAAGCCCCTTGGCTGAAAACCGTGTCTAATGGACTTTCATTACCACAAGTTCGCCCATCAGACTCAAGACCTCCTCCGCAGCGTCTTGCTGCTTCAAAATTTATTTTAGTTTATACACTTGGTCAACAAAATAACCACATACAGATCGCGCATCGAAATCCCAGTGTCTATAAGCCATCCTACTCCTCCAAATACTGTGAAGGCCCAATAGCATGATGAGGTCATACTGAGAATCATCATTAACAGTTGTCAAGTACCGAATTCCACGTGGCGTCGATGGCAGGTCTTTTTTAAGTGTCCTTTGTAACACATCCCAGTAAAACACCGCATCCCAACAATCCAGGAACACGTGCTCAACTGTTTCAGGTTTCCTACATAGTAGACAGTTTGAGCCCCAAGATACAAAAAGGCCCTTTTCTTCCATCCATGTTTTGACTGGGAGGGTTCCTGTATGCAATTTAAAAAAGAATGTTTTTACGCCCGGTGCAACAGTCATGTTTTTAACTCGCTTGAGAACGTCTTTCCCTGGGTCTTCACGGTATAAGGTTCTGTACAATGGAGCTGGGAACAATTGTGAAATAAGATCCTTGTACAGCCGCTTAGGTGGTACCGTCGCTAAATACTCTACAGAGTACCGCACGCGCAAAAACCTTAACGACCACACCACTTCTCGCAGAGACTACAAACTCTGGCATTGCACTGAATAGCATGATTTGCATAAAGGTTCTCAGGAATGCATCTTTTTGGTCACGTAGGAAACAAAACCTTAAAACCATCTGCCGCACATATAGATGCATTAGAGACAACCCTCCGTCTTTAACTCGCCGAAAGAGATTATCTCTGCTAATTCGTTCCCAGTTGGACGACCAAATGAAGACCGCAAATACACGATGGAACCTTTGTATATTGCTTCGAGCACAATACAATACTTGGAGTAAATACATTATTCTTGCCACCAAAAAGGTATTGCATACAGTCGCACGGGCGAAAATAGAGAGGTTACGTCCCACCCATCCTTTCGTCCTTTCCCGTATTTCTTCCGCTTTTTCATTCCAGTAATTCGCATTTTCCCCGTATTTGTCCAATGGGACTCCCAAATAAACTCCGGGCTGTATGCACCAACGACACAAAAAGAACGGCGCGACTTTTTTGAGCAGTTGGTGCCTTTCCTTGAATGCAGTCGCGCGCTTATATTTTTGGGAGATTTCAACTGTGTTGTAGACTCTAAGGATCGTTCGAAAAGAAATGTTGGAAAAGACCAAAGTGCCGAATTGCTGAAGTGTGTCCTCAATGAGTGCAGCTTAGAGGACGTAACAGCCCTGGTGAATGGTGAGAAACGTGGGCATTTCACACATTTTCAAGGTAGTAGTCACGCGCGACTTGACAGAATATATGTGTCGCCAGAGTTTCGCCTACCTGTGAACAGTATGAAGTGAAGCAGGTGTCATTTCGCGACCATTGCTTAGTTACGGTCGCGCTGGGCGGAACGAAGCAGTGTAAATCAAAAATGAAGTGACTTATGGAAAATAAGCTCGAAGCTTACAGAAGACGAACTACTTTTAAAAAAAGTTAAGGAAAGCATTGATATTGTTTATGGGAGCGAAACAGGCTGTATTGAATCCTGGGAACTATTTAAAGAGGAGGTTAAAATGAATGCAATTGAGCGCTCTTCCATTGTTACTTATGAGGAAAAGAAAGAAGAAAAGCAACTGCAAGAGCTCTTAAAATATTTAGGGCGCGAGGAAGAACGAATGCCGGGTATGTTCATGCATGATATAAAAGGCATCAAAGTTAGGCTAGAAGATTTGGATGCCCAGAAGTACAGAGGCGCTGCGATAAGAGCGCGCACGAAAAAATGGCTCGGTTACGAGACGCCAACAAAACGCGCCCTCGCTGATGAAATGCGATAGGCGCGCGCGAACGAGATAACGTTTATTGAATACAAGGGGCAGAGGCATGATCAAGACGGAATTACGAGCGCCTTCGTGGAACATTACCGTGAGCTGTTTTCGAGCAAAGCACCAAGTGAAGAAGGGTTTAGAGATAACTTTTTGCCTCTGATGCCAATATTACGCAAAGAAGTTACTGAAGAGTTAGGGAACAAAATAAGTGTGGAGGAAACAGAAAAAGGCATTGATGAATTGAATGTCGGAAAGTCCCCGGGTCCAGATGGTTTGAGTGCGGCCTTTTACAAGAGCCTTAAAAGTGAGTTATCTATCATGCTCTATAGGCTTTTCAAGGAGTGCTTTGATGTGGGTTATCTGCCACCGTCGTTTAGCAACGCGCATACGGTCTTGGTTCCCAAGACTGATGAGCCAGCCATGCTTTTAAATGTTACAAGCTATAGACCGATCACGTTAACAAATGTTGATTATAAAATTCTGATGAAGGTGTTAGCTAAGAGATTGCAATACATTATAAAAGATATCGTTGGACCTCATCAAACATGTTGAATAAAGACCAGAAGCATATTTAATAATATTCATGTAGCGCGTAGTGGTTCGAGCGCTGCGATGCTCTAAACAGGAGAGTGGCCATGGTTCAAGTTGATTTTGAAAAAGCATTTGATCGTGTGTCTCATGAAATATTGTACTGTTTGTTGAAACATATTGGTGTTGGTGCCGTTGTATTGAAAGGAGTTAAAATGGCTTATGCATGTTGTTCTACACGCCTTATGATTAACAAAGTCTTATCTGAAAGAATTGATGTAAGAGCATCTATGCCGCAGGGATGTCCACTGTCTCCACTGTGCCACACCGGTGGGGTTAATGGCGACGAGATGATTTTAATAATGGAGTCGGATCCAGCGCGAGAGCTCCTGCCCTTGCCACTGTCCTTCTCTTCTTCCTCGTCGGTGTAATTTTACACCGACCGTATAAATGAACTTTTTCTCACGGTGTGACAATCAGTATATTCTATGGTAACCCACCGGCCGTGAGATAGAATAGACATGGGAGGAAATAAGAAACCTGTATGCACCACTCGGGAGCTGTGAGAGTCTGCCAGAAGACTCTGACTGCTGCGTTCAGCTTCAACGGACGAGCACGGTCAAGGTGCTGCCAAAGAGAAAGTCTTGAATGAAAACCCACCTTTGCAGGGCCTTCCCTCCCCGTTCCCACATTTAGTGGTTCCCCACTTAAAATGTTGTGTTTTTTTCCCTCAGTTGAAGATGATGCCAAAGTATGAGCAAAGCTATTTCTGCAGCATAAATTAATCAGCGCTTGGAAGGGATTTACGTCTTCCCCAGTAACACATTGTAACTTTAAAAACCGCCTTTGCTGCTCAGGTACTCTCGCTCTCATCTTAAAAAAAAATGATAAGAAGCGCTGAGCGTGAATGAGATTTGCGAAAATGTTGTCGATACAACTGACTTCTAGAGAAGCGCCGAGCAGAGATCCGGCTCGATTCTGGCTCACAATTCGTGCGGAACCGGGTTCAATACCGGCCGGGTATCCGCCGGTTATATCATTGGTGAAAACGTTCCCTGGCCCGCACTTGGCCAACTGAGAAGATCGAGACTAAAAAAAAAAGCCTATCAAATTAGACAGCCTCCCTCTGACAGGCCATGCACAGAAATACTGAATTGGCCATCCCAGCCGTAGGACACCTCTATTATGGGTTTCGTCGATTACGTTAAGTTGTAATGGTGAAGGGCATCTCCCGGCATGATGTTTTTCCTTCGTATGGCTTTCCAATACTCGGAAGCCTGTCAATACAACATCTCGAAAACCAGCAAGTATTGAAGAATCTGGTCTGGTCTCTGGAAGGGCATCCCAGGTGCATCCGACGGGGACCTAGCTAGAAAAATGGGTACAATATTCGACAGCAATGTGCGCGGCCACTCAGGCGGCTTCATTCGAAAGGGGCTGCTGGACACATACACACTACACATACAGTGCGATACACACAGCATAGCCCTCTCGCAGAAGCTAGCAAGACAGGTTCAAGAAGTGACCCTTTATTTTAAAGGTAATGGAGACTTTTCAGCGCTCATAATCTTGGTTCGGGCGTTTGTTTCGCGATTCATAGTCAAATAATAAAACTCGTTCTAGATTATCTGAGCGCCGAGGAAGTGCTTTCAATATACAAACCTAAGTTATATTTCCTTGGTCAAAAATAAAAAAGTTGTGTTTGGTTTAAAGCCTCAGAAGCAATTGATCTTATCGAGTGCCAAAGACGAGGTTAACAATAAATGTAAATTAGAGTTGAATGTGGAATTGACACAAATAATTCTATACGTGCAGCGTGCACTAGTGTGAAATGAATAATGATACTCCCATGGGCACCGGGAATGCTGGCTTCTCGTCGTTGTAGATATGCAAAGAGTGGCGTGCGACTGTTTTGTTGGCAAGGTACTCCGAGATTCTTACTCCTGGAAACAAAGAAAAGTTGCGAAATAAAAAATCAGAACATCGTTGTAGCTGTTCCTTCCTGCGCAGTAGAGAACGTTCGGCTGCTAAGGGACTTTGGGTATTTTTGTGTCAGGTGCGAACCAGGCTTTCTCAGAAAGCCATTAAAAAGGACCAATGGGGATTTGTTTTCCTGATACCCATTTATCATTGCAGTTGATACGAGAATACTGAAGGTGAAATCCACAAAGCACAAGAAACCTAAAGTGTTTCTGTGGTGAGTGCCAGTTTATATACCTCGGGGTGCTCAGCACTATCGACCTGGTTACGTAGCCATAGCCGCTTAAATGATAAATCTGGGGGACAATTAAGCTCCACGTGAAGGGTATGGCGCGATATATTCGTTCAGTACCTTGAGCGGCCTGCTGTTCTCTTGGCATAACCTTTCGCAGACTCGAACAATGTTATTTTAAGCGATAGCGCATTAGCTGTGTTTACAGGAACGTGACAACTGGAGCATCGCATGCTGTTTCTAACGCATCACATTGAGTTAGATGAGGGTAATGCGGTAGGAAATAGTATCGCATTATTGTCCCAGGGGGGCTGGATTACAAGGAGTAAGTGCACTCTCACCCTGCAAAACAGCCCGGTCGCATAGAATTAGGAAGGCCATTAGAGCAGTTTGAGTTCTCTCGCCAAGCACCGAACCAAGAAATCTTCTCTTGACTATAGCTACACTTTCCTGCTATAGCTCCCTTCTGTACTTCTCCTCACTATTTACTTTCACATAGCAGACGGCGGACAGCAAGAAAGCACGAAACAAAATTCTAGCGGGCACTTTGGACCAATGAAGTGTGAGGAGGTTAAAGCCATTATAGCGCGGTGGATCATTGCCCTCCCCTACGGCACCTCTATCTGCCTCTCTCCTTTCACTCCGATCTTCCTCCTTTCCTTTACGGCGCGGTACATGTGTCCGCGGAAAATAATGAAAGATATTGCCGCGAAACCTTGAAAACAGTATTTGTTGTTTTTTAACAGCCGCCGGCATACAGGCTTATCACTCTGATTCTGGACCGCGAATCAGTGCCGTAATCTTTGTTTGTTAATGCTCGATGCCGCGAGTCACACCTTTATCAGTTTTGTTGTAGCACAAGATGCACCGAGATCTGTCTCGAAGGTTCCGGCCACTCGGGTGTCTTTCCACAATGTTCCAGCCCATGCTGGTAGCTGCTTGCGACGTTATCTAGGTTGTTCTGTGCAGCCTTTAAATTGAGCGTTACCGAGTGTGATGGGTATTCTTTGTTCGACGATCGACGAGCACGTTTATTTCTATCGCCGCCGCCGAGTTGCTTAGTTCTTTTGCGGGCGCAAGTCAGCCCAAATAAAGAGTTTCTTTAGTGCAATCATCGACCCCTTCATTTGTGTCGTCGACCTCGTCACCACTACGTGACAATATTGCACCTTAGTTTTCCTGTAAATCAGTTTGGAACACCGCACCCTCAGGACATATGGGTCTGCTTCTGCTTGCTGTGTGTTGCAGTGTTCGAGGAAGCGGCAAATGAAAGACGCCGCACGGATGCCTGGATCCGACACCCGGCGGGGTCAGCTTCGTATATGCATCTGGTGCCGTCATGACCAGTCTTGACGGTACATCGCGCGCCCCTTGTCGACATCAAAGTTTATCACATAACGTTTTTATGCGAAATTTTCAAGCCACCGCCCCATTGTGGGAACCAAGACGATTGGGAGATCGCGGTCTCCAGCTCGGACCCAGCCGCGCAAAAGATGCTGGTTGACTAGGCTGCAGTGGATCGCTTTCAGGCACGACCGGACAGACACCAGCCGGGATCAGGAATCCCCTCAACCCTTGTAATGTGCCCTGGTTCCCACAATAAATGTTTTACCACCACCATCGCCATTAAGGAAAGGAAAGGCGGAGTATATCTGTCACTCGCAGAATCCCACTACCATCCTCACGGTAGATAAGGGGAATTATGATGAGCGCTTCATGATCTGTGGCGTAGTTAACTTGGTTAAAGCGCTTGGCTGGGGATCCAAGAGATGGAGGTTCAATTTCCGGTGGAGCAATGTTGGAGTCAAGGTTCTCGAAAGTGTGACACCCTCTGCCAACAGCGTATGCCAACAGCTCCTGCTGACAACGATGAGACATTAAAGGCGTTCGCATTAAAAAAAAACTGCGACGAAAATGGCTCATTCGCTTTCATTATGCGACACTGTGCTGTCGTCATAGCACCAAAGATAATGTGCTGCTACATGTAAACACTAGCACGTTGGGCTAGCGTGATGCGCTACTAAATGCGATGCGATGCGCCAGTTATCGAATTCTATGTAAACACGACTATTGACTGTGCCGCTCGATCTCCTACCGGAGCGACCTGCTGATTATAGACATGGACAAGGTTCTCGGGCTGAAAGGACAAACAGCGGCGTCACACGCCGCTGTTTCTCATTTCAGCCACTAAAGGCGTGAGGCATGTCCTCGCCTCCGCTATCAGGGTGAAAACACTTTTTGTACGACCCCGCGCCTGTTTTCCTTTGGGTCCCACTAGACATTTGCGTGCAGTGAGCAATGGGTGACCCATCCACGGTAGCCAGGCAACGAGAATAACGAGACTGAGTTTGAAAACGACAGCATGCATTTTGTCTTCCTAGTGTCGGTTGATAGTAAGTTGTATGCCTAAGGGGGTCTATGCGACTCCATTAGCCAAAAATCGACGAGCTATAGCCAACTTAATGCACTTACAGCAGCTGAAACCTTCATGACGGCTATTTTAATTTTCCCCGTATCATATGCAGACCATGTGACTGAGTTGCACAGGATTAGGACAGCTGTTGCACGATGGTGAAGGCTTACGTTAAGGCGAATTCCGCTGGTACATTAGCAGCACGAAGTGTAATCTACGAATATTAAACACTGTTGCACAGTTATTTTTGGAGCAATTACCATTTTGCTCAATTATTTCTTAAACATTTTTTATTGCGGTTTGCTACACAGGTAGGTTAACAATACGGTGTGGTTGCGTCATGCTGACTTGTAACTAGAAGTCATGTTACTGGAGGATAAATTTAACCTACAGGTTATTCTGTTTTCGGTACAAAAGAAAGAAAAATAAGTTGAACACTAACTAAAGTGACTGTCTGAATACAAAACCTCACAAAATTGCCTTTCTTCATGAACAATAAAAGTTTTGTTCTTCACGCAACGTCGCATATAAATTAAGATTTTGATTTCTCTGCCGAAATTAATTATATATGCACTATAATGTCAAACCCATTTGAAATTTTTTTTTCGGCTTTAACCAGAAAAACATGAGTGTTCTTCAGGTGCACAACATGTAATTGTTTGTTTAGTGCGGGTTAATGCTTACTGAAAGTTGGCTATTAGAAAAAAGCCAGAGCTATTATTCAATGAAGAAGGTTTATGAACTGCATGTAGGACAGAAACACAAAATAGCAAATGGACATTGCGGGAAATATGATGTCCTGACTACAATGGCGATTGAGCAAAAGTGGTATCGTTGCCATCAGTAATCAGCTCACGTACTGGCTCAATACAGGACGTCACATAACGAAGACACGATAACCCATTTTAATGACGACAGCAATTTTTTCCACAAGCACTGTTCCAAGATGTGCATCTTAATTACCTACATTTGAATCGTCCACAGTAAAAAAAAAAACAAAAAACGGCGGGATACGTTTTCAGCCGATGGCCGCATTATTTCGCTGAAATTCTCCCGCTAACTGGCTTATCAAAAATGTATATCGTAAAAAAAACGCGAAATCTGTATTGTGCCATAAACAAAAAGAAATCAGCCCAATTGCCAGTCTCTCGCACACACAACACATATGTCCGAACGGATGGCTCAAAATGATTGCTTCGAATTTCCGTGTCGCAGATGCACTTTCGGAAGCACAAATGGTGTGATCAGTCACACGACGAGCCTTCATACCCTCTTTTGTTGTTTTCCGTTGACTAACGTCTTCTATAGTCTCCATCTTGCCGCCTATGCGCCTATTACGCTTTGCAGTCTGGCATCTCAGTTTGGCAAGCCATTCCTCTCTCTGTTCGAGCGTCTCCGCTACTACGCTCGCTTTCTTACGCTTGTTCTCTCTTCATTAAGTAGCCAAGTGCCAGCCGACAACCTAAGGATCAGTAGCGTTAATCTTATCTTGTTTTCACCGCCATTGAGCAGCGGCTGGACTCTCCTTCTCTGCATCCATGTCAATCGCGTGGCAACGACGAAACGCATGCCACTGCTGCTCCTCCGCTGTTCCTCTCTGGCTGCAGTTGTAAAGACGCATGCGCACAATTGTTTTCTGCTGGCCCCTGCAAAATGCTCGACTGGTAGCCCAGTGTAGCTCTGGCAACAAAATAAAATCCCAAACGTTTAACCCCTTTTATAAATCGGTTAGTGAATGGAGCTGACAGCTTTTCCCCTAACCAGGTATTGCAGAATTCCTTACATGCTTTCCTAGCTCTCCCTTCCTTTGAAGGTACGGTAATTGGTACTAATTAGCCGTAATTTGTACCAGCAGCAGCGTAAATCAGTAATAGCTGCGAAGGCTTTGATGCCGAGAGTCCCTCTTTCCAGAACGTGTACGCAAAACTACCTCAAGGAAATGCGAGGAACAAAGGTTGCATTAATATATATTCCCTCAGAAATTATGTTCCGGTCGTCGACTTCGTCTATCAAGGCAATAAATCTCATCCTCGTTGCTGTCGGCGCAAAATAAAAACAAAAAGAGAGTTATACAGCCCGCACCAGGATAAATGTCCAACTTTCGCGGCGATTTTTGCTGAGGTTGCGGGCACATCGTCAATACTGCTTTTAACCCAATTTCGCCTTTACTTGAAAACTAGGGTAAGGGTGCGGCATTGCTGTAGTTAGAAATAGGTCACCTCGAGTGTCGGAAATATATTCGTAATTCTGGGTGCCTAGGTCAAATAATTGCGGAGGAATTTCTGTTTTCGTTGCCCGAAGGCAACCACTGCTCACAGGGGTCAGAGTTTTTCATCAAGAGAGCTGTTGAGTATGATAGGCTATAACGTAACTAATTCTGCTTCACTTCTTTAATTTTATTGGGTGCAACCCCGTCTTAGTAGGAGATTTTCGGAATTGTGCTCGACAGCGGCAGTTTCCTCAGTGAAACCATCAGCTGTCGCATTTTGCTCAATTCTGTCGAACGGGAGAGTGGGACCCAGCATATCGTCAGAGAGGGCAGTGACTCCACCCTGAGAGCGGCGCTGGCCATAGAGGTTCTCAGCCGGAGCCTAAACACTGTTTTAATGAGAGCAAGCAGGAGAGGAGAAAAATACTCTCTAACCAGATTCCTTGCTCCGGCCCATTGTTGCCAGTACCGAGTGGGCTGTGCATTCGCCCGCTTCATGCATAGCAGAGCGGCGTTGCAACCTGGGCATATTGTCGTTTGAAAGACTTAAATACCTTTATTAACGGCCATTTTAGTGGCAATGTCATGGGGCAGCAATGCGTGTTCGTGGACTGTACAAACAATCAATGAAATCGCAAGATGACTGCCGAGAGAGTATGCGGGAAGCATGCAATATCAGTCCTAGTGCGGCTGTGATATGTTTCTGCTTCACCGCTCTCCAGTCCATTCAGATATAATTCGCCTATGAAAGCTTTGTGTATCCCAGACGACTTGGTACAAATGACGGACACACAAATATGACGCCCATTTGACTTCCTCCGCCGTATACTAAGCACGCACGTCGTAGAGGCCATGCCTCCCGCAAGCCCTGCGCGCCAACTATACGGTGGATCTCTTCCGCCGCAGCGCCAGAAGAGAGTGCTAAAATCTGTTATTTACTTAAGCAATAACCCTACAGCAAAATAAAAATCTTTCTTGCAAATCTCTGATCCATACCGTGTTGTTGATAACTACAATACAAACAAGCCTCTCGACACAGCCAGCTGCCGCTGGTGCGACGCGCGGCTCTTCGTCTGCACGCTGGTTCCGCTGCTGAGGCGTCACCGAATTGTACATCTTTATTGTACTGATACAATTCGATCGTCACTTCGGTGAGAGACCATTTACTCTAGCGCTGAGCAATTAGAAAGCGCCGTCGGATGTGCCTTCGATGCGGAACAATTTAGGCCTAGCGGCGACTAGGCAATAGCGCTCGGCCTACGGGCGGCGCCACTTTTGTAAGCGCTGCTGTATGTGCTGAGAATTGGTCGTCTTCGTTCATGGTGTAGCTGAGGGCGCACGTTTTTCGCCGTTTCGTCAACAATACGTTCTGCACGGGACGCGGATACGATGCTTCTGTGCCGACGGACGTACAGGTGCGGACATAAGTAGAAACCGAGCCCGCTTTTCCGTTCAAATTAAAATTACGCCTTCTGCACTGTAAGTAAGAAAACAATATTTGTCCGAGCAAAATGTCACTGACATCTACTACCGTTTCGCTCATACCACGACTGCGAGTTTCAATTAAGCAACGCGTGAAAAAATTTAGAAGCAAATAGCGTGCTCTGTTTACCTCAGTCTGCAAGGCTACACCAAGGCTGCATAAAAACAACGGCAGATGGTACTTTAGACACTACTTCTTTTGATGCGCTGTTCTTGAACTGTGGTTTAACTTCAAGGTATACATTCTAGAAGCAGGACATCTCGATCGAATGCTTTTCGCACTCGGTCGTCAGTGCACCGCAGACACGCATGCATTCGCTAAGCTCGGTACGCGATAGCAGCAGTTAGCGGCTTAACCGCGGTGACCGCTGCCCGTGCCTTTAATGCGAAATGAAAACAGCGCAACGTCGAATATAAATATGCAATGTTGAGAGGAAATACACGACATGAAATAGGTCGCACTTAACTTGAAATCAATGCGGCGCGTACGGTTCATTCGCTGTGTATTTGTGTGTACAGTTAACATTGCAGTTATAAAAATAACTGAAAATACATGTATCGTGAAAAATACAACAGATACATCCTCATAGTTAACTTTGACGAGTTCGGCCTGCGCAAGCGGAGCGCAGTCCTTCGCAGTCACCCGGCCGCTAGAGCAGTTTCCAACAACTGCCGCCATGCCAAAATAACGGTATACGGTTTGCTGGCGCGCTCAAACAAAACACAAAATAGCGCCAAGGTGTCGGACAGCTTTGACGAGCACCGCGAAACAGCAATTTTACTCTGCCGCATCGCAGCAGCATCACGCACAGCACAGCCCAAGATGGCGTCAAAAGGATCAGCAGTGGACTTTTCCAGTTTGGTTCATAAGGGGCGCCACCATCAAATTAGATGGCTGCGCCCAGGCATCGAAACTAAAATCGTTCGACGAATTTAAACGGTTTTAGTTTCGATGCCTGGGCGCAGCCATCTTAGTTTGATGATGGTGCCCCTTATGAGCCAAACTGGAAAAGTCCATTCCTGATCCTCTTGACGCCATCTTGGGCTGTGCTGTGCGTGTTGATGCTGCGATGCGACAAAGTAAAATTGCTGTTTCGCGGTGCTCGTCAAAGCTGTCCGACACCTTGGTGCTATTATGCGTTTTGTTTGAGCACGCCAGCAAACCGTACACCATCGGTTTCAAGCATGACGGCAGCTGTTGGAAACAGCACTAGCGGCCGGGGCGACTGCGAAGGTCTGCACTAAGCTTCCGCAAGCCGAACTCGTCATAGTCAACTGTAAGGATATATCTCTTGTATCTGTAACGATACATGTATTTTAAATTATATTTTATAACCGCAATGGTAATTGTGCACACAGGCATTCAGCGAATGAACAGGGTGGTCAGCTACCGAACGCGGAACACAGATACTACGAAAGATGCTTTCCAGTCATCGCCACATTGATTTAACGTGAAGTGCGATCCATTTCATATCTTGTATTTCCTCTCGATAGTGCATATTTATATTTGATGTTGAGCTGCTTTCATTTCGCATTAATGGCACGGGCAGCGTTCACCGCGGTTAAGCCGCTAACTGCTGCTATCGCGTACCAAGCTTGGCGAATATATGTGTTTCTGTGGTGTGCCGGTGACCGATTGCGAAAAGCACGATCGAGCTTTCCTGCTTCAACACTTTCAAGTTCAACCACGGTTCAAGAACGGCACATAAAAGAAGTAGTGTCTAAAGTACCATTCGTCGACGCCTTTATGCAGCCTTGGTGTACGTTCGGCGGCGAAGCAACGTTGTATCTCCGTCCCGTCGTAGCAGCATCGTTTGCACGACGTGTTGGTAGCAATTAACGTCGAAAAACGTGCGCTCTCAACTGCACTATGAACGAAGACGACAAATTAGCAGCACATACAGCAGCGCTTACGAAAGCGGCGCCAGCGGGCGGCGCCGCTTTGAACAGCCCTACTCCCAAGTCGTATCTAGACCTAAATTGTTTCGCATCGAAGGCGCATCGCGACGGTCTCACGGTTGGCAGGCGGCTTTCTCGGCTTATGCTTCTGATGAACGAATTTCGATGGAAAAACATTTGTTTCACTTGTTGCTATCGTCAAATCAGCCTGTTCGATTCTATGCAATGAAGCCGTCCTCCGCGACAAATTTCCATTCACGGATGGTACTTGAATAATCGGTGGCCGTCACTTTTAAATATGCTGCACTCGAAAGCGCAGTAACATGGCATCACGAACGACGATCAATACTAAAAAGTGCGCGAAAGAGGTGTGGAATGTAGCGAAACGTAGAGTTGGTGTAAGACGCAGGTGCTTTTTGGCACGAGGAAGAGGAGGTTTAAACTGATGGAAAACACGTGATGGAAATTTGTACAGTGGGCGAGTCGAATCCCGTGGGAAGGCGCAGGGGCTCTTCTGAGGCAGGCGGCAATTTTCACAAGATGGCGCTACAGTTTGTTCATTGAGAGCCTTTACTAAGATTGAAAGCGGCTTTTTGAGCGCCCATTGTCCGTCTACTTTGGTTTCTCAATGCTTAGGGCTCCGTAGGGCCTCCGACCACTATTATATCATACTTTTAAAGAGGAGGTTATGTCTCCTTAATTTGTGTCTTTGTGCATCTCTATTACGACACACGCGCAAGGAGTGCTTTTAGGCAACTCGAGCCGACGTGATTGGTTGGTTCTGAGGGAGCGTGTTTAAATGATGAGCACAAATTGACATCTTCAAATTTCAATCAACACCGCAAATATTTTGTTCCAGAGCAAAACGAAATTTCAGCTGAGTTTACACCTTAAAATAAATTTTAATTGAGGATTTGATACGTTCAGTTCTCTGGGAATTTAAGACCATCTAAACGAATTAGAACTTAGTCCTCCTGCCAACAGCTACAGCGCCATGTTTTCCTCTGAAAAGGACAACTGATGCTATCTGGAGTTTTCTGAAGAACAGCGCGACTTGAACAAGGACGGAAGGAAGACAACACGGACAGGCGCTGTAAAACATGCACTATAAAACATGAGAATCAATTTGTTGCATGCAAAGATGGTGTTATCTACTCCATCCCACTATCTTGCGGCAAGCAGTACGTCGGCCAGACGGGCAGATGCCTTAATGAGCGCCTCAGAGAACACAATAATAATGTTTGCAACTCCGTTAAAGGGCATCTCGGCATCCATTGCTGTGATTGCGAAAGTAACGACTGCCAACCTTATTTCCAAAAAACAAAAGTGTTAAATAGGCATCGGGACAAGATAATCCGTGAAATTATTGAGGCCGCAAATCGCATGGTCAAGTGACGCCTGTGTCAGCAGTCCGTCCTTGGCGTTGTCAGCAAAGGAGCTTAGATATCTAGCTACAGGGAAGTGACGTGGTGGCATCACACGAGTTTTCAAGTGTTTAATCAAATGTGTATCGCTTCTGTGTTTTCTCTTGTTGTTTGGAGCCTGATATATATATTACCACATTCCGAGCAATAAACTTCAGTTGCAAGTCAGCGCCTGTCCGTGTTGTCTTCCTTCCGTCCTTGTTCAAGTCGCGCTGTTCTTCAGAAAATGGCATACCAACTCACCCAAGCATCAGTTCTAACAGCTATCTGGAGAGCGTACCTACAATCGCTCGGTCTTCCCTAAGGCACTGGCATATGATATAAGTAAACAAATGAACTTGAGTAATACCCTAGTCACACGGTCATTTTCAAAGGCAATTGAGTCGATAGCCTTCGAGATTTTCAATCGCGATCGAACTCGAAGGAGTTGTGCCGCTGCTACACGGCAAAACTCGAAGGCTATTGAAATAATTCTGGTGTTTGCCGCCAACATTTCGTGGCGTCACTATCGTTGCTTTCGATTTTGCTTAAAAAACTGAAGTCTCTGTATAAATGCAAAATACAATATATATGTTACCTTTTTTTTTAGCAACTGCAGATTTTTAATTGTTATTAAAGGACAACTGTGTGTTATTTTTGTAAATGCGTTGACGTTCATAGGAATTGTCTCAGTTTTGTAATGCTCTCGCAACACTGATATTTCTGATATCGCGGCCATTTGCTTATGGGTTTTGTGCGGCGGAGGTTGCTTTCTGTGTTGCTGCTGTGTTCATACAGGTTGCAATCCAGGCCATCTCCCAATCAATCTTGTGTGTTTGTGCATGTTTATCGCCATGAGTGACGAAGTGACGGATGCAAAGACCAGGGTCATGGTTCTGCTCGCTGCAATCTCCCAGCTTGACGCTGACATCGAGGCGTCAAAAGTTGAGGCAGATGCCATCGAAGAAGAGCTGCTACTGCTGAGTGGACTAAACGCGGCCGCATTTTCATGCGGCACAACCGTCAACCTTGAAAGATGGGCTTTCAATCGGAACACTAGGTGGTTTGAGGAGACGCTGCCGCAACTCGGCGAAAAGTACTTCAAGTGCGCGTTTCGAGTCACGCCATCTACGTTTCGATACATTGTCGAAACTGTGCGACCGCTGCTGGAGCGGCAAGACACGAACATGAGGGAAGCCATCCCTGTTGACAAGCGGGTCGCCATCGGGTTATACTGGCTGTGTTCTTCAGCCGAAGAACGCAGTATCGCCGAGCTTTTCGCCGTCGGACGCTCGACCGTCAATGAAGCTTACCGCGAGTTTTGCGAGGCTGTGGTGGAACTGATGGAAAAACAGTGGGTAAAGATGCCGACGCGCAACACGATGCCGGAGCATATCAGGGAATTCTGCGCTGCGTGCCAATTCCCGCAGGCAGTTGGGGCGTTGGACGGCTGCCATTTTCCAGTGTCGCCTCCCACGGAAAACGCCGCCGACTACCGGAATTACAAAGGATGGTAAGCTCTCAATCTGCTGTATAGGCACCCTGCAATGAAGTTTGCTGTGTCGATCGCCGCGCCGTAACACATACCCTAGCGAAGAGAGCAAATACTTTTAAGGCGCTTTCGTAGGGCGTTTTCACACTACCTGCATGAGCTTACAGGGATCAGATTGCACGCTGTGGCGAAGCTTTGCATGGCTTGCCAGATAACTGGGCTACATCGAGAGCGCTTAGGCAAGGACGTTATCTGTCACATGCATATCTATAACAGGGATCAATATGCTCGGTCGTTTATCGCGAACCAAGCGGCTAACAGCAACATTTTTTAGGCGCACTGTGGAACAAATGCAGCGCTGCCTAGCAAGTGCAGGTTTCCTATAATGGTAATCGGTATATATTGAGCGTCTACATGCAATTAAAACTGTGCTATCGGATGTCATACTTTGGGCGCCAGGGTCGGCAGCGTATTGGCCCCTCATGCATGCAAATGATTCATGCAAGAGCAAACAAAAAAAGCTTATGGCAAGCAATGCAATGCTACGCGCAAATTGTTTTTGTTATGTACTCATTGCTTGGGAATGATAAATTAACCCTATAAATTTTTATTACAGGTACAGCACCATCCTACTTGCACTTGTGGACCACCGCTACAGGTTCCTTTACATTAAAATAGGATCCCCAGGCCGCTGCCATGTGTACAGTGGGTCAAAGCTTGAGCAAGCTGTGAACAGCTCTCTGTTCCGGCAGCCAGTCACCATGATGGGTAGCACTGCAGTGCCTCCGGTCATATTATGTGACCAGGCATTTCCGCTGACTGCCAACCTGCTGAAACCATTCAGCCACCGGGCCCATATGAGTGCCGAACAAAGGCAGTTCAACTAACGCTTGCCAAAGGCAAGGCGAGTGGTCGAAAACGCCTTTGGCAGACTGAAAGCCCGGTTCCGCTTCATTATGAAGCGCATGGAATGCACAATCGACAATTCCCGGCTGGCTGTTCGTGCGTGCTGCATTTTGAATAACGTTTGCGAGGAGCTTGGAGATGCCGTGCTGCAGCAGTGGCTCACAGAAGTGGAGAACTCCAATGATGGCCTCCAGCAGCCACAGCACAACACGGACGTAGAAGAAAGCACCGGAAGCGAGGTCAGGACAGTACTCGTCGAATTCTTCAAGCCCAGATGATTTCACATGGCTGCCGCGGCTATGTGTACACTGCAGTGTACCAGGACAAGGATGTGCCGAGTTTGTCAGGAAGACACAAAAACGGTCCTTTTCAGGACCACCAAGTGTGTGCCTTGGAAAAGCCACAGTGCAGACCCCTCCGGAACCAGTTCCCTCTCTATAGTGCGTCATTATTTACAATACACACATCTAGACAGTCAGATTACCTCCAAACTCCCTGTAAAGTCAGAACACAACTAATTTCTACTGCAATAGGACATAATATCCAGAGCATGGCAGTACCTTTTCTTGCATGTCTGTAATAACAGACTGCATTGAATATTTCAGTGCAAAATCAATGTTTGAGGCCGTGGTGACATCACCTAATGTAGTGAAGAAACAGCTTGCATAGGATTGCTGTAATTTCCACTGCATCGCCATTTCTACACACAATAGAAAATGGTGAAGCTGCTATACTTATACGTCGTTTCACAAGCTGTTTGCAGCACTACGAAAGCTAAGGACGATCTGGGCCAATAAGGATAGCACGCATTGCGTGGCTGTGTTCCTGCGTGCCTATCGCTGACGGCAGCACGAAAGATTATGAGCATAGCCATGCAATGCGCACCACCCTCATTGGCCCAGATTGCTATCAGCTTTCGTAGTGCTGCAAAGAGCTTGTGAAACGGAGTATAGTATTTTCTCAAGACGCATTCGTAGCAACAGGCAAAAATTTAAATGGGCTAAAAGCACCATGTCAAAAGATGTGCACCATGCATCATAAGCAGCACTGGAATGTGTATCATGCATATTCTGGAGCAGACAAATGCTTCATCAAAGCATGTGCCTACATTCTTACGAACGAGCTTTCAGCCAATATAGAGGTCTGATTGCTGGCGTCTCTTCTGGAGCACACTAAGGTCATGCTGTTATACTCAACACAGAAGTAGCACAAATTGTTAACAGTATTTTATTTTAATTCTGGAAGTAATCTTTCAGTATATTAATGAGTTCAACTTGCAGAGCGATCTGTCGCTCCCTCTGTTCATATTCGTTTGCGCGGGCTGCAAGCAACTGTTCCCGCAGAACCTTTTGCTCTTGCAGTTGTGCAGCTTGAGCGTCTGCTTGGCAGTTTCCCTGCCGCTTTCTCTTTCTTGCCAGAGGCGTAGGGTGTGGTGGTGCGGCACACGACTGTGGTGGCGTAGGCGGTGTGGCACATGGTGTAGGCTGTGTGGCACATGGCGCAGGTGGTGTGGCACATGACGTAGGTGGCGGTGCCACCTCGAAGTCCTCTGCGCCAGGGCTGCTGCAACGCAGGCCATCGTCCGTGCTGGGCAGGGGTGCTGGGATCTCCTTCAATTTGCTGGGATCTTCCCCTCTTTCCATTTGCAGAATTATCTGCATGGCACTCATAAGAACATTATGCAGGAGGACTGAATAGACAGCAAAAGATTCTTTTCACAAAGCTCCACATTTCTATTTTTTTTTCTTTATTTGTTCTAAGAACAAGTACACACAGTCTGTTGGACCCATAACTTTTACGGCTACTGATGGGTCGAAATACAAAACAAGCACAATGTTACTGGCAGACACGGTAAAGAAAAAAACTTTAAACGCACACAAACTACTACATTCTTACATTTCGATGGACATTAGCTAGTGTTTGATAATGGGTAGCCTATATTCATTTATGTACTTAGAAGAAGTACATGCAACTGCCCTTAATGACATGGCTATGCTGAAATAAACACTGCTTTGTTTAGTTTACTCCTGTTGTGCTGTTTTCCTATGACATTGTGGCACGGGCAGTGTACTGAAATAATCATCCTGTACAGGCATACCGGCAAAAACGCAGACGGTGCATCAGCTCCTGTTTTCAGCTATATGAACTGCGCTGACTGCGATTTCAACCCATTTCTGGGCATTAACTTCATAACAAGCACTGGAATGCTCTCTACTGGAAGAACACTAATAAAGAAAAGCACGCTGTGCAACAAATACCACTGCTAAAAGCTGCAATATATACTACCGCTTACTTCCTCATTTGTCACGTCGCTTTCCTGCGCCGTAGTCGGGTCATTGAGTGGGAGCGTCCCGAGAAATCCATGAATTCTCCAGAAGAATTCCCAGGGGACAGCTCCCGAGCCCGTCGTTCGCTTCCTCAGCCACTGCCTGAAAAGTGTAGGCAGTGAACTGTTCAGAAAAGAGAATACAGGAAAGTGGAATGGGGAAAAAAAAAGTGATTTAGCGCTTATCTAGCCTAGTGCATGCAAAACTATGCTGGCTTTGACCACTTCAGCAGGTGATGTTTACAAACTTGCAAAGGCTTGTGGAATCATTTTGTTAGCGGTAAAAACACTGACACAAAGAACACGATACACAAGGGACACTTAACGCTAACAAAATTATTCGAAGAAATTACCAACTAGCCCAGCTTGCAGTTTTAATGAAGTTGCAAAGGCTCTGCGCCAACATTTTAACGCGACGGACACCATGAATATAAACCCCGTGAACAAAAAAAAAAGTCACTTACCGGTATGTTTGGCCTAAATTCTCTATCTTATTGTGGACCTGGGCGCGCGTCCTGAAGAAGCCGTAATTCCGCAGGGCTGCAGCAATATCTTCGTAAATCCCCCCGTTCCTTTTCTGACGACGGAGGTCGTTGAGGCGATCTTCCCACAGATCTATCAGCAAATACGTTTCGCGCTCACTCCACAAGTGCCGCGACGCCGGCGCGACGGAAGCACGTTTTTTATCTTGTTCAAACGTCATGTCAAAAAAAAAAGAAGGCACGTAGAGAAAAGGAGGGACAAAAAGAAAACACCTGACAACCGCTGGCTCAATTAAAAAAGAAAACGCTTTAAATGAAATTGTAAAATTTAACGAAAGAAAGGCAGAAAAATATTATTGCTAACGATCGACAACCGTGCATCGTGGTCCGAGGACTACACCAAAATGGCTGTGCTTTTCATTGTGTTTGCTTTTCTTGGCGGCGCCGGTTACAGTGGTAGATAGCACAAATATAATGCGCCGAAAATAAAACGATGCTATTTTTAAATTATTACACACACTGATATTTTACCGAGTAAATTAAAGATATGAAATAATAACGCTTTTTAATGTTTTGGTATCGTAAACGCGTTGTGCGCGAAGGTGCGCGTGCGTCAACGCTAGCAACCTTGCGCGACGTTCGATGGCCTTCGAAATCTCGATAGAGTTCTGAGGTGCTCCGTTGACTCGATAGACTATCGACTCAATGGCCATTTGAAAACACCCGTGTGGCAGCGTTCGAAGGCCTTCGAGTCAATAGACAATCCGTTCGAGGGCCTTCGAAATGCCCGTGTGACAGCGGTATAAGACCTCTTTACGGATGTAAATTGTGCTGGTCCTCACGTATTTTGTGTGTTCCGGAAGTTTTCTTGATTTACCCAAAGAGCAGAAATGGAGGATAGATGTTCCTAATTTCTAGCATTTACTGTTGCCGGAACATGCATGAAAGAAATTTTAACTTACTGCCCTCCGCGATATTGTTTGGCTCCATGGCGGAATCTACGTTGCCGAAGCATGTCTCTCTTCCTATACATCGGAATATTGGACACCCCTGATGTCAATACTTACATCATAAATCGTAGAATATCATCACTATTCGTTATTCAAGGCGTATGTGTAGCACAATGGCCAACTTTGAGCATCAGAAAATGACCGCATTTTTGAACACTTCAAGTTTGCTAGGCACATCTCTTTAAATTAACTTTGCTTAATAGACGGTGTCACCTACACCAACGACGGAATAAAGTTACTCTAGGAAGATCAACGCGGCGGCCAGGTACACCTTCCTGTGGCTGAAATCCAGCAGAGTCAGACAGTTACAGACTGTCTGGCGGTTTAACTTTCCTTTCACTGCGAATCCTTTCACCTCTTGTCGGCGCATCTTGTGCGACAAAGAAAATGATACAGTCGCACCCAGACCTTTCATAGTACACAAACAGAAAAATTCTCACGGCATTGCCTAGACCCTTCTGCGCGCTACAAGCAAGCGATAAGGCAATATGTTCCTGGTCATTGACATCAATAAATAAAGATTAAAATAGTTGATAGAAATATTACCGTACGATGTGGCAATGTACTTACCTTTCCAAGAAAATGCTATTTCATTCACTACGTCGTCCGCAACGAGGCACTGGGTAAACAAAGTGAAGAAAAAGTTGGTACGTGCAATAAACTGACGCCGCGTCAAAAAGAAGGAACCAATATTGTTGATAAGAGTAGATACACGGCGCAAAATGAACAGAACAAAGCACATAAACACACGGACAAGGTGCTACTCCAACTGACACTTATTGTGCAAACTCGCCGCTTATAGCAAGGTGCGAGCTTAAAAAAAAAGACAGAAAAGAAAAGAAACACACAAAAAGAACAACAAAGAACAAGAACAAAAAATGCAATGAATCTGTGGCAACTAGCTTATGGCATCAAGGTGTACGCTTGGTCAGAAACAACAGTTCTTTTTCCGCCAGCGAAATGAAAAAAGAAAATGGAAAACGAACTGTTGTTTTTGACCAAGCGTACACCTTGATGCCATAAGCTTGAAGCCACAGAGTTATGCCAAATATTTTTTTTTGTTATTGTATGTACTTCTGCGTGCTTTTTGTTTTCTGTTTTTTTTTTTGTTCTCCTTTCAGCTCGCACCTTGTTATAAGAGGCGAGTTTGCGCAATAAATTTCAGTTGCAGCAGCGCCATATCCGTGTTCGTTTTATTGTTTGGTCCTGTTCATTTTGCGGCGTGTGTCCACTCTAATCATGTATACCAACCAGGCCGACAGTTGATTATTCTAGTAATAATGGCAATGCCCGTAGCACCCTGGCCTCCAGTACTCAGTGAAGTTAACCACGATCAGAAAGCTAGAAGAGGTACCTAAATTGCTGAAATCTTCCTTTTGTTACAGAAACACCAGGGGTACAAGATTCTTATTGCTTTGCTTTGGGAACGTGGCTATGCTAGAATGACATAAGTACTCGAGCACACGAGTATAAATGTTTATACGTCGCTCTCGATCAAGAGGTTTTTTTTGTGTACGCCTACACTATATCACGTATAAAAGAATTCTCATTATTACCTTCCCTTTAAAGGGACAGAATGTGTCATTGCCCAGAATATGTCATTAGATAATGCTGGAAATAAAGAATGCCTCATAGTGCACATCGAGCGCTGAAATATGAAATAAAAAAGTTATTGTTTTAATTGGCCATAAAAATCGCATCTATGTATGTATGTATGTATGTATGTATGTATGTATGTATGTATGTATGTATGTATGTATGTATGTATGTATGTATGTATGTATGTATGTATGTATGTATGTATGTATGTATGTATGTATGTATGTATGTATGTATGTATGTATGTATGTATGTATGTATGTATGTATGTATGTATGTATGTATGTATGTATGTATGTATGTATGTATGTATGTATGTATGTATGTATGTATGTATGTATGTATGTATGTATGTATGTATGTATGTATCAGTCCTTGCTATTAAACGGTCATTGCGCCACTGCGTCTGACCCGGTCACATGATAAAGCTAAGTGGACGGCCAAGAGAAGCACCACCTCCGGATTCCACGGACGGACGGACGGATGGACGGACGGATGGATGTATGGATGTATGGATGGATGGATGGACGGATGGATGGATGGACGGACGGACGGACGGACGGACGGACGGATGGACGGATGGATGGATGGATGGATGGATGGATGGACGGACGGACGGATGGATGGATGGATGGATGGATGGATGGATGGACGGACGGATGGATGGATGGATGGATGGATGGATGGATGGATGGATGGATGGATGGATGGATGGATGGATGGGTGTGGGTGGGTGGATGGATGGATGGATGGATGGATGGACGGACGGATCAGTGGTTGGATCGGTGGATGGATGGATGGCAGGAGGAATGGATGGAAGGATAGATAAGTACGTCCGTTTTTTTCTCTTATTCTTTGGAGGCTGTTAGTAATCCGTTAACTTATGTGTCATTTCATTTACTTCATTTTTATTGATATCCTTCTAACCTTGAGGTATATTTCTCCTTCTCAGCCACCAGTCTTCCAATTGCTTTTCGCTAACTTGCACCGCAGACTCATTTACCCGACCACTGGTGTCTCTAAACTCTGTGGCCTGTGGGAACGTGACTGCACCTGCACTGACATCCGGGTGCATGCCATCAAATTCGAGTATAAGATCTTTAATTATTTCTACAGCTTTTTGAATTAATTTCTTTTTGCAGATGCGCGTTTAAGGCACCCAGACACCGATTTAAAAAGTGGAACCTGTCTACTGAGTTATCAAGGAAAGATTGCTGCCTGATCTAACTCTTCGAATTTCGCATAAAAACAATTGGTCTCTTGCTGAGAACCGCTGTTGCTGTCACTGTAGTACCGCACGCCACTACATCTTAGCAAAATATCGCTTATTTTTGCAACTGGCTTAGTTTGTGAGGTTTAACGTCCCAAAGCGACTCAGGCTATGAGAGACGCCGTAGTGGAGGATTCGGGAAATTTTGATAGTTCTTTAACGTGCACTGGCATCGCACAGTAAACGGGCATCTTGCTTTTCGTCTCCATCGAAAAGCGACCACCTTGGCCGGGATTCCACCCAGAATTCTTGAGCACTGTAGTCCAGCGGTCTAACCACTGCACCACAACGGGTGGGGCACTGATTTTAATAAGTGCATATTTTTCTCTTTTCTTCAAGGAGTGCTCGGCATGCTTTATTTTTGCGCACTCTACATAGGGTCCTAGAAATAAAAACAACCACACTTTTCGCATTCACTATTTATCTATACATTTATTCATAGCCGTGCAATCATGTGCTTTTAGCATTTGCCACCAGATGGTGCCATGGTGATTTTAATTAAACCTTTGGTCGAAGAAACAGACTTTCCTGCGCCGCAATATCCTCGAGTGCGGACCGAAACGGACGCTACTCTATACCAAAAATGCCTAATTACAGCCTGACAGCTGAGATTTATATTAGTTTTAAGTACGATTTTCTGTCGAGACCCAATCGTTATTGGGGTTACTGCGCATGGTCTCCGACTTCGCGCTAGACAAAAACAGGTGCATGTACTGATAAAATATGCTAGGTAAAAATTTTCTGCACCATTTATAGTAAACCGCGTTGGAATTTAACGATTTTTACAGTAGAATATTCTTTGCAGGAGACAATAAGTTACAGCCTAAATTTTAGTATTCCAATTCTCAATAAAATAGAAACATTGCGAAGCCATTTTGGGTGCATAAGTTGAACTTGAGAAGGCGGGACAAAGGCTACCCCTGCCTCTTTCTGCCTCGAAACACAATAAAGTGGTCGCTTTGTTACAGACAATGGGCTAGGCGATGTGCACCCTCGGCTCAAGCTTCTTCTCAAATACATATTGTCTTCGAGTGAGAAGCATCTTCTGTCCACAGAATGTGAGAATATCTTCCGATGCTACCTCGTCCTGTTCTCTCCAACTGTATTTCTGTCTCGAGGGAGTCCTCTTCGCGTTTATCACTGGAGAGAGCTTCCTACAGCTATCCAAGACAATTACTGACACCAAACGGAACAACTTTTATACAGCGTTTCCTCCAAGCCATGTTAAACCATTTTTGTTATTTATTTGAATTTTTATATTATAGGAACAAAGTTTCCTTTCATATTATATGGCATAATTTTTCTTGGCAACAGGGCTGGAAAATGGCCGAGCCTTCGATCTATAACCTTCAAAACACGCGCATTGCAGCGAAATGCAAATACGTGTGGTGTTATAGTAAAGGGGCACGTAATTCCACACACTTGCCTGGAATGCTTCGTTGCCTTCGTGATTCTTGCGTGCTCTGATTGCAAAAGAGAAGGTTTGGTTTGCGCCAAATTTTATGTCGTCTATTTTGTGAACAGATGAAGACGTCACGTTCGTTGCCTTGGAACTGACCACGCTGCGCACTTTGCCAGAGTTGAGTTCCATAGCAGCAAATCCATTTGTAGAACTAGAAATTGATATCTGATACCTGCAAAAGAGTTTAGGGAGTTGTGAACTCGTTTCTATTAAAAGTAACCTTCCACACCCAGAAACATAGTCATTATTATAGCCAATGCCTGGGGTAATGAGAGAATATTGGCGAATATATGCGCCCCAGTTATTCGAATACAGCATCTGCTTGCCAAAACGTTATGTTATTAGCTCGAAGCCAGAGTGCATTATATAACTATCAGGTGCATTCTGCTGTCTTTAAAGCCTTCAGACCTTTCGCCTTGTCCTGCTGAAGGTGCTGAGCCACATTTTGAAAAGCCTCCAAAGGCCACCAGAATCCGAGCACGCCATCCTCGTATGACTATGACCTGCAACACGATGACACCAGCGATCAAAATACCGCTATGTCGGATACATATATGTCATATAGTTTCGTTGCCCATCTGGTCAGGGCGACAGTTTAATAACGCAGAGTACGACAACCCAGTGATCAGCGAAGCCGAAGACCGTTTGTTCAGAAGCAAGCCACGTGCACAGTGTAATTGGCTTTTCAAGAGAAAGCTGCCTTTAAATTTAACAACTTTATGGAGACTCAGTCATGAGCTTCGTCCTGATTATTTTTGGAGTATTATAAAGAACACTTTGCTTTTGATCAGATAGCGAGAGCGAAGGTTAAGCAAAGCAAGTCGACGGTGGAACCACGATAGTAACTACTGCACAGAGACGAGTTGCTGCTGAGGGATTCTTTCCTGCGTGCGTTAAGAGCGGATGCAATTTTCAAGCAACGGGCTAAATACGGTAAATGAGCATCTGTCGTCGTCAATATAATTAATCGGTCAGGTCCAAAGGGACCCTGGCCAAATTGTAGCCTCGGAGGCTAGAACGTACTCAAATTTGATTGCCTAAATAAAGCTTTCTCTCCCCCTCTGTCTGTTTCTTTCTTTTTCTGGGGTTGCGAACCTGACGTAATTTGAAAATTGCAAAAGTTATAGGTTGTGTTTTTGTAATTAGCGTATAGCGTAATGTGCTGGGATATGTAGGGAATCTTTTCTTTTTTTCGCAAAACGGCTGCATGTTTGCGCGCACACTTTCTAGATATGTATGCAAGTGCAGACATGACGGCAATTGATGTGTAGTTTGCGCAGTCGCTTTTTTTCTTTTTTCTTATTTCTTTTTTTATGCACATACTATACAAATTCGGTGTTTGGTTCTCGTGGCATTATATTAGTACTTTCCTTTGTATCCTGAAACCTACATTTTTTAACGAGCTGCCATTGTAATAATCAGAGTACTGGATCTGGTGAAAAGCTTGTGGCTTGAATCTTTTCATTCTGCATGCTTCTTGACGCCTGGCAGTCGCGAGCTGTTTTGATTTTAGTAGCGGTGCCGTCCAGGCCAAAGTTTAGTTTTATGGGGAAAACGCCGCCGTGGGAAGCAAGGTTCTGACGTCTCTCATCGTCCAATTTTTCAGCTTGGAAAGAAGACATATTTCGCCTATGCCCGCTTTGTTCAAACTAAGGGCAAGGTGCTGGTGTAAGCCATGCCGTCGCTACCACCGCCGCCGCTCAGGCGGCCTTCCGATTCTGGGCAGCATATTATTTCGAGGGCACCAGCGCAGCCCCATTCCGCACCGCATCACAGATGAAAGGAAATATCTGCTTGAAATATCTTGAAATATCTGCCACCGGAAGCGCCCACTGTAAAAACAAAAACACCTCTTTAGGTGTTTTCGCATGTCTATAACTAACACCCATGCACCCTTGAAAAAAAGTGGCTTCAGTGTGCCAGTACACCCTCAAAGATGGTGATTCGGTTGGTCATAACACCCTTCTATGGGGCCAATGCACTGGGGTGTTTACATCATCTTTACACCCTATTGAAGGGTGGGAACAGTGGCATTGCACCCTTACACCCCTTGAAAAAAATCAGTGCGGATAACCTGCATATATTGCATTCCCTAATTAGGAATTACCTTTGCCAATACACGCTCTTTAATGCTTTTCCTATGTGCACATTTGCAGTCAAGCTTAATGGTATACCTGGTAACCACCTGTAATGCCAAATGAGCATGTAAAGAGATGCTGCATGCCATTATTTTGACATCTCGAATGGACCATGCCAGTATCGTTTTCTCAAATTCACAGAGCATGTTACGAAAAAATGTCACAGCTTCAACACAGAAGGAACCTGGAAGTGTTTTATTCGGCATAGAAGGGTCAGGGTTCGGACTAGTGGGTGCTCGGGTGCTAGTGGGGGGAGGGGGTCAGGGGGAACTTGTGTTGTGTTCCTTTATTTATTTGCGCTATGGAACCTCATTTATTTAATAATACGGCCGCTTTCAGCCGAGAGCCTAGCAGACGGGCAAAAACATACATGCTATGTACGTAAATACCTAAAAAAAAACAAGCAAAACAGTTCTAACAAATGCAGACAACAAAGTATACAATTTTTTTTGAAAAACATATCCGAACAATGCACACAAAAGCATGGTGACATTTCTTAAAAAACAACAAAAATTTTAGTCGTATGCAACAATAATCGGAGTACACAATAATAATCCTACGCTTTGTCAGTGTCAACGCGTGCACTTGCATAAAATTCGCCCTTGTGCGATGAAATAAAGCGTCGTGCAGCGCATCTTGACTTCGACACACATACGCCCAAAACGAGGTGCTCTAAAAAGAAGCAAAAATTATCGGGCGCCTTGTCATATCACAGATTGAACAGCCAAAATCGGCCCATTTTTGGAACAATACCCTACGTAGAGTCGATGACTCGAAGAAGCTTCCGCTGCTCAGTGAAGAAGAAATGCTCTTCAGCTTCTTTGATGCTGCTCCCAGTATCCGACGCACGGCGTGGCAGGCTTTTCTTCCGGTTCCTTAATGAAAATGTGCAAAAATTGCATAAGAGAGCAGGTGTTTATATGTGCATTGCGCCTGAGCAAATTCAACATATTCAACATACATTTAGAATACACCAATGCTCCTTTAGTGTACAGCAGTGTGCTGGAAAAGGGCCCCATCAGAAACCACTGGTGGTTATCTCACAATTAGCAATGCAGAGTATACTGTTATGGTTGATTCAGGAGGCACAAAGCTTGCAGTGTTTGATCAAGTCATAAATGAGAGCACATAAGGTCAACCCATTCTTATTCATGCAGCATACTGTTGCATAGTATTTTCAGATTATGCAAGCTATTTTGTTGAATAAAAATGGCTACACTCATCAAAAGCACCTGGGTTAGAGAACTTCCATGCTGTCCAACAAACTTTTAATTTCACATGAACTGGAATGTTTAATATGATAGTTAAAAATGTAAATAACCAATAGCTTGTTAAAGTATGCAGAAGGAAAAAATACCAGCTGGATTTCTATCACTCCTAACAGCATTCAAATGATTTCAATCGGAAAAAATTGTTTTAAAAATGGTAACAAATTAAAAAAAACTGGTAATTCAGGCCAAAAGGCAAAAATACTGCCTTGTATTTTACATACTGGTTTAACAGCATTTGTAAATTGAACTACCCTATTACAGAAACCACCACCTTCCAGTGCGAAACCAGTTTTTTTCACGCATTTCTGTTGGGTACGCTGGTGGTCTGCGAGATTCAGAGAAGCTGTGACGTGAAGACACTGGTTGCACTTGTATGATGGGAGAAAATACTGACATTTACTTTACAACGATGCAGGTGCATTGCTGGTATCCCACAATGCACTGAAACAAGTGCTGAATGGATGCTGGGGCTGCATTGGTCCCAGTATCATTTTCGAAATAGGCAGAGAAATGGGGCTATTGAATAACAGTGCCCCAGTAAGCACTTTCTTGGAACTCAATGTGCACTTGAATAAAAAATTAAGGCAGCTTCTTTTTTCTAGCATTAATGGGAGAGCATCTATCTTAGGCAACCATGATTGGTGCAGTTCTGATCCTCACTTTACCCACTGCTGAATATCTTGCAACTGAAAATAAAATTAGTTATAGGCTACCTTCAAAATTTGTAATGATTTGTTGACAGCACTGGAACACGGTGTTTACTACTAAAATATTAACAGCTGGCTCAATTGAAGGCTTCGCACAAGGTCTACAGCATACCCTGCACTGGCCAAGTAGATACTGCAGAACCAAACAAAAAAACGTGGAAAGAGCATACTTAGTGATGGGGCAGCACAAAAAAAAAACAAAGTGATGTAATACATTACACATAATGCATTTCTGAACTTTTGCACTTCTTGTGCCAAGTATGAACCAGCCAAGCCCTAGGTCATCGCAATGCTTCCTGAAGTGTTTACATTTAAGGTTTAGTAACAAGGAAAAAGTGTTCTCGCTGCTCTATGTGGCAGTTCTGAAACTTCATCACACATTATTCATTGAAAGTGTACACTGGAGCTTTGAGTTGAGCGACAATTACAAGTGCAACAGCAGAGCATTACCAAACAACCAAACAGCAGAAGCTCTAAAAAATATCAACACTGAAGCATGGCATGTTAACACATTTTCCACGCATAGCACATTGTATGCATAGGCATCCAGAACATCAGTGGTGAGCCTCAAGAGGCGGCAGAAAGCTCAAGTGTTCAAGACGTTGTAATCGTTATAGCGGCAGGCAGCCTGAGCACTTTGAAATACTAAAGGTTCGAATACTAAAAATATGTTGACTAACTTGAAATGCAAAAATAACAATTTGGATTTATTGAGAATGTTTACTATAAATAAGAATGTCTATGACAGTGCCACATGGTTAATGCATGAAATGTTAGCATCTGTAGTTGAAGGCATTATATTTATACAGCATGAACCTTGAAACACAGCAGTATTTTCTCCCAACCTATGTGGTAAACCTAATCTCAGAAGAATTAAAATTATTACATCATTTCAAACTTGGCTAGCAAATTACTGCATTTTTTTAAAACCACTATTAAACTGCATCACCCACCTTCAGAAGCCTGTAGGATAAGACAATGCGGCAAATATTTCTTTTGAAGTAGTCTCAGATTTATATATTCCAGACATTAAGAACATGTTAGGTACTAGCATGCATGAGCAGGTTGAGAGACCCCTTGCCAGCAAATGCTAAACCCCACCAAGCTGCCTGCAAGAGCCATCTGATAAAGCACTGCTGGTCCACTGCAGCAGAGTGCTTAGTCAAATGGCACACTGCACCAATCTTGACATTACCAGTGCTTCATCAGGTGACTCTTGTATGCAATACGGCGTGGTAAGCATGTGATGGCAGGAGTCTCTTAAACGTGCTTTTGATTGTACTTACAGTGTAAATAATCCTTTCACAGGAATGAATTCACAGTTGTGATGAAAACCTGTGTAGTATTTTTATTTGAATTATGAATCACTAATACGTATTACAAGTTAGACTGTAAGCCATTTTAGAAACAAAGAAAATTCGCTAATAATGTCGGTTTCAAGTAGGCTTCCTGAATATTCAAATGACAAAGAGAAAACTTACAAATGATACAAACAACATCCAGAGCTCCCGGCTGGTTTCCAATGTTTGCCAAGAGTTGCAGAATGCATACTGTCTGTACATCTACAATAGAAATAAGCAACACAACAATGGTGTACCTCCTTGCAGGTAAAAAGAGACAGCCGAGTTTGGAGGCGATAATTTATTGTCTAATTTAGGAAGGCAAATAAACAAAATTGAAAACATGTAGAGGCACGCAAACTGAAAGCCAAACATCTTACAGCAAACATTAGCAAAGCTTGTGAAGATTTGAATTAGGTATCACCTAATTCTCTGCTACTAGATGAACAGATTCGAAAAGGAATTTAAATTTAGCTAATGCGAAAATTGTTACATATGAAGAAATGCAGAGGCTAGTTATGGTTTTATTATTCTTTCTGATGCTTAGCCATCTTTTTAGTATATCTATAAGACAATGCAAAATGGCAAAAATGTAGGCATTTAGCGAAAAACTGCCAACTAGATAGCACATGCAGCAAACAGAAGGAAACAGCTTAATACTTACGCTTCTTTCTCCTTTCACGTATTCCCTCAGAACAGCACCCGGGCAATGTCCTTTTTTCTTGCACGAATGGTGTCCTTCAAAACCAAGCCAAGTGTCTTGTTAAGGCCAAATTCAACTGCCTCTTTGCCGCCCTTCTTGATCAGCACGTTGAAGTAATGTAAGAACTGCAAGTTTGTGTGAATGGTAGCCATAAAGAATTCATTTTACTCAATGTTTTAAGTAACTGAAAATTAAAAATCATCGTACAAAAGCTAAGGCAATTGATGCCTTTGTACATATCTGAAAAAAAAAAGACATCTGGCATTAGCAAACAGCAAATACAAATATTTACTAAGGTCAGAAAACTGCAAAAACCATCAGTATTTTGCCACTCATCCCCAAACTGCAAGCAATATTAAGGAAGGTCTAATATAAAAAATAACAAAACAAAAATTATGATCCTCCTCCCCTAAACTTGGCACACGGCTGAATAGCAATAAAATATGTAATATATCTCTAAACTAAGGGTCCACGCTCAGCTTTAAAAAGTAGGCTTCAATTCTTAGAGACAATCTACAGACATGCATCGTTAGCATATGAAAGTCAAATTCTTTTCTGGGCCCTTTAAATCAGTAAACTGCTTTCAACACACACATTGCAAACTTTTTTATAACAGTATTTCAACACATACATTGCAAATTTTTTTATAACAGTAAGTCACAAATTTGCCTGCAATATGTGCACTGTGATGAGCAAAGCAGGTAAACATATGCGACTAAGGCTATGATAACCGCTTCATATGCACATTTAAGCAAAAGACAAAAAAAGCAAACATCTGGTCAGAATCAAAATCTGTAATAGCAACATCCGGTACAATATTTGGCCACAGAATTCAAGCTGTCGACCTCTACTTGAATGCTGAGGCATCAGTATCGAATATCCATTTATTCTAGTCTAAAGCGACTACAAAAATCAAGTAATGCGGTCAAACAGTTATGTTGAAATGTGGCCACAAAAATAATGAAAACTGGATGGTTTGAACCACATCAGCTGACTTAGCACGTGTACAAGTGCCTTAATTGAAGTCTTGCTGAAAATAAAATACGTACCTAAATGACTCTTCGAGAGCGAAAGTAAACACCATAACAAAAACAGCATAATAAAAATGCAACTTCACACTCCATGCAACCGCAAAACATGGTCCCCGTAAAAGGAAAAATGCTCCCATTGTGATTAAAAAAGGCAAATCCAGACGCGGGGAAGTTAACATAGGCTGATGATAGCGGCCTATAGTTTACGCAATTTGGAATAAACTATTATGCAACCAGGCCGGCCAAACCGGCGCCCTTCGATGCCGAGAGCACGAGCGCAGAGGCGTGCCGCGCTGAACGGCCACCGAAAACGAACATAGCCTCCTCGAACAAAAAGTGTAAACAGAAGGGCTGCGGGAGGACGCTCCCCGAGCTGCAGGACGGCGCGCGCCTATGCTCCGAGTAAATAAATAAAAAAAAAAGGGGGGGGGGGGGGTCGCAGCGCTCCGAGTGAAAGGAGGTGACGAAGCATGAAGGAGGTTTCAGGAGAGCGAGCGCGAAGTGTAAGAAATAAGGGAGGAGGGCGGAGGGGGGAGTCGAGAGTGCTAGGAGAATTAAGGTGGTACACCAACATGACCTTGCCGCACGAACGGAAACGGAAGAACAAAACCGAGTCGTTGCGAACTGAGCGCAAGTATCAAACTGTCAAGAAATGAAAATCGTTTCGTGAAACTCCTGCGTGTACAAAATGCAAGGAAACGTAGCACGTATATTATTTCTGTACAAGAAAGTTGATACTGATGTTCTTGCGCGAAATCTGCGTAACTCTCCGCGACATCTACCACATGTGCGATGTCATTTTGGCAGCCAGGTGAAAACAAGCGCGTGTCCCACGTTTTCATTTCAGCACATTCTGGAGCGTTGCGGCACAAAAAGACACAGAATACAGCAATACGGTAGGACACTGTTCCCACAAAGCGCAATATGCGTGAGAATAGGCTTACCTTTACAGACGATTGCGTCAGCCGCAAAGTACGCTGTCCGCCTTCGTATTACCGGCACCGAACCAACCAGTGCGATTTCAGCGCGAATGCAATGTAGTCGGCGCACATACCTCTTAGTCACGCAGAAAAAAAAAATCGTCCATGCCTTCTTTCGAACATCTCAAACATAAAGCGGTGTGCAGCAGTACTTCCGCCTGAGCAAAGCAAAAAGAAGCCCGGACACTTGCCGACACGATAAATGCCCGTTTGCGTTAAACGCCACATGTAGAAGGCACTTCACAAGCGTACACACTTCTGTAACACATACGCATGGGAAATGCAACACATTTCACGAGGGTAAACAATCGAAGAAGCACATTCAGCATTCGCCGAAACGTGGTCGAAACGCACCCCACAACGCTAACGGCCATATTGTGAACTTTGAAAAGAGCGTTCGTTGCTAGCGGCGGCCTCCTGGCGGTGAAATTTTGTTTCAGTTTCTGTTTCATTTTTAGAAAGCACTCGTGTGTAATTTTAATTTTAGCGTTACTTTTGGTGCTTTATTTAGGTGTTGGGTTATATTAGCAGCGCCGCTCGTGTATAAAAGGCTACGAAGTTATGCAGCCATATACTCCCTGCATGTTAGGTGATATTGCTTGCCCGTAACACCCTAAGGCATAATCTCCAACCAAAGCACCCCTTTGGTATGCAAGAGGTGATTTCCAATGGCACGAACACCCTAGACTCAGGGTGTAAGAGTGTTTTGAATCAGACAAATGCCCAAAAAGGTGTTTTTGTTTTTACAGTGCCCACCACGCCGGCTGCCCTTGTGTCTTCTCGGGTTTGAGGCAGTGAATGCGTGGAATGCGAGGCCAGGGTTCTGTCGTGCCATTTGAGCGATGTGGATTGCGCAACCGCAGAAGAGCAGCCATGTTCGTCCTCCTCCCAAAACAAGATGAAATAAATGTGAAAAGCTCCCGAATTAAATTAAATTTGAAAACCCAATTTGCGCATCTAGGCCACCTCAAAAACCCAAACTTCGCCCTACTGAAGTGCGCTAATTAAGACAAGCGTCTTCAGGGAAGGGGAAACGACCAATGCATTTTCGTTCGGCTCATGAGAATAAGATATACAAATTGTAATTTGTGCAAATAGCTCTTAGGACTGTTTGCGCTGTTTTGCGCTGTGATGCCTTTTATGTTAACCAATTAATCGCGCTTTGATCAAATCTTGACTCGGTTTTGTTTACATTACAAGCCCATTGTCTGGATAAAATTCTGGGCGGTTAGCACTTATAGGTCAGCATTTCCTTGAATACATTGTAAAAAAAATTAAGGTGCCATTATGAAGCACTTATTGCATGCCACAGACAGAGCAAAATTCGAGAAAGGTGTCTCCGATCTCATAGCCGATGGCGGGATGCCGCTAAGCGTTGTCGAAGGCTCCGCTTTTAGGAGCACTAATGCAATGCAAATATGTAATGTTTTAATAATGCGTGCACGCGGAAGTAACGCGTCGGTAGGTGTGGATTTTATTGGGGCACAATGCAACAACGTAGAGGCTGGTTTAATTATCGCATAAAAGGCGTATTTTAAAAATTGCATGATATATGTTTGCGGGTCCTTTGCAGGTGGGTTGTAAAGCAAAGTAGAAATCATGTATTTGAAGAGGGCTTTATGAGTGGATTGATTAACCGACGGTAATTAAATCACGTTTTATTTTTTCCAAGTAGCAATAATATAATGCGTTATTGTAGGAGGGCGACCTCAAGGGTGAGGACCGTTTCTATATTTCTGGTTACTCAATGTGATTTAAATTATCGATCAATAGAATACGCATATCTAAAACCGCACTCTGAGACAGCAAAGAGCTGCCGTATGGTTTTTAATATACCGTTAATATTTATGACTATAAAATGTATTGCTCTCGCTTCGCTGCACCGTACTGCGCTGTGTTGTTTTGTCGTCTTGCTGTTTTGTTTTCTCTGGGCGCTCTTTTGTTGCTACGCTTTTTTATATTGTGTGCTGTTCTCACGGGGCTGCTTTTTAGCTATGCTGTCTTGTCACCATGCTGTAGTTCGCCTGTGCTGTTTTGTCATTGCGCTGCTCTTTGTATGCTTTTTTGAAGCACACTCTTTTCTCGTGCTTTGTTCTTTCATGGCGCCCGAAGCCAACAAGATAAAGCACATCTTAAAAGGCATTGACCATGACGCCGTTCAGGTGCTCTTAGCTCCCGGCTTGCGCTCGTCTACCGAAGTGCTTATCCTCTCCCAGAGCTTCCAAGAGTTGTGTAAGCAGAGGGTCATAGAGGATAGTTGGGCTAGTTGGCGTGTATTCGTTAATGCCTGCGACATTGTTACTAGCGTGGAAAAACACAAATGACAGCTACAAAAGGTACCGATGGGACAGCACGCTAGACTTCAACTGACGTTTAATGCACACATAACAAATGGGATAAGTGCGTGAGCACACCCTCAATAGCCCTCAAGAAAAAAGAGAATCTGTTTGTCAAAACACCTGCGCCCCAATTTGGTTTAAATTTTTCTCTTTGTTATGACAACATGCTTCTTGGTAAAGAAAAAAAGGGGGGGGGGGGGAGGCAGTCTGCTGAGCATGCGCCAAATGCGAGTGTATAAAATTTTGTTACGTGTGCATTAAACGTCAGTTGAGGTCTAGCGTGCTGTCTCGTCGGTACCTTTTGTCGCTGTACTTTGTTTTTCCACGCTAGTAGCAATGACGCCTTCATTAACGTAGCAGAGGGTCTTGACCCGGTAGCACACAATCCAGCTTGAATCGCTTGCTGGACCGATGATAGCTGCTGAATGCACCTCTCTGTAGCAACAAATAAAGGACCTTGTACGAAGAATGGTTGACTTGTCAGCTTTGTCGTCTGCCTAGCATTCAAGAACCATCACTATATTTGGTCCTGGCTCCACCGATACCTGTAGCCGCTCCCGCGAGATACACCGACGTCACTCTCACACCTATTGCGTTCTCTACTTGCTCTGACGCTGTGCAAGAACTGTCGCCGCTATCCTAAGTTGCGCCAATGACACCACAAGTCTTTCGCAATCCCCTGACTTACGCCGACGTCATTGCACTCTGCCGGCTGTCGACATATACAATATCAGTGCTTGTACCAGCAGCGGCCCCTTATCTTCGACCGGCACCAAGAACAAGTAATCGCGGGTGCGCAATTTCATGATAACCACCCTGTTATCTGCACTTGCGAGCTACCTGGACATATCGCCCACCGCTGATGTCGCCACCTCCCAGTGTCAGCATCACCACCTGCCCAAGATTCCGGGTACTGGCCTCTAATGCCTCAGCATTCAGTGCCTGTTGAGCCACCACCCAAACCAAACAACCTGCACAACCCCCTCCAACCACCGCTCACCTTCGCCAGGACGCCGCTCCATCTCTAAGCTGCGATGTCGTCACAATGATTCGCGAGAGGAAAACTCGATGCTACAATTCCTGAGGCAATTCCTGCGCCCTGTCGTACAAGAGATATCTTGTATCGCCTGCCAACCATATTGAAGTTTCGGTCGAGTGTTGCTACCTTGGCGCTCATCGATATCGGCGCTGCGATTTCAGTAATCGACGAAAAGCTGTGCAGCTGTTTGAAGAAATTCAATGTGCCCCTTACAGGACTCCCGCTACACACGGTCAACGCTCATCCATAGTCTCCTATATTATCAATGGCCTGTCAACAGCTCCGGCGTGGCAGTTGAGAATTGTTATCTAAAAGCCCGTGTGGATGCATCTTTGTGATGATGCGCATTTCCGCAACGAGGTGCTCGCACCAGAAGACTCCCGATTCATGCACCGCGCATAATCCTGCGTGGCGACTCAAGCTGCAACCACCGCAACAATTTATGTCCCAGCGTTTGCGCGCTTTAGGGACGGTAAACGTTACAGCACGAGCGCGGGGAAAGGCACGCACACATTACGGATACATTTAAAATAAAGAGTTGTGACCATGGCAACGCGAAAAATTAGGAACAATAAACAGGGGGCAAATACACGAGCCGGAAAAGCGAAAGGCAGAAAGCGACTGAAGAGACGTATGTACTATAGGCTTCACTGTTGTGCAGAGGGCACCCACTCTATGAAATAGAAATTAAACGAGCCGACAGCTGTCGTTAAATATATTCAGTTCCCGCATGGGTTGAAGGTTTATGCGGCCCTTCACGCAAAGGTTATACAACAGCCAAGTAGCTGCATTAATCGAGATTTCACTTTATTTAAAAGTCAATTAGCTCTTTGACTACTTTACATAGTTAAGAATGATGCATAAACACTTTGCAGTTGCGGAACGTGAAATTAAGAACGCGTATTTACAAGGAAATACTATCACCTGAGCCTGTTAATGTAGAACGTCAAAATGATGTATGAAGCAAGCCGCCGAGAATTAAATTGATGTCATTTCGCACAAAAGTAAAGAAAGCCACTATTAGAGCCGTTGAAAGGGCATATGTGCGCTGGCACACAGGAGGTTGCGGACAACGGCTAGGGTCGCCACTCAGATGCATGCGCGACTGATCGTGTTGAGAGCGCGCTCTTGTGCTAGCCTCGTGACTGACCATGGCATAAGAATCGCAGTTAGTAGATGAGTCTCATAGAGGAGAACATCATGCCGGCCGCGCAACAGAGCAAGTCTTGCGATGCGAGCACTCCTGTTCAGAAACCTTATATGCGAAGCTACGCACCAAGTTTTGGCGCCCAGCGTGAAACAGCGCTTCTAACATGGACATCGAACTGATCCACTCAGTCTCTCTAAGGTGCGGTTTTAACAAGGCCCATCACATAGTTAGGTTACTTGAGACCAAACGTATGCAGAAACCTATTGCAGGTGACATCAATCGCTTGGAAGGGCCATTCTACAATTATATGTGGATATTTGCACCCCGCCGGGTTGGCGCAGTGGTTACGGCGCTCGACTACTTTTCACAAGGATGCGGGATCGAGTCCCGGCCTCGGCGGCCGCTTTTCGATGGAGGCGAAAAAGAAAGGCGCCCGTGTGCTGTGCGATGTCGGCGCACGTTAAAGAACCCTATGTGGTCGAAATTTCCGAAACCTTTCCCTACGGCGTTTCTCATAACCTGAGTTGCTTTGGGACGTTAAACCCCACAAACCACCACCAACCAGTTTCTTATATCTGGAAAATGAACACGGTGCGATTATGTTGCAGTACAGTGGGCCTTGTTTTTTAGTGGCTTCGTTTACTTTTTAAACCCGGCGAAACCTTCCAGAACACGATGGGTATGCGGGCGGTACGGCAACAGTTCAGCGGTGTCTTTGTTGTATCGTCACATCTTCATCTTGCCATTTGCAAGCGTCTGCACACACTGTGAACCTGGTTTGTAATGTGTGACGTTATCGCACGTCATTGTGCGGCGTGTGGTCAAGCTTGTATCGTGCGAATTTATCTTCCCGGACTGTGCTGCTTCATGGCTTCTCCGTAAAAATGTCCTGTCACGAAAGTGGAGGCATGCAGTACTCGAACGGTGTTCGAATGCGTCGCTTTAGAATTGAAGCTCGAAAGTTTGGCGAGCACTTTTTTATTGCTTTCAGGACGCGCGTGGCATTCTGCACAGATTTCCGCCTGTTACCTTTGCTGCACGTATTGTTTATTGTGTCTCACTAACCAGCATTAAGCAGCATGAATCTGCCTGAGGAGTGAAGTTGGCGCGTGAAACATATCTTTACATGATTTGCGCAGTTACATTAAAGGAACTTGTTCGAAGGAAGTCTTGGTGATAAATGACGCTGCCGAGCTGGTGGTAAACTCTTGCGCCTCGGCAACTGCAGCTGGGTGTTGCGATTCCATCGTTTACGTGCCTCAGCTTGTTTCTCTGCGTTTCATATCTTGCTTGCATACACGTACTTCTCTAACACAGTACAGCACATATTACAGAGCCCGAATAGAACTTTCAATACAGCTCATGAGGCGTGAGGGAAATGGTAGCATTGAAGAGCAACAGAATGGTTCATTAGTGCTTCTTAAATCTTCCATTCTCCGTTTATCGCGCTTATTTTATCGGGCTTATTCACGCGCGTACACAGATGTGTTAATTATCGGCTTGGTAGGACAGCTCGAGATATAATAGTAGCAGCAAAGACCAGCTTAATCTATGTCTATTCACTTTTCACTACAAATGTTAAGCAGTGTGGCAAGAATTTGTCTCACTTGTTTGTAATGCTCCTTGCAGCTTCCTGTACGAGCCGCATTTCTGCCACGAGGAGCATTCCCAGCCTCAAAAGAATGTATCCAGCTGTTTCCAGAGTGCAACCAGAAACTCCAGCAGTCTGCACACCAATGTAGGCAGAGGATCGCGGCCTATAGTAAATGATATAAGAACCCAAGCATCGTCATCAGTGGTGCACTGGTTGAAGCTGATTTTAAGCATAGAAACGATTAACGCTGTGGTTCCTTTTGGAGCAGCATCAGCAAAGCATTGGCTCCAGGAGTTTACTTTCATCGCCCGAAGGGCTATAGACATAGAAGACAGTTTATAATGTTAACATCCGGCGGGACACTGCGGCTCTGGTTGTACGTGTGTGCCCTTGAAGATAGGGGTTTCCTTAAATATGTGAACTGATAAAAACCAAGCCGCGTCGTTTTCAGAATCCGATCAGTATGCACCATATTGTGTGATAAAATGTACCGTCTTTGCCAAAAGTAATCAGTCCGATAGTGGAGAATTCGTACTTCTTCGAAAGCTGTAAATCTGTGCAAAGTAACGGCGAGCTCACGTTTTACAATTTGTGACCCCTGGAAATTCATGTTGTCTTTTTAGGTGAGGCGAGAAGAGAACTATGCAGCCTGGTTACTTTTGGCAAAGAGGGTACATCGAGAAAGTGTTGTCTTCCTGCATAACTTTCGATGGGTTTGAAGGCCTTGTGGAAACTGGCCGCAGCGTGGGAACCTCTGCGATAGGACACTGATGCTCATGGTCAGAGGCATTGAAACGTGATGCAAACTGCGCCTTGCTTAATTTTCGTGTGTGTGAGAGCGCCTTTTAAAGTTTTTTATTGAGAGGCTTGTGTCTCGAGAAAATATCGGTCAATCTCTTTTGTCCCTCCGTGATTAAAACGAAGAAAAATGCTTGGCAGTGAGCAGCGATATTCTTACGATGATTGTGCGCATAGTTATGCTCTGTTGGCTTGCCAGGTAAAGAAAAGCCTATATTTATAGCGTGGCTGCTGCTGAAAATGGCAGGCTACAGGGTCAAACGTTATGTACTTAGTCTATTGATATGTCTGACGTTTCATTCCAGTGGTTAGTAAAGGGTTGTTCTGTTGCAAGCATAAATATCAGTTTCGTAATATTTGAGTTGATGGGAATCTTACTGTCTAGTCATGATGCGTGCTAACTGACTGCTATTTGCAAACAAAAATTCTACCAAACACGCTTTCATGTATTATTGTATTTGCACACAATGCTGTTATTAATTGTTGTGGCGACTGCCGCATGTTCGTTTCTAAGCAGGCTCTCCTTCACTTCCATGCACTGAGAAATGTAGGCAACGAGGAAGGGACGGAACGCTGCTTGGACACGCAGGCTAAGAATTGAATTTGTGCATTATCGAGTGATATTTACTTGGGTGCCGATTTTCCCCCCAAGACAAATTTCCTCAACGGTTAGGGCATAGTAAAAAGACCAAATGGTAGCGCAACTCCCATAGAAGCCTGCGTGTCGACTGTGAACAAGGCTTTAGTTTCTTGGTGCAACCTGCAAACTGTGCCGCAAAGCAAACACGTGACGTTGTGACGTCACAACGACGTACAATAAGCGCGGAAGGGATTTTTTTTTTACTTCTGGGCGACAAACAAGGCCAACGACGACGGAGGCAGAGCGATGCTCGCACAGGGCGGAAAAATGGACACCATAACTGTTCAGCCAACTTTACTTAATATGAATTTATACTGTCAAGTTTTACGTAAACTGAAACGTTCCCGCATTTTCAACCACCTTATCATAGCATCGTTCTGGCTCCGTCGTTGTTAGCCTGGTCTTCCGTCGAGCGTCATGTTAACGCCTTCTGGGGCTTATTTCTCCGGGCAAGTTTTCGAACTTAAAAGGCCTTCAAGTGAATTTGACGAGCACATGGATAAAAATCACATATCTTTGAGAATTTCGCGAAGGAAACAAATGAGTGAAGCTGTGCTGCATCGAAGGCCAGGCTTTATTAATTCACGATTGCTTACATAGACGAGTCACAATACAAATCTTAAACTGTAGGAAAGCAAGCACGGTTTATTCGTCTGTCATGTTCTTCATGAAATCCTCGGGATAACAGAATGACCTGAGCGTAGGTCTTCAAACGAAACGCGGTGAGATTATAAAAGGGTGAGAGATTTTGCGACCAAGCAAAGTATATATCAGTGTCAAAGAGCCAAGAAAATAGAACGGAATAACTAACGCTAGCGTTAGAACACACAGGTCCAAGAGCTTAGGTAAGAAATTTAATTGCAGATTACAACTACTTCGAAGTTAATGCGCCTGAGAGTTGAAAATAAGTTTGATACAGCTTCGTTCCCGACAACTAAAATCTCGCCCTGTTCACTATTCTATTCTTTTACTTGGGCATCATTTGTCGCTAAGAGGAGTCAATGTGAGGCTACAAATTTGCAACTTCAGCATTTAATATATCCATGAGAAAGATCTCACTGACAATAGGATCAACCCCGTGATACCAGCTGAAGCACATTCAGCGAACGTTGGTGCGATAATGCGACGCAGTAAACAAAACACGCAGCATAGGGAGCGGAACGGAAAGCTTTGCGCAATGCGAGACGCGTCTTTGGGGCGATAAAATCTCACCTTCACCGTTCAATTAAAATAATAATAATCATCATAATCATCAGCCGGACTATACCCACTGCAGGGCGAAGGCCTCTCCCATATTTCTCTAATTAACCCGGTTCCGTGCTAGCTGCATCCACTTGAACACTGCGAACTTCTCAACCTCATCCGCCCACCTAACTTTCTGCCGCCCCCTGCTACGCTTTCCTTCCCTTGGAATCCAGTTTGTTACCCTCAGCGACCATCGGTTATCCTCTCTTCGCACTACATGTCCTGCCCATGTCCATTTCTTCTTCTTAATTTCCACTAGAATGTCGGTAACTTGAGTTATTTCTCTGACCCACTCTGCACGCTTCCTATCTCTTAATGTTACCCCTTAATCTGCATCTATTCTAATCTATTAAGAAGAATGCAGTGTAAAATATATGCAGTGAGACACCGCCCTTGCCTACACGTCTATCCGTAAACCATGCCGCACTTTTTCGACGTGTCTGGGAGGCCGAGCCGAGCCGCCGAGATGTGAAGCAGCATTGTCCCATCATACGAAAATTCGGGCGACAATCAGTTTCTCATCGAGCATGCACAGTCGTCACCTTGCTGTAAAGCTCTACCATAACCAGCAGAACGAAATACTGACTCTTTGACAGATAACTCTCTTTGCAGGCAGCAAACAACGTTTAATGTCGAACCGGGGCCGATGACGCACACACCCCACGGGTGAAAAAGCTTCGGTCTGAGCCATATCCGAGCTGTCTGAGTGCATATATTATGGGGAGGCTACCCAAAAGTAATGGCAAATAATATGCCTCTGCGCTATCTGAGTACATATACTATGGTGAGGCAGCCAAAAAGTAAAGAAATATAAAATGCCTCTGTCCGTGCCAGTGGGTGCATTCCAATACCCCCAAGTAGACGTCTACTTAGACGACTAGCCGGGCAGTCGCCATTTTGGGCAGCGTTTGAATTCTCGTGGAGCAGTCTCACGAAGACTGCTTCGCCGAAGTCAACATCGATGCATGCTACTTTGCTGACTAAACAACATGTCGGACAGTGCACGGTTCGCGCTGAGCGAGTCGTGCTTGGGGTGGTTGCAGTAGTTATACGGGGGCCGTGCTCTTTTCCAGAGCCGGAGTATGCATATGCACGATGTTTAAAATGTGAGTTGTTTCATCAATGCGTACGCTAGCTACAAGCTATTTCAGCTGCCTTTATGGTTGTGAGAATCATAGCGCTGCAGATTCTTGAATGGCGCTCTAAGAGGAAAGCGTGCGATTGAGATTGTTGCTTAAGAATTGGATACTGTTGGTCTTCTTTTTTTTTTTAACATAACGATGCGTTTCTTGTGTCTTGACGTTATCGACTAACTCTTCGCTTAATAGGCACCTCGCCGGTAGTTAGGATGACTGCTGTACGGCGCGCACGTGCTTCTCTCTTGCTGTAGTAGCCGTGGCAAACTCTTCTGTGCATTTTCAGTTAATCTCGGAAGAACTGACTCGGCTGACGATGCCGGCTTGTTGCGCATTGATTTTAGTGGGCCTGTATATCATTAAAACGAGTTGCTGCCTTTGGTTTTCCCGACTAGTGATTGCAGATGACAGTTTGTAAGGGCACCAAGTTTTTCTTTTGCTGCCGCTGGTTATTACCTTTCGTCCGTATTCCTCTAAAGTTTACAGCCTTTTGCAAGTTTACGCGCTTACAGCTGTGTGCATGAGACATCCGAGAATCACGTACACTTCAGCATCAAATAAAAAGTAACAACAGACTAATATTCTCTTCCGTGAAGCCGTGAGCTGGCCCATTGCATGGGAAGATGGTCTGCTACACGTTAACCGATGAATAGTCGATATGAGTTCTTGCGATTAAACGCGCAATATTATTGGTTGGAAAAATCGGTAAACCATTAAAAACGTGATTTTCACCTGTCTTGTCGTACATTTTTAAAGAAAGCAACGTTATAATTGTTATTCAATCTTTTTAGTTCAACCTTTATACCGCGAGGTGACGCCAGGTGTAGACAGGTAGACGCGTTCCATTACGCGAACGTGTAGACGTCTATGATGACGTCTACGAAGCCGTCTTGCTAGATGTCTTAGAATTAGAACAACCCAGTTGAAGGCTTTTATGTGAGCTTTGGGCAACTACGCAGCGGATATAAATGGCCTAGAGAGGTCGGTAAATGAATTTAAAATATTATTACAAATATGACACGTTTTTTTCTTACGAAAGAAATAAAAAGTGCATTCATTTCTATGCATGAATATGATATTTACTTTCTAGATCTTTGGAGTAATGTTATTTTTTGTTGTTTAATATTTTGCCGCACAGTTCGCAGGGACACTTTGCATCGTGCATCAGCATCATCAAGTTGATGCCGCTGGAAATAGGCGCGCGTTTTCGTCCAAGTAGTGCGACCAGTGACATTGACCTTGGTTAGGGCGTGAATTGATTGTGACTTATGAAATCCTAACATGCAAAACAATCTTCGACATACTTCTTAAATTATTTGGCTACAACAATACAATTACGTTGCTTACTAGGGTTACGCCAGACAAAGGAACAATTCTAATATTTTTAAGCAAACTTCAGCAATGCAGACACTACAGTACTAGCGATATCGTCGGATCTTAGGGACTATTGTCCCACCATTATTCATTTCATTTCATTTCAGAAACACATAAAGCGTCAAAACACAGACAACTTTCCAGTCCGTTGTATATTAGCGTATGACTACGGCAAATTTCCACCGTTTTCGAAATTACCCACTACAGCACAACTGAGGAGACTATTGAAGATCGGAATTGCGGAGGACGAGTATGACGTATTTTTGAGTAATATCCTGCCTATATACACGAAACATTTTACACTCAGAACATTAGTTCTTGCTAAAAGAATATCCGCAAGTCGTGTATAATACCTGAAGTACAAAAAAATTCAAAAAAACATGTGCTTTCATTATTTTATGAACAAAAACGATCCACGCCTTCAAAGGAATTAGAAAATATATCGCAATAACTTGAACATAGACTAAAGAAGCAAACATTGTTATTTTACTAGTAGTTTAAGAGTTGTCTAGGCAAACCTGACGTATTCTAGAAAAAACTAATGTAAGAGAGATGCCTGACCCACGAAAAAGCAGAAAGAAGAGGAAAACGAAGACGCCGCACGCCGAAAACAATGAAGTTGTGAAGACGACAAAGAGGACGAAGCTCGAGCTGTCACTGTGAACGCTGGCCTTCGTAGCTGCTAAGTAAGACAAATATATTGCTGTGCGAACCATCTAAACCGCTTCATTACACTTGGTGGAGGGGTCGCCTGTTCTCAACCTGGAGCTCTGCAGTCGCACTTTGCCCGGTGCTACCATCACACAGATGCCACGACCCAGTAGCCTAGCGAGCGACCATAGCTTCTCCTTCCCTTGCCGTCTCCAACGTCAGCCTCGGCGGCGTATGCCGCCCAAGAGAGAGACAGCGCGGCGATATGGGAGCTGCTACTACAGTGGGGCACTAGGAAATCTCAATAAAGAGCTTGGCCAGCTGGTTATGCACTGGCATGTTCTTCGCGGCCAATGGTGTGTGCCGAGCTAGCACCGCTGAACACCAATAACTTTTATAGCCCCAATCGTGAACACATTGCATTAATCGGTGCTTGATAATAACTCTAGAAAACTTTGTTATTGGCCCTACGTTTTATGGAACGTTGTGTGTGTGAGCATCGCTTTCGATGTTTATAGTCGCAGCTGAAAATGCAGTAGATGAATAAGGTAGATAAACTCTGCTAGCCTTTATTACCCTTGCCCTAATCACATTTTTATTTTTTATAGCCAGCCAACATGAAATTTCATACGCTAAGCTTTGTGGGGATACACACGACCCACGTCTCTAGAAATAGCAACCGCTTTTTGGAGAAATGCGGAGGGGGAAGGTGGCATACGCTCCCTGCCTGCCACCTCAACTGCCTTTCGCGCCCTGCAGTATCAAAGCGGAGAAGGTGTCATCGCCTCAGCAGAAACTAAAAGTGAAGGCGCGCATTGATCTACAGGCAGCTCTTGGCTGGCAGAAGTGCACGCGCACAATTCAAGCATCTGCCAACAAGACCACCGCGATTAGACTACCGCCACGGGCCGTTTCGAGTACAAGTCGCGCGTTTGACTCCTCAACCCTGTCCTATTATGGCGGCAGTTCATAGCACCACTGGGTGAAGGGCATAGCTCTGAATGCTAGGGCTGGCACTCTGCTGTTTGAACTTGAATATCACGTTAATCTTTAGAGCTTTACTGTAAGAATAACACCGATAACTTAACTTGAGTTTAGTACACTCTATACAACATCCGACTGACGGATCCTTTCAAATTCATTGTAATCTACCGCCCACGGCTGGGTCTGCAATTGCTACCCACAGTCATGTAATCTGCAAGGGTTTCTGAATGCATTATCAATATTTCCTATCAGTGGCCTTTCGTATATTCAATTAAATATACCACGGCCTTCACTTTCAGTTAGACAGGTTTACTTCATTTGAAAAAAGGGCCGTCACCTGAGGAAAATGTTTTCAGTGTTTCTGAAGTGTGTCATGTATATCCATTAAAACTCCGTATGCTAGAATGTCAAGGAGGTTTGTTTCTCCGAAGTATAGCACGAAGCTGAATTTGTCGAGGGTTACTGACGTGCAGTTCAGGAATACTCGTATATCCAGAAAAGAAAGATGGGCCCTACCTTCAGTTAATTTTTTGTTCTCTGCCCCAAGTAATTTGAGCGCACTATGTAAGCAAAGCACTTAGAAAATCGGGGAATGACTGGTTGCACGATCAATCATCAAAATCCGTTCGTAAGTTGCACAGAAGGGGTTGTGTACAAGGTGCCTTTGACTTATGGTTAATATTATATGTGTCAAACTGGTAGACGCCTAATTGAGAGACTGACTGATCATAATTACATCGTGGATAACAAAAAAGGGGGCATAGGAGCATTCATTGCTTCAAGTGCGACAGCAAGAAGGCTTGTCGTCCTTTGTTTCATGAATGCAACGGTCTTTGTAGGAGCAAGTGTAAAATAATGCGATAAATTGTTGAGGCTTTAGAGATAGCACGAACTGGCGATGATTGTGTAAGTGGTCCGTCGAATATGTTGTCAGAGAAAGAGATGCACATCTTGCATCTTTTACATGTGCAGCTCGATAAGGTTTTCCTTCACGCTGAGGTTTTAGCTTTTTATGCGCACGTTTTTCTAGAGTATAAAATTCTGCTTCTCTCATGAAACAAAATCATTTGGAAGTAAGCGCTCGTGCGTCGGTCCTTTGCTGTTGTCCCTGTTTTTTACGCGCTTTCACGATCAACATGGCCAACCAACTCGCCCAAACGCAGCTATTAATGATCTTCGGTTTGCAATGGCAATCGCTCGCGCGCCTATTAAGAGTGAGAAATTCGAAACGCTAAGTGTTGCGAAAAGATGTTACAAAAAGGTGCAGTACTCACGGCCCGCTAGGATCATGGGCCATGCCTAGCGTACGAAACGTAAAACCGTCAAAGGCGTCAAATGCGTCGGGGTACAAACGCGGCCGGTACTTTTCATGCTCGGTCTGCAAAATTAAAAAAAGAAACGTGTGCTTAGTAAGTACTCACATTTTGTCCATTCTTGGCGCATACCAATTGCTACGACATGCGGATAACAGCGCCCCATCAACGAACATTCCCAGCACCATAATAGTGCCACGGGTGTACCAAATACTGCATGCGAGAAAACGCTCTATCTCTTCGTTCACAGCGGGTAATCCCTTCCTAAGGAGACCATTGCGTTTACTGAAAAAACATTGCTTGGGCAAGAGGCAGTTCCCTTGGCCTTAAGAATTATTTACTTCCATTTCAGTTTACTTTGAGCTAGAAATTCCTGTTAATGCAGAGAACATCACAAAACTGCTGCTTTACGAATGACTGCGGCATGAAGAACCCATGCGCTGCTAGCCGGCCGCAAGACCTGAAAATGAAATCTTGAAGCTGTGCGATCGTATCCTGATTTAGTTTCCTTAGCCTCACATGACACGAGATGTTAGTATCGCTAAGCACTAGTAAAAAAACCCATGTTTTAATATTTCTGTCTCCAAATGACGCGTCTAAAGAGCAAATGTTTTTTCTGATTCTTTAATAATTAAAATGAACGAATAATTCTACTCTACTCACCCAATAACTGCGCATAAGTTTGGACCTCCCTGATGTTGTACCATCGCAAGCAGAGAGCAGTTGATAAAACCAGCTCCATCGCAGAATCCGCTCCAAAGCACCTGTTACACTGCTGCTTGCATGGCATCAGCAAAGCGACATGATTTTGTCTCTGGTACATGAGTGCTTATATCCCTTTCAATTTCCTCTCTAACGAGTATAAAAGCAGTAATTCTTGTAAAAAACACCGCACATCTCCATGATATATGGCGATCTCTTCTCACCGGTAATTCATGCACCCAGTATTTTCATCAGGCAGCGATCACTGGGAAGCTATTACAGTGCTGTGAGTAATCAAACTTACATTGCACTCCAGATGTATGCCGCCCCAGCTGCTAAGATTTTGTGCATTGAAGCTCATTTCACGGGGTGGCTGCGAGGAAACCTTTGAAGGCGTGGCCATTTCAATCTACAAGGTTGCTTTTTCTTCTGAAACTGACAATGAAATTATTGCAAATGAATGCTACTGCGTAATGTGGAGCGCAACCAAAGTGTGCCGTAGAGTAAAACTGCCCAGTGCGACCTGATCAGAGGTTCTAGAACTTCCTTTCCATTCTTAGCGCATAGGCTTTGAGGGTAATGAATGATGGCCCACATGTGCTCGTCGCTTTTTCTAAGCAGAGAAAGCCTCAGGAGGAGTGTAGGTAACGAAGCCTTTTGAGCGCGCTGGTCCATTGTGTTGATCGGTCATGAGCGATTAGCCGCGACTGTACTGACTCCGGCAGCATATATATTTGTTTATTTATTTATTTACCTTTCACATACTCCGGAGTAGTCATGACACAAGTAGAAGACGCATATTACAAACGAAATGATAAAAACAGCAATAGTAAACAGCACTGGCATTGACACAACGCACACTACAATATTGAGCAATGCGTAACACCGTTTTCGCGCTGAGGATAAAAATATGAAGCCAGAGCGCGCAGCGACACTCCTCCTCTCTAGTATGTGGAGATACGGAGGTAGCAACGGGGGCGCCAGGGCATTCTACGCAGAAAGCGCGCGCTCTACGCAGTGTTTTGCACACAAATCGTCTTGAATAGCCGAGAAATGTCACAGCTGCTAAGCTGATACCTGTGGTACTCTATCTTTTGTAATAGGGCGTTTATTGACGCTCAGATGGAGAGCTGTGAGGAGATGACTTTGCAACGGCGAGCCCAGCGTACTTCCTCTTTGTCTTCGTCGCACAACGCACTGGTGCATGTCGATGGCTGAAGTGCTGACTTATACAGTACATTTTCCCCCCGGGTAAAAAAAAAGGAGCCATCCTGGCGACTTATGGCGCGGAAAGCACAGCGGGGTCATAGAATGGCTTCAATCGGTTCACGTGAACTGTTTCACGACCACGGCGACGCAAGTCCGCAGAGGGCGTGACGGGCTCAACTACGTAGTTGACTGCAGATGTTTGCTGGAGGACCCTATATGGCCCGTGGTAGCGAGCGAGAAATTTCTTTGAAAGGCCAGGGGTTGTGGAGGGCACCCAGAGCCACACCAGAGAGTTCGGGAGATATGACGAAGCTTCGCCTGTATCACGGAGGTATTTTTGTTGCCACGGATTTTCTGTTGTGAGACAGCGGGCGAGCTGACGGCATTCTTCTGCGTATGTGACGGCATCGGATAGCGGGGAAGATTCGGAAACGTCAGGGCGGTAGGGAAAAAGTGTGTCCATAGTACAGGGTGGCTCGCGCCCGTAAAGGAGAAAGAATGAAGAGAATCCAGTAGTGGTCTGTGCCGCGGTGTTATATGCGTAAGTAGCAAACGGTAGGACTTGGTCCCAATTGGAATGGTCGGTGTTCACGTACATAGCCAGCATGTCACCGAGAGTGTGGTTGAAACATTCTGTCAGTCCATTCGTCTGAGGGTGGTACGAGGTAGCGGTGCGGTGTATGATGCGGCATTCTTTCAGGAGAGCCTCAAGAGCGTCTGATAAGAAAACGCGTCCGCGGTCACTGAGCAGTTCGCGAGGGGCACCATGGCGAAGAACCAGGTTTTTCAGAATAAAGGCAGCCACGTCGCGTGCGGAAGCAGAGGGCAATGATGATGTCTCAGTTTAGCGGGTCAGATGATCCACTGCCACGATAATCCAGCGGTTGCCAGCTGAAGTTGTAGGAAGGGGACCGTGTAGATCTATGCCGACACGATCAAACGGACCGGCAGGACAGGGCAACGGCTGCAAAGAAGCAGCAGACTTGAGAGGAGTTTTTCGGCGTTGGCAAGACTGGCAAGAGCGGACAAAATGGCGGACAAAGCGGTACATTCCACGCCAGAAGAAGCGTAGACGCAAGCGCGTGTAGGTTTTCAACACTCCGCCGTGGGCGCACTGGGGATCAGTATGGAAAGCAGCACAAATTTCGGCGCGGAGATGACGGGGGATGACTAAAAGCCACTTCCTTCCGTCGTGAAGATAATTGCGGCGATTGAGCAGCCCGTCACGAATTGAAAAATGGTGAGCTTGGCGGGCAAGCGCCCTAGGCAAAAGACCTGGAGAGTGACTTGAAAGAAAGTCCAGAAATGTAGATATCCTCGGGTTGCGCCGCTGTTCCGTGGCCATGTCGATAGTGGCAAGCGAAGACAAATCGTAGGCGCAGATCTCATCAGACAACAAAGAGGGAGGCAGCGGTGAGCGCGAAAGAGCGTCCGCGTCAGTATGCTTGAGGCCTGAGCGATATATGACACGAATGTCATACTCTTGGAGGCGAAGAGCCCAGCGAGCAAGGCGGCCGGACGGGTCCTTGAGGGACGCCAGCCAGCACAGAGCGTGATGATCAGTGACCACATAAAATGGTCGGCCATAGACATACGGACGGAATTTGCCGATGGCCCAAATAATGGCCAAGCATTCTCTTTCCGTAACAGAATAATTGGACTCTGCCTTGGTCAAGGTGCGGCTTGCGTACGCCACCACATAGTCTCGGATAAAAGGTTTGCGTTGGGTGAGAACGGCGCCTATCCCAATACCGCTAGAGTCGGTGTGAATCTCAGTTGGCGCATTCGGGTCGAAGTGGCGGAGGATGGGAGGTGAAACCAAAAGACGGCGTAAAGTGTTGAAGGCGTCATCACAAGCAGGTGTCCATGCGCAGAGGTCGGAGCTGCTGGAGAGGAGCTGGATGAGAGGAGCAATAATAGAGGCAAAATTTAAGATGAAGCGGCGAAAGTAGGAGCACAGGCCGATGAAACTTCGTAGCTGCTTCAGTGATTTTGGGCGTGGGAATTCGGCAACTGCCCGAAGTTTGGTGGGATCGGGAAGAATGCCATCCTTAGAAACGACATGACCTAGAATAGTCAGTCGGCGAGCAGCAAAGCGGCACTTCTTCAGATTTAGTTGGAGACCGGCGGTAGCGAGAGAAGGTAGAACGTCCTTCAGTCGGAGCAGGTGGGATTGAAAATCGGTAGAAAAGACTAAGATATCATCGAGATAGCAAAAACAGGTTCGCCACTTGAATGCACGAAGCACAGTGTCCATGAGGCGTTCAAATGTGGCCAGGGCGTTGCAAAGCCCAAAGGGCATAACGTTGAATTCATATAATCCATCTGGTGTGATGAAGGCAGTTTTAGAGCGGTCAGCGTCATCCATTGGCACCTGCCAGTAGCCAGATCGTAAATCCAACCAGGAGAAAAACTCGGGGCCCTGCAAGCAGTCCAGTGCGTCATCGATGCGTGGCAGAAGATAGACGTCCTTGCGCGTGATCTTATTGAGTCGGCGGTAGTCGACACAAAACCGGAGGGAGCCATCTTTCTGTGGTACCAACACAACTGGAGACGCCCATGGACTGTGGGATGGCCGAATGACACCACGACGGAGCATGTCATCCACATGATCAGCAATTACTTGGCGCTCCGAAGCCGACACGCGATAGGGGCGCTGGCGCAAAGGTGCAGTTTTACCGGTGTCGATGGTGTGCTCTACGACAGACGTGCGGCCCAAGTCAGTTGGAGGAAGGTCGAATGAAGAAGCGAAGTTCTGCAAGAGGGCGACAAGTTGATCACGTTGCGCAATTGGAAGATCAGCATCAATAGCATGTTGGAAAACGTCGGAGGGCGTCGAAGCGGTCGCGACATCGCAAGAGCACAGACTGACGTCGAAGGAGGGGGTTGAGTCAGCAAGAGTGGTGATATGACCGGGATCAAGCTCTTTAAGACGTCCAATGCATTCGCCACGGAGCAGGACTGCTGGGCAAGAAAATGGGTTCGAGGCATAAAGTGCACTCTTGCCGTCTTGAACTTCGAGAACTGCGAACGGAAAAAGGAGGCAGGGATGAGGGGAGGCGGCTTTGGAAGGTGTAAAAATCGCCGTCAAAGGAGTTACCCACTCACAATACAGTGGTACGAGGGCAGCAGAGAACGGAGGAATGTCGGTGTCATGGGCGACGAGAAGTTTTGCAGTGCGGGGAGGGGTATCACGGAAGGGGCATCACAGAGGGGGGCGAAGGCAATTTGCGCACGAGCACAGTCAATAACGGCTTGATGAGTCGATAGAAAATCGTATCCGAGGATGATATCATGCGAGCAGTTCGGCAGAACAATAAACTCGATGGGGTACAAGACGACTTGAATGAGCACACGGGCTGTGCAAGATGCGGAGGGGTGAATGTGCTGTGATGAGGCGGTGCGGAGCGAAAAGTCGGAAATCCGAGTGGTCACTTTGCGAATTCGACGGCAGAGCGCTTCACGGATGACGGAGACGGCTGCACCGGTATCGACGAGAGCGAGAACTGTGGCGCCTTCTACATAAACTTTGATAACATAAGCGGGACGACACAGAGGACTTGAGGAATTCGAAACAAGCGCAGTTCTTGCCCCCGGAACTGCGACTGTTAGTTTCCCTCAACGGTGCTGGTAGAACGACGCAGCATTGGAGAAAGCGATCGGCGCCGAGGAGAATGTGATCGACGAGTTGATAGGTTTGGCGATCTGGTGAGACAAATTGAGAACCAGGCGGAATCATTTGCGAGCGTGAGTCGGTATCGTACGGGTAAAGTCGAATGTCAGGCTGTGAAGGTTGGAGGCGCTGGCGACAAAGGCGTGCAACATGACCCGGTCAACCGCAGGCATAGCAAATCGGAAGGTTGTCCGTAGTACGCCAAGGTTTCATAGGATGTGGGCGGAACCTTGAGGGTGGGGCTTGGAACGAAGGCTCAGTATGCGGCGGTGAACGGTAGGCAGGGGCCTGCACATAGGAGCCAGACGTGGGCGAAAGTGGTGGCCTAGCCGTTACTTGGGCATACGTGAGAGGTGCCGTCACAGACGGCACCACGGGGTTGGACGACAAGACATCAGCGACGTGTTCTTGCACGACACGGCGTATAGTAGGGGCCAAAGATGGAGCCAGTTCAGGAACGAGGCGACCCGACTCTTGAAAATGGGGAAGGAGTGAGATTTGACGTGCGACCTCTTCACGAATAAAATCTTTGATCTTTTGATTCAGCGGGCTCCCTTCAGAAGTTGGCGAACCACCCAGGGCTAATGCGGATACGCCTTCGTCGCACACACTGGAGCGGCGCCTAGAAGCGCGCCGCTTTCGGAGCTCGTCGTAGCTCTGGCAAAGCTTCACGAGATCACTAACGCTGGTGGGATCTTTCGCTACCAGCATCTGGAAGGCGTCCTCAGAAATGCCCTCAAGGATGTAGCGGATTTTGTTCGCTTCCGGCATGGCCGGGTCGACTCGTTTGCATAGATCATCGATGTCTTCTATGTAGCTGGTAAAGTTCTCATCAGCGCGCTGAACACGATCTTGTAAACGTTGTTCGGCACGAAGCTTACGCACTGCCGGGCGGCCGAACACTTCCGCGAAATTTTTTTTAAATGTCGACCAAGATGACAGGTCAGCCTCATGGTTGCGAAACCAGAAGTTCGCCACGTCCGTCAGATAGAATATGACGTTACTGAGCTTGTATGAGTCATCCCACTTGTTCTAGCTGCTTACTCTTTCATATGATGACAGCCAGTCGTCGACATCTTGATCGGCCGTGCCACTGAAGAGGCAAGGGTCACGCTGGCGCACGACGCCAGAACACATGATCGTGGGTGGAACGGCCGGCAGCGTCGAAATGGACTCGTCTTGCATGGCGGTCGTAGAGGGTAGTGTACGGCTTCGCAGTTCCAGTTTGGATGGGATCGTACCCGGCACCTCCACCAATTGTACTAGGGCGTTTATTGACGCTCAGATGGAGAGCTGTGAGGAGAGGACCTTGCAACGGCGAGCCTAGCGTACTTCTTCTTTGTCTTCGTCGCACAACGCACTGGTGCATGTAGATGGCTGATGTGCTGACTATCACAGTACACTTATTCCAGTCGTGCCTAGCTAATATGACCCCCGTTAATCTGAAGTCGACATAGAGTGAAGTAACATACAGTGCCAAGCAGTTGAGGACAACAGCCAATTAAAGAAAACAAGAGCTCTGTATAAGACAATCAAAGATATCAAAAGAAGCTTCTGTGCTAAGCTGGGCGTGATAAAGGACAAACGAGGCAAGGACCTCACTGAAGCCTCAGAGATAAAGAGGTGGCAGGAATACACAGAAGAACTGTACAATAAGGACCCGAATGTGCAAACCCAACATAAGACGGTTGTGATTACTGATCTCGAGCAGGGCATCCTGAAGGGTGTAGTTGAATGGGCCTTAGCCAGCCTTGCTAACAACAAAGCTAGCGGAATTGATGACATTCCAGCTGAGTTGCTTCAAAACCTCAACCATGACGCTGTTAACATTCTGCATACATTATGTCAGAAGATTTGGACAATCCTGCAGTGGCCACAGGATTGGAGGAGGTCATTAACATCCCCATTCCAAAGAAAGGCAGTGCCAAAGATTGTTCCAACTACCGCACGATCGCGCTTATTTCGCATGCTAGCAAGGTGATGTTGAAAATCCTCCAAGGTAGGCTGCAGCAGTATGTGGATCGGGAGCTTCCGGACGTGAAAGCTGGGTTTCGCAAGGGCAGATGAACTAGAGACCAAATTGCCAACCTTCGCTGTATCATGGAAAAAGCAAGAGAGTTCCAGAAACCCATCTACTTCTGCTTTATTGATTATGCGAAAGCGTTTGACTGCGTATATCACAGCAGATTGTGGCAAGCTCTCCAAGAGAGGGGAGTTCCAATTCACCTCATTTGTCTTCTCAGGAACATGTATGAAGGGCAAGAGGCCACAGTCAGAACGGGGCATGGTCTTACTGATTGGTTTCCGATCGAGAAAGGAGTGAGGCAAGGTTGCATACTATCGCTCTGCCTATTTAACCTATATACAGAGTGCATCTTGAGGAAGGCCGGTCTGGACGAGTCTTCAGCTGGAGTGAAGATTGCTGGAAAACGTATCAACAAACTTAGATATGCTGATGATACCACTTTAATGGCAGAAAGTGAAGTGGAACTCCAGAGACTTCTGATGCGCGTACAAGAAGAGAGTGAGAAGTTTGGTCTTAAACTTAACATTACAAAGACAAAGATCATGGCGTCTTGCCCTGGAGCATCAATGGACAAGAAGTGGAAGCTGTGACAAATTTTCTGTTCTTGGGCTCCAAGATTACCTCGGAAGGAGACTGCAGCCACGAAATTTGGAGACGCCTGCTTTTAGGAAAGAGAGCAATGGTTAGCATTGACCGCCTAGTAAAGAGCCGAGACATTAGTCTGCCAACCAAGATCCGTACAACTCGTGCTAGGGTCTTTCCAGTTGTGATGCCTGGATGCGAGAGTTGGACTGTGAAAAAGGCTAACCGCCGAAGAATTGACGCGTTTGAATTGTGGTGCTGGCGAAGACTCTTGAGAGTTCCTTGGACTGCCAGAAGATCAAATCAGTCGATATTGTCAACCATAAACCC